>NC_091806.1:49858333-50174166 GCF_041296235.1 Equus asinus | reverse complement strand
GGAAGCAGACCGTGGGGTGAGTTCCGGTGCCTCAGCAGCCTCATCTGAGAGCTGTCCTGTGCTGCTCCTTTGGCTTTCTGATGAAAATGTGAAAGCCAGATTAAAGAAATGGATCCAACTGGCCTTACTGTCCATTCCTCGGCAGGCAAAGTAAGTGCCAACAGATTTCCCACCCAAACAGAGAACTTTAACAAACTCACTATTTGTAACATGCGCTAGATTTGTTAGGGCAGAGGGCATTCCCTGTGGCTCCTGGTGTCTGGGGCCCAGCCTGGTTCACCAGGAAGATGTACTAAGTCTCTATGGGATTAATCGAGCAGTCTTCTGACGAGAGTGAGTTGGGGCTCATGGACTACTCTCTGTGTCCCTGCAGGAGTCTTTGAGGAGAGGGCAGTGGGAGGGGGAGACTGAGGAGGCCCATACGGCCCATGGCTCTGTCCCTCTGGCCACAGTTGGTTGCCGGGGCAACTACAGCATCTCCTCAATGGTCCCCAGCCCCTCCCCTGCCCAGGCAGCCTTCTCCACAGGCAGTCCTCCTCCTCTGACTCATGCAGGGTCAGCACATCACAGCTCGCCCCACCCAACACAGACCTCTCCCCCGCGCCCCCACCCCCAGGGTCCCCCGCTGCTCTCAGCAGGGCAAACAGGAGCTCACTTGCTCTGGATGGGCAGCTGGAACTCTTACCAGGGATTCCTGACCTGGACACCAAAGAAAGCCAATTCTCAGGCCTTCTTCAGTGGCAAAGCCAGGAGGTGTGTGACACAGAAGCCATGCCACATGGAGGACAGCACCCAAGAGAACAGAGAACACATGCAGAGAACGTCAGGGATGAAGAAAGAGCTGAGCAGGAGCACAGCCTTCCTCAGTCTGGCTCTGATGCCCCCTCTACCTCTCCCACTTCAAGCTGGGTTCCCGGGGCCTACAACCAAGAAGGCGCCAAGCAGTGATCCTGGCAAACGTGTCGAGTACATGACAATACAAAAGCCAACCCAACAGCGGGGCCGCAGGATCACACAGTGTCAAAGGAGAGGAGCCCTGGTGGCCAGCTGAGTCGCAGCCTCCACCACACTGAAAAGCGCTCAGCTGAGGGCTTCAGCATCTGTCGGCCGTGTGGCTGTAGGAAGCTTCCTTGACCAGGCAGGAGTGATGACGACACGTGCCAGAATGCCACGAACCTTCACAAACTAGGTCTGCAGAGCGCACCATGTCAGGGGGAGCCTAGATACTAGCATGCACTAGCGGCCCAGCAACCCCATCCCAGGCCAACAGAGCAGACCAGGCCCTGCCTCCTCACCACCTCATTCACCAGCTCCTCGGTCCTAGGACAGCAGAATACCCAGCTCCAACCTTCGTCAACTCCTGGTTCAAGCCTGGATCTGTGCAAAGCCAGTTAATCCCTCTGAGCCTTGGTTTCCTCATGGGAAAATCTAGACAAGCCCCAACCCCTCACAGGGTCCCCCTGATGAGCAACTTGTGACCTGGTGCCTCACAGCCACCAGCTTGTCTTCCATGACTCCATGGGCAGAATCTGAACCTGACCATTCCAAGTGTGACCTAGCGTGCATGACTGGTGAGTGAAGACAGCAATTCCAACTCCTCCTGCCCAGGGCCGTCCCCTCTCCCTACAACACAGCGTGCAGGTGCTCAGCTCCACTCTGAGGAAGGGCTGCCCCTGTTCAGACACATCTGTTCCCAGTAAGCACGGGAATGATGATGGAGTGAGAGCTCAGAGGCTGTCACACTACAGCAAGCATGCTGATACAGCCACCAGCTCTCTCTGAATCTACAAGAGATGATCATTTATTTTTAAGTTTTTAAGGTAGATTTCTCTTCTCAGAAAAGGTGTAGTAACCAGATAACATACTCATAGCTGTCTACTCAGCAGGAAGATCTTTCTGTTTGTGTTGAATTTCAATTCTCTCATTTATATAACAGAATCCAGGCAGGACAAGGCCACCCCGTCCAACAATGCTTCTGCTTGACCCTGCCTCCAGTGTGGACAGGGCCTTGACTCATGTCTAACAAGAGCCACCAAAGCGCTCTACACCTCCCTGTCACCATCCATGACACAGGAAAGACAGTCGAGCCTGGCTTGTGGAGTGGCCATGCAGATTAGTGAGACTACATGCCAGAATTTAGGTCAGAACCTCAGGGCACCCCCACCAGAGCCCTAAACAAGGAGCAGAGAGGATGCCATGCGGGAACACCCTCACTGGACAGGGTGTTCCTAGAAGATGCTGATCTTTGTCTCATTCATCTGTGCGGCCCCAGCATGCAGGTCCTCCAGCGCCTGGCTATAGGGGGAGCCAGAGATCATGTCTGATTCCTCCTGTCCTCAGGAAGGGGAGCTCCTTGCCCCTAACTGCAGGCACTCACAGGCTCGACAGACTGAGCTATGTAAGTCTCCCCCTGGCATCATAAGAAATCACAGTGAGCTGTTTTCACAACGGCTATTCCAAAATAGGTTACTCAGTGGGGCGAGGGTGGACTCTGGTCCAGAGGCAAATATTTACCAAATGCTGGTCGTTGAGGAGGTGCACCACTCGGGACGTCCAGTCGCCCATGGGCACAAGGTCGGGAGACGTTCGGTACAAACGCAGCAAACACAGGGCAGCGCTCTGCTTCACACTGTCCATGGTATCCCTGAAAGACAGACCCCGGTGGTCATGCGAGAACAGTTGGCAGCCGCCATGCGCACCCAACAAGCCGAGCACAGCCCAGAGCTGCACCAAGGCCACTCCAGAGCAACCAAGGGACCAGAGGCGCACCAGTGGGGAAGGACACTGAGAATAAGCTTGCTTCAATCTCTCCACATGATCAGGCCCATGCCCATCTCCTGCAAGGGGTCTTCGTATGTACCGTGTCTGGACAGTGACGGACAATGACAACTGTCTGCTCTAAAGAGCCACCTCCACGGACTTCACATCAAACACAATCAACAGGAAAGAGTCCTGCCAACACAACTCTCTCACTGTTAACCTTATCACCTCTAAAATATCAGTTCTAACATTCTTCCCAACTGCTGAATATGACCTTGGCTATGCAGGCTGATCATATTCAACAAGCATTCCTCTTTAATTATTTGAATTACAGTATTTTTTTCTCACAATTCACTTAATAACACAATCAAAACAGAAAAGTGTCAGAGGGCTTTGCACTACCAGAGAACTCGGTGTCCACCTGGTGGCTTCCTCCCCTGCCTCCGAAACCACTATCAGGTGCCCTCCTCAGGTGCCCCACCTGCACCTGCCTTCACCCTGCACAAGCAGCAGAGGCAGCACCAGGTGCCCTCACGCCTCTCGCAGGGGCGACCGAGAAGAGTGGCAGCTCTGGGCTGGGAGCCCAGCATCCCAGAACTGGAGTGAGCACTGAGGGGCTGGGTCAGAACAACTGCAGACACCCCAGGAGAGGGCAGCTTGGAGAGCTTTCTGTTCTGGTTTTAATGCTAGTGGAGGGCACAGAATGTTTCCAATGCTCTGTTTATCCCTGCTCCTCCCTAACCCTAGGGAAACTCTGCTAAGCAACTGGGAAAGCGACAGGCCCACCAAGGAGTCCTCCAGTGGAGGCTGTCCAAATACGTCTGAAAAAGAAACAGCCAGCATCCTCAAGGCACTGACGGAATCAGTGGGGGCTCTTGTTCTGTCTGGAGAGAAGACAAGGGTTTGGGTCTATCTTTACCATCTATCTGCCTTTGGGATTTTTTATTCCTAAATGAGTCCAAACTAACATGAGAAACCCCCAAACCACCCCCAATTCTATTCCAAAGAAAAATTACTTTAGGAAAAAATTCTCTTTCGGATGCAAACACCCCTGGGGAACAGAAGTAGATACCTGTCCCTCCCTCTGGCCCCAAGCTGGCCTCATAAGGAGCAGCAGGGCAGCCACGGCCTCCAGGCCTCATGGCAGAACCTCAAGCCCACTCTGCCAAGCTCCCTTCCGCGCAGGTACACTGACAAGACCATCCTGGGTGTCTGCTATCTGTGCCACCCAGTAACACACGGCTTTGGCTTACAGTAGCCAGTTTGTTTCTATGCTTGCAGCTACGAGTCCTGACTAATACAGGAGGGCCAACCTGACCACCGTTCCCACACTGCTCCAATGCCTTCACAGAGAGCCACTCTCGGTAAGAAGGTTCGAGGAGAGGGAAGTCAACATGTGACATCCAATGGGGGGACTGGGGGATCCCTGCCTACTTTGTTTCAATTCCGTCTCCAGCTGAGGGCCCAGAGCCCAGTCCCTGGACAGCTTCTCTTTCTGAGCGCCAACTGAATCCCAGCATAAAAGGCGCCCTATCATTCCTCCCCAACATCCCGGTTCTGGTGACATGACCTTTACTTTGTACAACTAAGCTGTAACAATATGCTCTCCTCTGCACCCACCATCCTTCTGCTACTCGGCCCCATCTCTGGGCCCCAGCACCCTGAGCACTTTAGTATCAGTCCTCTATTAGTGACCTGGATTTCAAGAGTTGGTAATTTTCTTCCAGTAAGGCTCGTGGGTGCCACACTATCTAGACTTTTTGGTGTAGAACACCGGCCTACAACCTTGACTCCAGCAGGATGACTCGGCTGGGCCCAACACCAGGTCCCACAGGCCTTCTAACTTGCAGACATGGCTCAACTGTCTTCCTGCTGCAGGATTCTTTGCTTATCCTTCCATTTCAATATTCGTCCAGCCTGTGTTTCAATGCACATCCTCCTGTGTCCTTTCAATCTGCAGTGGTGGTCCATCCTTTATTTCAGGGAAATGTTCTTGAATTATCTGAATACTTTTCAGAGATTACCTCTGTTTTACATTTCATTCATCCAACAGATATTTATCAAGTACTTACTATGTACCAGGTATTGTTCAAAATGCTGGAAATAAAGCAAAAGCCATGGCAGACAAAACCCTCAGACCCCAGGGAGTTTGGGACAGCACCTCAAGCCCTCTCCAAAATGGACAAAATGGTTGTCCATTTTGACAACCAAACATGCTGAGACTTTGCCCAAGGTCCCCTGGGGCAACACTGCCGGCTGAGAACCATGGGTCTAGACCCACTAGCACTAATGAGGTGTAGGCGAGTTTTCTGACAACCCCTCCTTGCTGCTACACACCCCACACCCTCGACCCCTGCCATAGCATCCACCTGAGGCCCATCTGCACTTTCCATAGATAGAGGAACTGGAGTTGCCAGATCCTGGTCTGTCTGCGCACTGGCAGTCATCCTGGAGGACCAAGTCCTGAGTCCTGATGAAGTGCCCTAGATGGAGTCCCTTATTCAGCCAGGAGTGCTGCCCGGTGTAGGCTCTGGGTTAATTTTTTAACTCAGCAGAGCATCCTGGAACACAAAGTGGGGCCCTGTTTCAGCCGTGACCCGTGGCACAGAGGGCCCGGCACTAGCTGAAACTCTTCCAGAGCTGCCTGCTCAGCCCCACTCAGCTTCTCTCCAAATGAAAGGAAGTGGGAGGTAGGTTACTAAGCATTCTCAGGATTTGGGTGCTTGTCCTTAGTAACGCTTCTGGGAAAGGGCAAGAGCAGCCATGCCACACCACAGAACAACTGTTCCTTCTTCTTTGGCCCTATGTGAGGCTGAAGCCCCTCCGTGGTTGGTTGGTGGTTGGCAGGGTTTGGCTTTCTTCTCTAACCCACTTTAAAATCTCAGTGGTCCTGGGGGAGGGAAGGTCTGGCTGGACCTCACCTGACATCTAAACTCGTAGTTCTAGATCCAACTTTCAACTGTCTCACGTCACCCCCACTAAAAACGATGGGAGATTAACTTACTTTATAAATTCTTTAAGTAGTTACATATTTGATTTATTCTACATGAGAGATACATATTTTTAGCACATCACAAGACACATACCCAGCTACGAGGATTTTAGGAATCTCCCCGGCAAACGCCTCAGCCATCTCTCGGCTGCCCACGTTGGCGATGCAGTGCAGGGCCAACCCCATGAAGGTGGGGTTTCGACTAGCCAGGTCATTCTTGATGGCATTGTTGATCAAGCGGATCAGCTCACTGTTAGAGTTCACCAACACAGAGATGAAGAGATATCCCTGGGTTCCAGAAAGACAAGAGAACAGAAAGCTCATGACAATCTAACTCCACATGGGTGCTGAGATACCTTGAGGACGACAACGCAGACACTTCCAGCCTTCGGTGAGCCTCCAGCAGTATTCCAATCTGCTCAGCATACTGCTGTCAGACTCATGCCACCTGCATGTTAATAAAAACACCAGTTCTGTTACAGAAGCAAAGTCTCTGCTTCCGATTCTGCCATGGGACAGTCCTTCAGGATGAATCTAAGAGGCATTTAGTCAGATGTCCCCACGAGAATCAGACATCTTGGTCCTCCCCCAAGTCACACTCACTTATCTGTGGTGACACGTCTGAGTGCCCTGTACTCACCGCTATCCTGAACAGGATGGGAAGGGGCCTTCAGGCAAAGGGCCTGCCTTGGCTGTAACTAAGAAACTATGGAGATTTCCAGAAACCCAACTGACTGCTGTCTTCCCCTCTCCTGAATCTGTCTCTGTGTCCCCAGCTTCCCCTCACCACCCAGGCCAAACTCCAGTGACACTGTCCACGCCCTCCCCACACGGGGACATAGTGATTTTCTCAAGACTCGTCTGATCACTGACCAGGCAGGTTAAACCCCTGCCCAGCTTCCTGTCAGCCTCAGGAGCAAGGCCCCATCCATAAGCCTACTCCTGCTCTCCATTCTGGCAGCTGCTGCCCTTTCAGCTCTGCACTCCCACGCACGTGCCCTTGGCAGGGTGCCACTTGCTCTGTCTGCCCTCATCCCCCAGCTAACTCCTTGCTCTCAGTCTCAGCTCAGGACACCCTCCCCAGGGAGCCCCCCCTACAGCCACCCCCTCCTCAGGGTCCCAGAGGGTTCTGCACGCCTCCTTCCCCAAGCACTGGCCACAGCTGTAATTCTCTATTTCCCGCACTGTCTGATGCCATCTCCCCGCTGGACAAGAGCAGGGCCCATGACTGCTTTTGATCACTGTGTCCCCAGGGGTCTCCCCAGCACTTTGCTTGGTCCATGGCAGACTCTCAATAAACTCTTATTGAGTAAATACCAATAGTTAACAAAATTCCTGGGGCATCTAGGGTATTTTTTCACTTTCTGTAGTTAAATTTTTGGACAAATAGAGGAAAATGGTACTTTGTAATACTGGAGAAAACATACAGAAATAATGTTACTCCAACAGGATGCAGGACTGAAATTACAAAGCCAGAGAGGCTTCAGGAGCTGGGCACAGCACTGTCTAAGAAGGTGCTGGGAGCTGGGAGCGAGGCAAGGGCACACCCATCTGGAGCTCTAGGTCTTAAACCATGGAGGTATGGTGCCCATTTCAGAAACAGAAAGTTGTACAAGGGGCCAAGGCAAAGTGATCTGCAACAGTGCATCAGCCAGGTGCTGTAGGAAAGGACACGCCCCTCCATCCCTCTGAGGCGGACCTCATGGGAAAGAGCCGCACCCAAGGCACCAGGACATCACAGCTGGACTTCGTGTAGGCCATCCAAACCCACAGGAAACTCCCAGCCTGGATGGAAGCCATAGAGAAAGAACAAGAAAAGAAATGGCCACCTGATCAGAAGAACCTTACCCAGGATGCCTGGAGCACGGTGGACAGTGGGAAAGGGGAGTGAGGCCCCAGCCGCCTCAGGTATCAGCACCTGGAGCTCCGTGGGTGGGACAGGCGTCCTCAGTACCATCCCGCCCCAGCCCCAGCCCTGCAGCCACACTCACAATCTGCTTCTCCGTGTATCTGTTGGAGCTCAGCAGGTTCACGGCCTCCATATGTCCAAAGTCAATGTCGTGACCCAAGAGAAAGATGAAGAGCAACTTGCAGACGTATTTTTTTTTACTATAGCCATCAAGAGCCTTGTCACCTACGGAAAAGGTGGGTGAGGCAGGGAAAGCAGAGAACTCATCAGCAGGAAGCATATGAGCCAACCTCCAAAAGAGAGGCAGCTAGGCCCCTGGGCAGACGCACCACAGACAGTATGGGGCATGAATGATATTTTCTAACCGGGTGATACACATCAGAATCCACATGTTTGGCTTCCCTTAAAAAACAGAAACCAGAACACATGGCAGCAAGAGTTCTGCCCTCCCAGGACAGCCCTCGGCAGGTGCAGTTGGGCCAGGCCCGGGCCTCACCCCACACTGCCACAATCCACCAGGGCCCCGGGAGCAAGCCCGACCTTAAACCAGCACGTTACTCTTTAAATGTTTATCAATTTAGGCAGATGCACATACTCTAAACAGTCTTCCATTTCACACCAGTTTCAGGACAAATCACCCACTCACAGAGCTCACACACAGGGGATGAGAAGGGCGTCTGCATCTTCACCCAACCCAGGCTAACGGAGCACCACACTAGAGGTGCTGGCAAGGTGGACTCCAAACAGGTCGCTGGCAGAATATAAAACGTCATTTTAAAAAGGACCACTGCCATTTCAAATACCAGAAGTTACTATTTCACCTGAGAAGTGTAAGATATTCCTTAGAGTCAATCTCTAGAGACTGTAGAGGTGACAACCAGAAAGGGTGGTCATCTTATTAAGCTAGTCTTATGGGGACACTGCTGCCACAGTATGAAGGGCCCATGTAGGACACAGGAGAAGCAGAAGATGATGACACAATGCTCCTCATTAGTAAGGGGTCGGGACACTCATGTTCCATGAACGAGCACTGGCAGACCTCAAAGAACTGTCTAGAAGAAAGAGCCCCCTGCCCAAGATTTCATGGGGAGACAGTTGATTATGTGTCAGCCAGGCAGTTGGACACCTTACCTTGAGGAGCTCTGAGAACACTCCCTCCCTTTCACCAGCAAACTGACACACAATTTACTGACCAAACAATATAAAAGCGGACCAGGCCTGGTTCCCCCAAGGACCCACTATTCGCTCATCTGATTGCTGTGCCCGAGAAGGCCGGCTCTGTCACTTCCTGGCTGGAACACATCCCCGTCAACTGTGGGAAATCGTCGGCAGGTGGGGGGCATGCAGCCCACCATAGCAGCAGCCATCCCCTAACTCCTACCCACCTAGCTGTCCTTCAAGAACCGGCCCAGATTCCATTGTCTTCTGGAAGCCTCCTTTGACAATCAAGTCCAAAGTACCACCCCAGGGCCGGCCCACTGGCATAGTGGATATGTTCGCAGGCTCTGCTTCAGCGGCCCAGGGTTCGCAGGTTCGCCTCCCAGGTGTGGACCAACATAGTGCTCATCAAGCCACACTGTAGCGGCCTCCCACAAACAAAGTAGAGGAAGACTGGCACAGATGCTAGCTCAGGGACAATCTTCCTCACACTCACAAAAAACTACTGCCCCAGGCCAGTCCCAGGGGTCTAGTGGTTAAGTTTGGCATGCTCCACTTCAGTGGCCCAGGTTTGGTTTCTGGGATAGGACCTACAGCACTCGTCACCAGTCATGCTGTGGCAGCAACCCAAATACAAAAGAAAAAGAGGAAGATAGCCAGCAGATGTTAGCTCAGGGCGAATCTTCCTCAGCAAAAAATAAACAACAAAAAAAGTACCACCCTACCTCCTCTCACCTCCTAGAGACAGGTCCCTGCTCCTCAGTTAGAGCACGTTTTAGAGGGAAACCCAGCAGTGTGAGAGGAGACAGCAACAGCCCAGTCAGAGTGACCTTTAGGCAGATGGCCAGGGAGGCACAGGGGTGCTTTCCCTGAAGCACCATGGCTGGTTTCTGCTCCTGCAGGACCCCAAAGGCAGGGTCCCTCCTACAGCCCTTCCCAACACTGGGAGACTCACAGGGGCACACATTTAAAGGTTAGGCCCACAGAAAGGGAGGCTGTGGTGAGGGCAAGAACAGTCAAGCATCTCTCAGCCCTGACAGTGCCATGACACGGGGTAAATGCCCAGGCCCAGAAGGCAGTGTGGGCACTCACAAAGCATTGAGGAGGGCTGGAGACCGACCTGGGTCCTAGCCAGAGTGGAGACGACAGGGGACCCCGCCTGAAGCCAGAGCACCAAAGGGGCTACATCCTCAGTGAGGGGGTGGCAGGGGAACCTGCACTTGCAAAGGGAACCGAAAGGGAGACTGGTCTGTCGGTGCCACAGCTCAGTGCAAACAGGGAAAAGTAACAGTCCCCGAGAATACGTGGCCCAGATCTGCTCTCCCTCAGGGCTGGGCCCCCCAGAGTTGCAGACACACAGCTGGCTCCCTCTGTCGAGGCACCTCCTCCAGGTGCCTGCCCCAGTTTGACTCTTCCTCATCTAAGGTGCTCCTCACCTGCTCAAGAGTGACCCCTGAGGAAGCCTTTCCTCTTCATTGATTGCATCCAAATGAGGCCCGAGCCCTGAGTCCTCCCTTCAGAACGGTTCTCTTTCTCATCAGAAACTGTGCGGCTGGGCGGGCTTCCTCCATCAAGCAGCTCCCATGAAGACTCAGGCCTGAGGGCTGGAGGCACCATCACTTCCCGGGACATATGCCGGCATCAGGCTGGGGGCTCCCGCAGAGCTTCGGCTGGGTCTAGGGGGCGCTCACTGCAGGCTCGCCTGCTGGACCTGAGGTTGATGGTGACCCCACTGCTTTGTCTGGCAAGTTTCAAACCATCAACCCTCCCAGACCTGGCTTCTCAGCAGCACGCATCTGTGAGGGCTGCAGACTAAGAGGAGGGCCACCTCTGAGTTTGAGAATGACGTCATAATGCATCCTGCCTCAGGCACACCTCACACACTCTGAAAACCCTCCATCAGGGCAAGGAGAGCCACCCCAGGCACTCTGTGCCACTGCTCCAAGGGACAGCACTTGCACTTCAGACTCAGTGGAAGGCCTTGAAAACAAAAGCCTGCTCGTTTCTGTCAAGAAAGTGTGTTTGCTAGCTCCACCTGCATTCACCCGGCACATCCCCAGCACCTACCACCTATCTACCTCGGGAGCAAGGCCCAGGCAGAGTGCACAAGAAACCCCTTCCATGTGCATGAGGAGCCCAGCATCCTGACAGCCCTCCACAGGGCACTGCTGGGCCTGGCTCTTCATTCTTCAGGAGCCCAAGCCAGTCTCCCAACTGCAAAACTCACTGTCAGGACACAGAGGGTCCTCAAGCCAGTGGTCAGCTCCAAACACACCTCCACAATGCTCGGGCCCAGGGCAGAACCCCTCTGCGCCTTTCCTTCACAGCTGTCTCCAAAAGGAGCACTGAGGGACACGGGTGCAGGAAGGGGCCTGCCCGCAGTTTGGGGTGAAGATGGGAGGAGCTCTGTGGTCCCACAGTGACCTCTCGGCCCCACCCTGGCCATAACCTTCCCACAGCCCTCTCAACACGACCCTAGCAGCCAGATAGGTTCCTGCCCACACCAACATCCAGATTTGCCCAGCAGCCCCACACAATTTGCCTGTGGATGGGGGAGTTCCTGCCCTCTGCATGCCCCCAACTCTGCACCCTGGCCAAACCAGTGACAACCTTCTCTGCCCTCTGAGCTTCTCTGCTCTCCAGCTGGCTCACCTACCCGCCCTGGTCCAGGAAGAGGCCTCCAGATTTGTTCTCCTGGGAGCTCTCCTTCAGCCCCAGGCCACACCGCCCCCTTGTATCTTAGTCACTCTTACCAGAGCTCAGTAATTCTTTACAGTAAACATCCCTAACTCTGACTGTGGTTTCTCTCTCCTGACTGGACCAGACTGAGACAGTCCTTAAAATGTTAGTTTCAATATTGGGCTAGAATTGTTTTTTGATTCCACTAATTTCAAACTGTTAACCAGAGCCTTTTCTGAGCTGTAAATGGGGATGATGGTAGTGACACCCATATCCCTGCTTGGGAAAGCTGGCCACAAACTACAAATGCATCCTGACTGAGGATCAGGGTCCAGGCTGTGTCCTGGGGTTCCTCAACTTCTCTAAGGCCCACTCCTCACTGGGCCGTTAAGGAAATGAAGCAGGACACTGCTCCAGGGGCTTAGTGGCACCTGGAACAACGTGAGACCACCACTGAAGCTAATGAGGACCATATTTCACAGGCTCTTGAGATGCATGCTGGTTTCAGAATGTGAAAAATGTGAAAAAAAAATCTTAGAATGACTAAAACCTGATTTTTTTCTTTTTTGAGGAAGATTAGCCCTGAGCTAACATCTGCCGCCAATCCTCCTCTTTTTACTGAGGAAGAGTGGCCCAGAGCTAATATCTGTGCCCATCTTCCTCTACTTTATGTGGGACGCTGCCACAGCATGGCTTGATAAGCAGTGCATAGGTCCCCACCTGGGATCCAAACCGGCGAATCCTGGGCCACTGAAGAGGAGCATGCAAATTTGACAGCTGCACCACTGGGCCAGCCCCATAAAACCTGATATTTTTACAACAAAATATCAAATAGATAAAACACAAGACTGGAGAGTGGGCTGGTCACCACAGCATCTGGACACATGGACATGCTTCCTCTTCCTCAAGTGCCGAGGCCAGAGGGAATGATAGGCGCCCTTGACAGTCACCCGCCATCTGGGTCAGAGCCAGGTCGGCCCTCTGCACCCCACATGACGGGGCTCCCCAGCACCTGCCGCTCCTGCTTTGTTCCTGCCGCAGCCTGGGACCACACCCCGGCTCTAGCACCAGTTAACCTAATAACCACCCACTCGTCACTCATGCTTCTCAGGCCCCATCCTGACTCTTTAACAGTGGCTATGGTCAAAAATAGTCCAAGATAACCCCTTTTTAAGAATAGGGAAAGGTAGCCAGCCCAGTGTCTGTAAGCTTTGCTTATGACTCTAGGAGGCCTCAGGCTGACACAAATTTGCCATTTGTGCCTTAAGGACAGGACCCCTGTGCTAAACACAGACATGGCCCCCAGACACATAGGTTTCTAAACCTCTAGCCTCTACCAGGGTTTGGGAGGTCACACATGCACCCACATAAAGGTGCGGAGAGGGCTCCTAGCCCACTGTGAGAACTGAGCCTGACCACCCCGAGTCAGGCCCTACCCTGCCAACGAAGTGTTCTCATGTGACAACTAAGACGCTGAGAATAATCTCCAGGTCTCCGCACGATGCAGGAATAACTTTCTGTCACTAGGAAAAGGTGACCAAGACCCAGACTCTTCTGGATGATTTCTAGGCTGTGACCCTTTTTTCACCCTTCCTCTCACAGAGATGGGTGCTCAACGCATCTTATTCTGTTCAAAGAGGTAAAAAGGATAAGACACCAAGGGCAGACAGGAAGTCCCCTGCTTCTGCACTGTGCTGGTACCACTGCCTCCAAGGCTCCCCTCACCCCATGTCAGGTAAAGTGCCCCCTCCTCTGTGAAATGTCTCACAACGGCTGGTTCCAGAGTATTGCCTTCCCTCCCCAGTGTCCCCACAGACCCGGGGCATGTTCTTCACTCTCTATAAAGCTCAACTGATTTTAGCTGTTTAAAAAGGGAGATGTGAATTAAAACCACAAGAAGGTACCACTATAGTCCCAGTAGAGTAACTAAAATTTAACAGATTAACCATAGTAAGTGCTGGCGAGGCTATGGAGGAACCGGGACTCTCACAGGGCTGCTGGGAAGCATGATGGTGCAGCCACTCCGGAAAACAGTGTGGCTGTCTCATAAAAAGTAAAACACACACCTTCCATATGACCCAGCCAGTCCACTCCTAGGTATCGACCCAAAAGAAATGAAAATACACATCCACACTCTGACTTGCACACCAATATTCACAGCAGCTTTACTCACAACAGTGGAGAACTGGGAAAAACCCAAATGCCCATCAACTGGTGAGTAAAGCACGCTGTGTGGGAACCAATCACTGACACCCGTGACGTGAACAAACCCTGAAAGCACTGTGCTCACTCACAGAAAGTGACGCAGAAGACGCGACGCCACACAATTCCTTTCACATGAAATTTCTAGAAACAACAAAACCATAGTGACAGAAAGCAGATCAATGGCGGCTGGGGAAGGTGGTTAAGAGCAAAGGGGCACCAGGGGACATTCTGGAGTGCTGGAAACGTTCTCTATTTCGTCTGTGGTGCTGCTGGCTGCATGAATACATGCATTTGCCAAAATTCAAAGTGCACGCTTAAAACGAGTGAATTTTATTTCAAACATACTGTATCTCATAAAGACACTTTTTAAAAATTACTCCGTCAAAATATTCCAGGAAAAAAAGAAGAGCAAAAGATGAAAGCACATTACAAAATGATGGAAACTGGTAAAGCTGGGCAAGGAACACCTGCAAGAGAACAGTATAATAAACCCCCTGACATGTAAGCTTTCATGTTTCCTCAGTAAAAAGTTCTGGGTTTTTAAAGTCTTTCTACACCTACAATAACATACATTCTTTATGGGAACTTTTTCTATTCATCTCTGTAGCCCTCGTGCCTGGAACTTAGTGAATACCGCCAGCAGTTATTTAGCAAATCCATGTACGCCATCTGGTCAACTTCTGAAGACAATCAATAGCAGGAAATTACCATATCTCTGCTTACATACAACACAACAGTTTTTCTCTGCAGGTTTCAAAGTTGAGGGTATGCCAGTTAATGTCATCACAACTACACCATTCCACCTCAAAATTTAGTGGCTACACAACCAGCAGGGATTTTTTGCTCAAGAGACTGCAAGTCAGCCGGGGCTTGGCTGGGGCTGCCTTCACCACCCTAGTCACCCGAGTTGCATCTGGACCTGCTCTGTGTGTCTCCCAGCCTCCCGACCCAGCCGCAACCCAAGCATGTGCTTCTCACGGAGAAGATGGGAAATGAGCAACCCCCCTTCAAGTTTAGGTTTGCGAGTGGCACACAGACACTGTCTCCATCCCACAGGCCATGTCACATGACCAAGCCCCACCTCCTTCCTCAAATGATAGCGCTCACCAGGGGAACCACTGGCCTCCAGCTTTCTTGACGGCAAGGTTTTTATCTATAGATGCAGCTCTCTCGTGTTCCTGGGACTACCGAAGTTTTACCATGCTTTGTCTGTTTGCTAAGTATTTTACTTCTACATGTATTTTTAATTTCACAAACATTATTATACACAGAGATTGTGTAAATTTACCTACGTATCTACCACTTCTTTCCTTCTTTTCTGTATCTATTTTTCATGTGGGATTATTTTGCTTCTGGTCTGAAGTAGATCAGAATTTCCCTCAGTATGGGCCCTCTGGTGAGAAATTCTCTCCATTTTTGTCTGAAAAGGGTCTTTTTTAGTTTCACTCTTAAAAGACCTTGTTGCTAGGTAACGGTTCCAGTGGGCTGTTATTTTCCAGCATTTGAGTTTTCCATGTGGTTCCACCTCCCTTGTCACTGGGAGAAGCCAGCTGTCAGCATACATGTCGCTCCTCTGAAGACAGCCCACCTTTTTGCCTCTGTGGCTACTTTTAAGCTTTCCTCTCTTTGGATTTATACATTTTCACAATAATGTGTCTACGTGTAGATTTCATTTTATTTATCTGAACTGTTTGCTGAATCTGTGGTTTGGTGAATTTCCTGAATTCTTGAAAGTTCTCGGGCCCACCATTCCTCCTTTCCCTCTGGACACCAATGAGGCCTTCCAGACCCTTCCCCACACCCCATGTCTCCCACCCACTCTGCAGTTTGCCCTTTTGTCCTCCATCTGGGCCACGTTCAGGAGAGGGATTTTTCTCACCTATCTTTCAGAACATTAAATCTCTCTCCAACCATGTCTGTCATTATGTCTGGCCATTGAGTCCTTCCTTTTGATTACTGTGTCTCAGTTCTAGAACTTCCATCTGATCAATTTCAAAATCTGCTGTGTCTACAGTTGGCAAGTTTCCTACTGAAATTTTCAAGTTTGCCTTTTATCTCTTTAAAAATGGTAAAGCTGGGACTGGCCCTGCAGCCGAGTAGTTAAGTTCGCGCGCTCCGCTCTGGCAGCCCAGGGTTTCACCGGTTTGGATCCTGGGCGCAGACACAGTACCGCTTATCAGGCCATGCTGAGGTGGCATCCCACACAGCACAACCAGAGGCACCCATAACTAGAATATACAACTATGTACTGGGGGGCTTTGTGGAGAAGAAGAAAAAAAAAAGAAGACTGGCAACAATTGTTAGCTCAGGTGCCAATCTTTAAAAAAAAAAATGGTAAAGCTAGTTCTCTACCATAATCTGAATCCGGTGTCAGAGGTCTTTGTGATTCTGTTTCTGCTGTCTCTGCTGGTTCTTGCTCATCACGTCTTGCATCTCTGTGTGCCTGATTATCTGTGACTGCATGATGGACATTATATGTGAAAAATTATCTGTAGGAATCATTTGCAGCCTACAATGACAATATCTTCCTCCAGAGAAGCCTGTTTTTCTTACCTTAGTTTAAGTTCAAGGCTTGAGGTTCTGCAGAGCATCCAGAGGTTAGAAGCCCAGCTGCAAGTCTATGACAGGACGGGCTCACTTCCACTTCACTCTTGCCCTAAGGGCACTGCCTTGGAGGGCCTCAGTCTAAAGTGGAAGGGGGTCTCTACTTTGGTGGGCTCTGGGCTTTGACTTTTCTCCTTCTAGACCAGAGCTACTCAACCTCAGCACTTTGACATCTCAGGCCAGATAATTCTTAATGGGGGGCTGTAAGGTGTTTAGCACCGTCCTGGCCTCCACCCACCAGATGGCAGTAGCACACCCCATCCCTAGTTCTGACAACCAAAAATGCCTCCAGGTCTTGCCAAATGTCTCCTGGAGGGCAAAATCACTCTGATGGACAACCACCCCTACAGACTTCCAAGGTCATCAAAAATAGAGCTCTGTTTCGTAGCTGTTTCTTTGGGATTACCAAATGCTCTCAAGGCACAAACAGCTGAGTGCTGCACTTGCTTCCGTGGGCACTTTCCTTCTCCCACATAAGGCCCAGTGATTCTTTTTTCTTGTCACTCTATGATGCTTCAAGACTTTTTTAAATCCTGTGTCTCTTTTTAAGTTGTTTTCAGTGGAAGAGTTGGTCTAAGTCTGCATCACTGTCCAAAGTGGCAGCTTCTAGCCACACACAGCTACTAAGCAATTGACTGTGGCTGGTCTGAACTGGGTGTGCTCTAAGTGTAAAACACACATGAAACTTCGAAGACTTGGTGTGAAAAAATGTAAAACATCTCAGTAAGTTTTTTTTATTCATTACACATTGTAACGATAATATTCTAGGTATATTGAGTTAAATAAAATACATTAAAATTAGTTTCATCTGCTTCTTTTTACTTAACATGGCTACTAGAAGATGTGGAATTAGGTGTGTGTGTGTTTGTGACTTGCACTATATTTCTACTGGACAGCACAGATCTAAATCATCTCAGCTACCATAACGGGAAGCTCCCCAGGGCACACTCTCTGAGGACAAGGTTTTCTCTTGTCTGCTACCATTCAGGGCATACACATGCTCAATAAACACCAGCTGGTGAACAGTAAGAGGGAGCCTCCTGCCCTATCTAGGCAGCCTTAGCTTAGACAGGCATGAAGGCGAAGAAACTAAAGTCTTGTTTGTCCCAAAACATTTATACAGACGCTTTGAAGATTACCATCGAAGGGCAATGACCTCTTTTTATAATAACAACATGATTAACATTTGTTAGGCTCTCACTTTCTGCTGAGGAATTTATATATATTTCTGCATATAAACACAACTAGTGAAGCAGACACGGACTCTCCCTTCAACAAGGGACTGGAGCTGCCAAGAGTACGGCCAGCGACAGGGGTTAGCTTTGTCAGGTTCTGCCTTCCTCAGCTTTCAAGGGGGCAGGACAAGGGCTCAGCCCCATTCCCACCCAATGCCAGACTCCTCTAAGAGGCAATCTTCACTCCAAAGCTCCCTAATGGGCCAGTGACAACTTCAGCAGACCAGCATCTCCATCTGAGGCTTCCCTGCTCTCTCTGACCCTGCTTCCTCCCTCTACTTTTCACTGGTGGTCCTCTCTAATCAATCTTCATCCTCTAATCCCATCTCAGGGTCTGCTGAATGGAGAACCCAGCCTGAGATAATCAGTACCCCATTTTACAGCTGAGAAAAAGATGCAGAAGAGTAAGTAACTTGACAAAGTGACACAGCAAATAAGCATCACTGGGGCGGGGAAATGAATCTGGGGTAGTCGGGGCAACTTCATTCTTCACCACCACGTCATGGTCCCTCCCTTTTAGAAGCAATGAAAGTTATAGACACCTCACCAGAGAAGATGTACAGATGGCAAATAAGCACAAATAAACTCCACGTCACATGTCATCAGAGAAATGCAAATTAAAACAGCAGTAAGATGTCACTACACACCTACCAGTGTGGCCAAAATCCAGACCACTGACAACGATAAATGCTGGTGAGGATGCGGAGCAACAGACACTCTCCTTCTCTGCTGGAGGGATTGCAAAGCAGTACAGCCACTTTGGAAGACAGTTTGGTGGTTCTTAACAAAACTAAAATGCTCTCACCACACGATCCAGCAATCACACTCCTTGATATTTACCCAAAGGAGCTGAAAACTTACATCCACACAAAAACCTGCACACAGATGTTTATAACAGCTTTATTTACAATTGCTGAAACTTGGAAGCAACCAAGATGCCCGACAGTAGGTGGATGGATAAACTGTGGTCCATCTAGACAGTGGAATATCATTTAGCACAAAAAAGAAATGAGCCATCAAGCCATCAAAAGACATGAAGGAAACTTAAATGCATATTATTAAGTGAAAGAAGCCAATCTGAAAAGGCCACATACTGTATGATTCCAACTTTATGAAATTCTGGAAAAGGCAAAACTACAGAGACAATAGAGAGACCAGTGGTTGCCAGGGGTTATCGGAGAGGGAGGGACGAACAGGCGGAGCACAGAGGACTTTTAGGACAGTGAAACTACTCTGCGCAACACTGGAATGGTGGACACGCGTCATTATACATTTGTCCAAACCCACAGAATATGTAACAGCAAGAGTGAATACTGATGTAAACTGTGGACCTTGGGGTGATGACGACATGTCAACGTAGGTTCAAGCACTGTAACGAACTTCCCTCTCTGGTGGGGGATGGTGATACTGGGAGGCTGTGCGTGCATGGGGGCAGGGGGTATACAGGAAACTTCTGCACCTTCCTCTCAGTTTTGCTGTGAACCTAAAATTGCGCTAAAAAAAAATAAAGTCTTTATTATAGAAGTCTTTGTTAAAAAAAAAATTAATGAAAAATTTTTCTAAAAGCAAGACAAGTTATAGACACCACCCCCACCCTCAAAAAAACAAATATATATATAAGCAAACCATTTCACATACAATTTCAGGAGTTTCACAGACCATCTAGAGGATCTTTGGACCTGGTTAAAAATATTAACCATATTACTCTCCCTAGGGCTCAACAGGGGATATACCAGTTAGTAACAGCTCAAATCCCACTTGTTTTTGCATCACCTGATAAAGCAGGATATCCATTCTCAAGCCCTGAAAAAGCATCCATTCCAAGAAATTCACCCTCTGCCTGTCCCTCCAGTTCCTCAGGGTTCAATCCTAGCCCTCTCCTCTATTCATTGTTTCTGGGCAATTTTAGCCACTCTCACAGCTAAAGTCTGCTCAGAGACTTGAACCAGGTCTCAAACCTGTAAAAATTAACTGAAAAACTAAGGCTTAAAGGATAACAAGCCTTTCACAAATATGTCCTAAAGTCTGAAAATCTACCCTTTACAATCTTCAAAATGAGGATGTTCAGGGAAGGTGTACTCCCCAGAAACTGGCTTACGGAAAGGCGGTCTACCTGGGTGGATTAGGTAACATGGTACGTTACTCATTTCATTAACAGTGGAAAACACTTCAACACAGGAAGTGCTCAGATCACTTGATAATACTTCAAACAAATAATGAGCAGCCTCAGGGAGAGCATTTCTTCATTTGAGATCATACTTTGAGCCCCTAATACATTGGGTCTGTGGCTCACACCACTCCTGGCCCTTTTGGAGAAGAGGCCACGAGCGGAAGGAGCCGCTCTAGATTAGCGTCCTTCCAGCTCCAGGAAAAGATCGGGTCCCTGGAGGGGTCACGCTATCTGATCAACTGCACACAAACCATCAAACAACTCAAGAATAACCAATGGCTTGACTTTAAACACTCTTTAATTTTAACAGAGCCATGATAGTAAACATGCTAACTGAGAACTAAACTTTAGTTTGAAGTGAAAAAACACAAAGATGACACTAAAAGATTAAGTCCCTACCATATACAAAATTTACAACAGAACGTTTCATGACACACTTACCTTTAAATTTTGATCTAATGTTTGCCAGCTCTTTGTTTATTCTCTTTATTTCTGCTTCCTTACTTTTGCCTAGAAAAAGAGAACACAAATGCGTTCTTACTTTAACTGATTTCTAAACAAACGCCCATTCCCTAACAAGACTGACACATCACCATTAAAGGCAGAATCACCGCTGTCAGGAGCCCAAGGAAAGAAGCAATCTGCTCCAACCAAGCCAGTGCGGAGGCCCTGAGGCAGACCCGCAAACCTGACAGCGCCAGGCTAGTCCATAAGCACCACCCAGGAAAGCAGCCACTCCATGAGGGGAAGTGATTGCTGGCACCATTTTTAACTCCATCTTTTGCCACAGTTCTGGAATTGGAAGCACTCAAAATACCTGCTGAATGTTTTCCACAATAAATCATTATCAGCTAATAGTTTACTCTTAAAACTGACTTTTACGGCCATAGATAATTTTCCAAAGTATAAAGTTTCAACTACTGCAGGCTTCCAATTTTCCTTCCTTATGAAATTCACCAGCCGACAAAAACTGATAAGTTCACTTTTATAATATT
The DNA here is from genome assembly GCF_041296235.1 of Equus asinus. Classification (NCBI taxonomy): domain Eukaryota; kingdom Metazoa; phylum Chordata; class Mammalia; order Perissodactyla; family Equidae; genus Equus; species Equus asinus. The sequence continues at coordinate 50,153,459 of NC_091806.1, read as the reverse complement.
CACTGAAGTTTAGGAATGCTCCATTATACGAAAAAGGGATGAAAGGTACATTATATTTATGACAAACTCTAGCTGCATCCTAGATCTACTGCTAAATTAGCCTTAATTCAACGAACATTTGCATGTATGGAACATGTCCGACGTGGACTGGAGATCGAACCATATTCAGTTTTCCTCCACCTTGACTAACTGTGGAAACTGAGGCCTAGAGAGCACAGGCGATTTTTTTGAGTCTATTCATCTTAACAAGTACTGTAAAAATACAAGAAATTATTCATCACACAGGATAAAGTAAGTCGCATGCACAAACAAGTCTGTGTAAATTTCCATCACGTTCTGAAACAAGGAATAAAGTTTACTATTAAAGACCCTTTCCAGGCGAGCCCTTGGTTTAGTGATTGTATTTTCAGTGGGAAGAAAGGCTTCCACAGCAGCCACCACCCCAGAAGACTCCCAGCCCCGGGTGCTCACAGAGGCACAGCCACTGGGCTCACCCATGCCCTCCTCCAGAAATGCCATCCACTCGGCTCAGCCTCTAGCACAGCCCCTCTTGGAACTTATCTCGCCTCTCCCAGAAGGCAAGCTCCCTCTCTCCAGGACACTCCCAAACAGCACTTATCTTTCACTACTAACTTACTAATAAATGGAGTTTAATATCTGCTAAATTAAAGGAACACTCTTTTGAGCCGATCCTACCCTAGCAAGCCCCCAATGAAGTGGCTGGTCAGACAGGACCATGTGGCCGGCTCACTCGCCCGGCACTATTCGGGGTGCTGGGACTTACAGGTTAAGGCAGTACTTCCTGCCCTTGGGGAGCTGCCATTCCAGTTGGGGGTGAGGGTGGAGGCTGGAGACCTTTAATAAAACAAGCATAGCAGTCAGCTCTGGGGAACAAGGAGTGCAGGCTGGGAGGAGACACCCAAATCTCCTTTGCCAGTCACTCTCTCTTCCCAGCCCTGACCTCGTGCAGCCAGAGGGCTGGTCAGAGCAGCGCCCCAGCTCCTCCATCTGTAAGAAGCTGAGCAGCTGAAGGCCCCCTGAGGAGTCAAGGAGCACCGTGTAGAGCAGCGGGCCTGAGGACCGTGAGTGACGGGTCAACAGAAAACTTTTTCTTAAAAAGTAGTATGTTTGCTGAGGTAGGCCTTTTGGATCTGGCTGAAAGGGCCATGAAAACAATGTCTTGGGAGCCTTCTGCCATACCCACAAAGACTGCAGGCAGCGTCACACAGCCTGGAGTGTACAAGCAAAGCCCTGTGCATAGGAGGGCACACATGTGTGTGCCTGTGTGTGCATGCGTGTGTGCCTCCAACAAGGTGTCCAGGAATCTGTGTCTGAGCCCCTCCCTCTGGCGTGTGCACCCTACCTACCCAAGTCCTAGTGAAGAAACCCCCTGGGTGGCAGGAACTTAATTGTGCAGAGAGTCACAAAGGGTCAGATCTAGAGCAGAAATAATAAAAAGACGGGGAGGCAGCAGAAAGAAAAAATAATGCAAAATGAGCTAAATCATCTCCACGAGGGAAATCTATAGATACTACTCAAGATTGATAAATCGCAAAATAAAACTAAAAGCATATAATTTAGAGTTATGGGGAAACCACCAGGAGCAATAGAAACAAACGGCTAAACCACACACCCTCTGTGGAACAAGACAGGGCTTGGGCAAGAAGCTAGGGCTTTTCATCCAAAGCTTTTTCTTTAATTGGCCAATTTACAACAAACACACACACATTTTTTCTCAATCAGGGCAGGTCAAGGTTCTCCTGGAGAGGCACAGGCATATGATGACAAGAGCAGGCTTCAGAGCCAGGCATGTGAAGCTGGAATCCAAGAGCGGCCTCTAATTTGCTCTGCAACCAATGGTAAATTACTTCACATCTCTGAGCGCAGTTCCCTCAAGGGGAAAATCACTGAAAGCCAGAAGACCTCATGGCAATACATCTGCGTACGAGAAGACAGAGAAAAGAACGGCGTATCAGCCAGACCTGAGGACAGGAGAGCCCTAAGCAGAACCAGGTTAGCTCAGAGGGCTGAGTGAGAGGACCAGTGGGCTGGAGCGGCCTGGCCCCGGCCTCCCACTGAGCAGAGCCTCCAGGCCTGGAGTCCACACTGAGCAGAGAGGAACACAGCGACACGGGACACGGAGGGTCCACAGGAGCAGGCAGGCAGAGCCAGGGACGCCAGCAGAGGAGAGCTGTGTGCAGCAGAAAAGCCACCCTGGGCTGTGCCTCCACGGACAGCTCAGAAAACTAAGTTCACAGAAAAATAAGCCACACGAAGCTACGGAGGTCAAATTCCATACAAAGAGACCACAAGAAAAAAGGAGAACAAAGAGCAGAACAACGGACATTGTTCCTACAAACAATGAAAGCTCCTCAGAAAGACGTCCCCAAAGAATAGATCAAAATTGGAGCCCTCCATTTTGAAATACGCTAACAGACGTCAACAAAGTATAAAAGACATTCAAAAGTCCATTAGAAAACCTCAGATATTAGGTAAAAGAAATCAGGAAAATTAGAAATAAAAATCATTTTAGGGGGCCGGCCTGGTGGCATAGTGCTTAAGTTCACACACTCCGCTTTGACAGCCCAGGGTTTGCCAGTTTGGATCCCGGGCACAGACCTCCACAATGGTCATCAAGCCATGCTGTGGCAGTATCCCACATATAAAATAGAGGAAGATTCCCACAGATGTTAGCTCAGGGACAATCTTCCTCAAGCAAAAAAAAAAAAAAAGAGGAAGGTTGGTAACAGATGTTAACTCAGGGCCAATCTTCCTCACCGAAAAAAAATCAACAAAAAATCATTTTAGAAATGAAGAATAAAAGAACAAATAAACACGACAGGGGTCTCGAAAGAAACAGAAAATGAAAAAAAAGAAAATTACTTAACTCAAAAAGAAATGAAGAAACAGATAAAGAATTCAAAAGAAAGTAGCAAATATTGAAAACAGACAAAGATGCAACATATGGATAGTAGGTGTCCCTCAGGAAGACGACCAACTGAGCAGTGGAGCAGACTAACACACGCCTTTGAAAACGCCTTCCTGAAATTAAACAAACTAAAGATTTCAAACCACGTAAAAAACCACACCTCATTCCTGTGAATATCGACCCCAAATAATATACACCAGCACATAGCCTAATAAAATTATTGGACTTTAAAGAAAAAGAAAAAAATCCTTTGAACATCCAGTAAACAAGAGCAAGCAGCTTATACAACAAAGAAAACCAGATACCCTCAGATTGTGGCATCGCTTTACACCAGAAGAAAAGGGTGAAAACACTTAAGATATGCAAGGAAAATAAATGTGAGGCAGGGATTTCACATCCAGCACAATTAGCCTCAAGTGTACCAACCTCAACAACTTGTGAGAACTGAGAGCAATGATGTGCCCCAGGCCCTTTTCGCATCCAGAGAATGAGTTTCCAACATCCGAAGTTAGCGAGCACATGATCGAAGGAACTGAGTGAGCATCAAGCATTGAAGTGAGGGTGAAAGGGAGCGCGTGCAGTAACAGCATCGCTCAGATGATACACTTAGATCAGGCACAGCTGCTCCAGGGCGGGGCAGGAGGGGGGACTGGATGAGTGCACAGTGACAGTGGTGGGGTCAGAGCCTGTCGTGGGTGCAACCCAGGATAAAGTTCATGAGTGATGAGGACACAGTCTAACTGGATCATCCCCAGCATCCTTGAGATTCCTGGTGTGGAAGAAGTTCAAGGGAAAACCCTCACCATCCTGAACTTAAGCGGCAGTCCACAACAACCTCAGGAGGCATCTTCCCTTGAAGACAAGTATGTATATTTCCTAGAGCAGTTAGAAGGATTACGCCTGGGAGCCACGAGCACCACCACACCCAGACTATGGTCTGCGAGCACCTTTTCTCCCAACTAGGCTTCCTGGAGAAAGTGCTGGCTCCAGGACTGGGGCAAGGCACACGACAAGCCTGGATCTGCTGCCTACGGAGGATTGTCAAAGACCACAGACCACCAGAGCCACGGCAAAAACACTCAGCACCCTAATAAAGAGACTCCATTAACCAAAGGCGGGACAGCCTGAGCTTCAAAAAAGATAAAAAGACCAATGATCAAAATTCACAAAAACATTAAAATCTGTGAGTTCAAAATTACATTTAAAAAAACACCTAGGGGCTGGCCCCGTGGCTGAGTGGTTGACTTCGTGCGCTCTGCTGCAGGCGGCCCAGTGTTTCGTTGGTTCGAGTCCTGGGCGTGGACATGGCACTGCTCGTCAAACCATGCTGGGGCAGCGTCCCACATACCACAGCTAGAAGGACCCACACCGAAGAATATACAGCTATGTACCGGGGGGCTTTGGGGAGAAAAAGGAAAAAAATAAAATCTTTAAAAAAAAAAAACCACCTAACTGGTCACCTGACTTCAGAGGACGTTAAGGAACAAGTTATCGTGAAAACTGGTAAATAAAGAGAAAGAATGAGCTATCCTGCCTCTTCCAGATGAACCATCCCCTGGGGAATCAGACAGTACCTACAGGGAAAGGTTTCTTTATAAAACAATTACAAGTCGATGAAAAAGAAATTGCTGAACGAGAATATCACCATTTTGCCTCCCCAAAGGAATGAATGGAGCCAGGCAGAGGACGTGGACAGCTGCTAGCCCCACAAAAACAGAATCGGCCAGAAACAGCAAGAGCCCCATACGAAAGAGCAGGGCACCACCTGGAGTCTGGCGGAGGGGCAGCTCCACGTGATGTGGCCTTTGGAGCCAGCTGCCGGAGAGCCAAGAACGTGGTGAAACACGCCATGACCGCTACAACTTAACGTTCCGGGTCTTCAACAGACCATTGTAAGGAAAAGAAATGGGCACAGATTAAAAGATTAAAGAACACAGAATGTTTAGAAACAGGAAGACCAAACCATAGTGTTCAGGATACCCCCTTGGTTGAGAAACCTATAAAGGACACAAAGAACCCAGCCCTGGTGGTAGGCTTGCGGGTAGGCGAATGGGACAGAGCATGTGGCAGGGCTTCCGGGGTGGTTACCTGGGTGGAAGCCACAATTATGTTCCCCTTATAATAATTCATTCATCTTTAAACATGGGTTTTGTGTGATTTTCTGTATCTGTGTTTTACTTTACAACAAAAAAGAAAAAATAGAAGTCGAGTGCCTTGTGAGGCAATGGACTCCCCAACTCCAGAAATGTTCAAGCTGAAGCTGAATGTTCTCCTACCTCCAGCAGGGTCCTTGGATCCATCTGTCCATGGATTCCCATGTACAAAACCCGAGTCTCTTCCAAGGGCAGAGGATGCGGTCCACACCCCTTGTGTGGCCTATGTTGAAGGCCCCACGGTTCTGGGCCCTGCTCACCATTCACTCTCCCTCCCTTAAGGGGGCAGCCCAGAGAGATTCACTGGAGCCCCAGCCATGCCTGCTTTCCCCAACCCTGGTCCTCAGGCATTCTACCACCTCTACAATAGTTGCCCCTCCCCTCCTCCAACTAAGCAGTGAGGTTGTCACCTCTTTGAGAAACCCCCTTAACCCCCCAACACGGTTAGGGGCCCCCCTGTGTGTTGCCACAGTGAATTCTAGTCTCTCAGACACTTCCTGTCACTGTCCCCAGCCGCTTGTCCCACCTCAACAGGTACATCCCCCACAGGGCAGGATGACCAAGGCACCCCCATGAGGAGAGGCAGGTTTGCCTGCCTGGGAGCTCATGAGATGGTGCAGGGACACAGACGGTGGAGGGCCCGGAGCTGGAGCCCATCTGGGCTCAGGTCTAGGCTGTTGCCTCAATGCCTTCGTCTCACGGTAGAGACACCACCATGAGGATCAAGGAGTACAAGCCTCACACAGTGCCCAGCACCTAAGCCCACAAACACTAGCCCTTATCTGGATGGCGGCTGTTGCTTTTACTCAGCTGAGCAAGGCTGTCCCTAAGTGTTAAAGCCTAGAAAAGCCACAGGGGAATTCCATCGGGAAAGCTGCCACACGGGTTCAAACACACCTACCTGAGGTAAGGTTCTCAGAAAAATCTAGTATGACTATGGATGACTGATAGTCCACACGCAGATTAACACATCTGAATCAATAGTTATGTCCAAAGTTTAGCCAAGTGCCCTGGAAGGACACCTCTCCCACTGTGCATCGTGGGGTGAGGACACCGCAGAGCAATCTGTGCACTGGGGCCCATCAGGAGCTTCCCTGGCAAAGGCTAGTTCATGCTCACTCAAGCTGCACTTCTCTCCAGGCAGAGGGCCTCACCAACAACCCCAGCCGCCCCATACTGCTGGGAGCAGATGTAGCAAAAAACCTTATCTTTTTAGGTAAAGAATTTGCTTTGGGGGTGGTGGAGGGAGTTCCTGCCCTGGCCTGACTTCAGAAACCAGTTTTGAAAGAGAAGAGCATCCGCAGGACTACCTGCGGGCAGTGGTAAGCCCTGCCACGCTTGTGGTTTGATCTTTGCTCCACACTGAAGAGATCCTGGTCTTTCCACCCTGCGTCACCTCTATCTAAAATGCAGCAGGTCTGTTGGCCACTGAGGACACCGCGCTTCTAACAAGCAATTCCCACAACGGACTTAGGAGCTCTGGTGGCTAATGAGTAACCCAGACCAGCCCACAGCCACTGCCCAAAAACAAGCTACAATCTGGGCCCAGTAAGTAGCAAAGAATGCACCCTGGGGACAGGCTTTGAAAAAGCTCTTGGATTTTTAGAATTAGCGCCTCTGGTCATCTTCTAGAATAACATGCTGGTTAATGATTTCTTCTTGTTTGCAAGCTGAACTAATCAACTGACAGTATTAGTGTTCTGGGAAGAGCCTAAATTCAGAAAGAAAGAGTACAGGAGCCTATCACAGCTTATTATAAAAATACCAAACCGCCAAAATCCTAAGGTAATAAATCTGAAATTTACAAATTTTACAAGAGCCTATTTTTGAAGGAAGGTATCATTCCTCAACACTGTACTGAAGGTGGTCAGGACAGAGGTCAACAGAGCAAACTCTGCAACCCAGCCTGGACTGGAATGCCATTCCCTGTCTTACTGGTGACGTGACCCTGGACCATCAACTTAACCTCTCTCCATCTCACCTTCTCCTTCATCAAACGGGAGTACCACCCATCAAAGGGCTGCGATGAGGACCTGGTAAGATAACAATGAAAGCACACATGAAGCACGGTCTGACCCCAGGAGGCTGTCATGATCACCACCAGGGATATTCCCTACATTTTCTCTTTATTAATGCACAGGAAGGAGGGGCCTCAGAACAGAAATCCTCAACCACAACAAACTGGAATAAAAGATTTCAAAGATTACTACAAGTTGTTACACCACGGAAGACAAAGCCGCATTTGAGTCTGACAAATGTTAACTGTATTCTATCTTTTTTAACAGCTTTATTGAGATCTGGTGCACATATCATACAATTCACTCATTTAAAGCATATAATTCAATGGCTTTTAGTATATTCAGAGTTGTGCATCCATCACCACAATCTAATTTTACAAAATCTTCATCTCCCCAAAAAGAAACCCCATACCTATTAGCAGTCATTCACCAACCCCTCCCTCCTCCAGCCCCCAGCAACAACTAATCTACTTTCTATCTCTATAGATTTGCCTCTTCTAAACATTTTATGTAAACAGAATCATACATTGTGTGGTATTTGTGACTGGCTCCTTTCACTCAGCATAATGTTTTCAAGTAGCATGAATCAGTACTTCATCTCCTTTTACTGCAGAATAATACTGCATTATATGGATATACCACATCTTGTTAACCATTCATCATTTGATGGATATTTGGGTTGTTTCCACTTTTTGGCTATTAGAGATAATGTTGGTATGAACACTTATGTACAAGTTTTCGTGTGAACATCAGTTTTCATTTCTCTTGGGTGGACACAGAGTGAACTTGCTGGGCCACATGATAATTCTATGTTGAACATCTTGAGAAAGTGACAAGATGTCTTCCCAAAGGGCAGTACCATTTTTACATCACCACCAGAAAAGAATGAGGGTTCCAATTTCTACACAATTTTGTCAACACTTACTATTGTCCTTCTCCTTTGTTATAGCCATCTAGTGAGTATCAAAAGGTATCTCATTGTGGTTTTGATTTGCATTTGCCTAATGGCTTTTAATGTGCTTATTGGACATTGATATACCTACTTTGGAGAAATGTATATTCAAATACTTTATCTGTTTTTAGTTGGGTTATTCATCTTAGATATTCTGGATGCAAGCCTTTTATCAGGTACATGATTTTCAAGTATTTTCTCTCCTTCTTGGGTTGTCTTTTCACTCTCTTGATAGTATTTTGCAGCACAAAAGTTTTTAATTTTGATGAAGTCCAATTAATTTTTTATCTCTATTTATACTTTTGTTGTATATCTAAGAAACCATTTCCCAAGGTCACAAAGATTTACTCCTACGTTTTCTTGTAAAATTTTTATAGCTTCAGCTTTTGCATTTAGCTTTATGACCCACGACTTCTTTTCCCCTACTGAATTGTCTTGGCACTCTTGTCAAAAATCAACTGGCCAAAAACGTAAAGGTTTATTTCTGTGCTCTCAATATTATTCCATTGATCTATATACCAGAACAACACGGTCTTGATCACTTTGTTTTAAGCTCTGGAATAGGGAAGTGAATCCTCCAACTTTGTTCTACTTTTTCAAGACTATTTTGACTACTCTGGGTCCCTTACCTTTCTATATGAATTTTAAGATCACCTTGTCTCAGGAAAAAAGGCACCTAGGATTTTTTTTATAAGGACTGCATTAAATCTATAGATCAACTGGGGATTGCTGATATCTTAACAATAGTAACTCTTCCAATCCATGAACATGGGATATATTTCCATTTATTGAGGACTCCTTCACTTCCTTTCACCAATATTTTGTAACTAAGTGTACAAGCCTTGCACTTCTTTTGTTAAAACTTATTGTTACACGTTTTATTCTTTTTGATGCTATAATAAATGGAATTGTTTCCTTCATTGCTGGTGTACAGAAACACAATGGATTTTTCTGTATTGGTTTTATATCCTGCAACCTTGCTGAACTCATTTATAATTCTAACCTAAGATTCTTTAGTATTTTCTATATGCAAGACAAAAGCAGATATACATAGAGATCATTCTACCTATTCCTTTCCAACCCAGATGCCTTTTATTCCTTTTTCATTTGTAACTGCCCAAGCTAGAACCTCCAGTACAATATCAAATAGAAGCAGTGAGAGCAAACATCCTTGTCATGTCCCTGACTTTAGGGGGAAACGTCCAGTCTTTCACCATGAAGTGGGACCTTAGCTGTAGATTTTTCATAGATATCCTTTATCAAGTCAAGGAAGTTCCCTTCCATTTCTAGTTTGTTGAGGGTTTTTTATCATAAAAGTGTATTAGGTTTTGTTAAATGGTTTTTCTGCATCTATTGATACGATCATGTGTATTTAGTTCTTTATTGTATAATACGGTGAATTACACCGATTTTTCAGATGTTAAGCCAACTTTAAATTCCTGAGATAAATCTCCCTTGGACCTGGTGTATAATCTTTTCTATATGTGCTGGATTCAGTTGGCTAGTATTTGACTGAGGATTTTGACTTCTATATTCACTATGGATTTTGGCCAGTAGTTTTCTTTCCTGTGATGTCTTTGTCTGGTTTTGCTATCAGGGTAATACTGACCTCATAGAATGAATTGGGAAGTGTTCCCTCTTCTTCTATTTTTTCAAAGAGTCTGTAAAGGATTCGTATTGATTATTTAAGTGTTTGGTAGAATTCACCAGTGAAGCCACCTGGGTCAAGGTTTGTTCTTGTGAGAAGTTCTTAAATTATTAATTCAATCTCTTGTTATAAATCTACTCCAATATTTCTTCTTGAGTCAGTTTATTTGTGTCTTTCTAGGAATTTCTCCATCCTATCTAAGTTATCTAATTTTTCATATAATTATTCATGGCATTCTCTTATAATCCTTTTTATTTCTGTAAAGTCAGTAGTAATGCCCCTTCTTTCATTCCTGACTTTAGCAATTTGAGCCTTCTCTCTTTTTTTTCTTGGTCAGGCTACCAAAAGGTTTGTCAGTTTTGTCGATCTTTTCAAGGAACCAATCTTTGATCTAATCTTTGTTACTTCCTTTTTTTCTGAATGCTTTGGGTTTTGTTTGCTCTTCGTTTTCTGGTTTCTTAAGGCAGATTATTAGGTTAATGATTAGAGATCTTTTTTAATGTAGGTATTTCCAGCTATAAATTTCCACCAAGCACTGCTTTCACTGCATCCCATAAGTTTTGGTATGCGGTGTTCTTATTTTCATTTATCTCAAATATTTATTCTCCCTTGTTTTCTTCATTGACACACTGGTTATTTAGAAGTATGTTTAATTTCCACATATTTATAAATTTCCTGTTACTGATTTCTAATTTCTCCATTGTGGTTGGAGAATATACTTTGTAGATTTCAACCCTTTTAAATTTATTGAAGCTTTTTTCATGACGTAATATATGGTCTTCTCTGAATAACGTTTCATGTGCACTTGAGAACAATGTATGTATTCTGCTCTTGTTGGCTGGAGTAGTCTATGGATGTCTACTAGGTCTCGTTGGTTTATAGTGCTGTTCTAGTCTTCTGTTCATTGATGATCCTCTGTCTAGTTGTATCTATTCCTGAAAGTAGGGTATTGAAGTGTCCAACTATTATTGTTACATTATCTATTTCTCTCTTCAATTCTTCATGTATTTTGCTTCATGCATTTGGGGCTCTGTTATTAGAAACAGATCTATTTATAATTGATGTATCTTCTTGAGAGATTTACCCTTTATCATTATAAAATGTTCTTCTATGTCTCCAGTAATAATTTTTGTCTTAAAATCTATTTTGTCTGATATTACTATAGCCACTCCAGCTCTCTTCTGGTTACTATTTGTAGACATATTATTTTCTCCCTTTCATCTGTATCTTTTAATCTACAGTGTCTCCTGAAGGCAGTACATAGTTGGATCATGTTTTTTTTAATCCACTCTGCCAATCTCTGCTTTTTAATTCAAGTGTTTAATCCATTTACACTTAAGATAATTACTGATAACATACGATTTACATCTGCCATTTTGCTATATTTCTTCTGTGTCTTATATCTTTGTTCCTGTATTCTTCCATCACTGTTTTCTGATGTGTTAAATAGATATTTTTTAGTGCACCATTTTAAACTCCTTGTTTATTTTACTACTTTTTTTAGTTACTTTCTTAGTAGTTGCCTGAGGATTATAATTAACACTTTAACTTAAAACAACCTAGTTTGGGTTAATACAAACTTAATTTTAATAGTATAGAGAAATATTGCTCCAATATAGCTCTGTTCCCCCCCTTTGCATTATTATTGTCATACAAATTATATCTTCACACATTATGAGCCCATCAGTACAGTTTTATTTAAACTGTATTAAAATCAATTAAAATTGTTTTATGTATATGATTTTTAAATCAAATAGAAAACAAAAAGTTACAAAAACATTCTTATCCTGTCTTTTATATTTATCTATGTAGCTGTCTTTACCACTGCTCTTTATTTCTACATGTATTCTTCCATCTAGTGTCCTCTCATTTTAGCCTGAAGGACTCCCTTTAGTATTTACTGTAGAGCAGGTCAGCTGTCAACAAATTCCCTCATTCTTGTTTATTTAGCAATATCTTAATTTCTCCATTTTTGAAGGATGGTTTTACTGGATACAGAATTATTGTTTGACAGTCTCTTCCTTTCAGCATTTTATATATGTCAACCCACTGCCTTCTGGTCTCCATGGTTATGGATGAGAAGCCAGCTGTTAATCTTGAGGACCTCTTGAAGATGATGATGAGTCATTTTCCTCTTGCTACTTTCAGCAGTTTGACTACCATGTGTCTAGGGATTGAGCTCCTTGACTTTATCCTGTTTGGAGGTATTCTTGGATGTTTACATTAATGTTTGTCACCAAATTTGGCAAATTTATATCTTCAAATATTCTTTCTGCATCTTTCTCCTTCTCCTCTCTTTATGGGACTCCAATTATGAATATATCAGTATGCCTGATGGTGTCCCACAGGTCTCTGAGGCTCTGTTCCTTTTTCTTCATCTTTTCACTTTTTATTACTCAGAATAGGTCTATATTTACCTTAATATACATCTTAATTTAATTATCTTAACAAACCTATTCTCTCTTCTTGTCAGCTCAAATCTGCTATTTAGCCCCTCTATTTATTGTATTTTCAACTCCAGAATTTCCATTTGGTTTTTATTGATATTCTCTATTTGATGAGACATCTTTCTCATATTTTCCTTTAGTTCTTTGGACATGGCTTCTTTTAGTTCTTAGAACATATTTATAATAGCCAATTTAAAGTCCTCGTCTACTAAATTCAACAGCTGGACCTTTCAAGGATGGTTTCCATTGACTACTTTTTTCCTGCGTAAAGACTATATTTTCCTGTTTCTTTGTGCATCTCATAATTTCTTATTGAAAACCGGGTATTTTAGATAACGTAATGTGGCAACTCTGGAAATCAGATTTCCCCCCCTTCTCAGGTACTGTTTGCTGTTTGCTGTTACTGTTGTTGTTGTTGCTGCTACCACTGTTGTTTGTTTAGTGACTTTCCTGAACTAGTTCTTTAAAGTCTGTAATTCCCTATCATTTACAGCTACTAAAGTCTTTGCTCAGTTAGCTTAATGGTCAGTTAATGACTGGTCAGGGATTTGCTTAAATGTCTTGAACCAAAAAGTGCCAGACATTGCCAAGAAACATGTTCAATACTCCAACAGTTACAATTCTGCCTGTGCCTTCACTTCTTATTTGTAAAGGGACCCAAGATTAGCCAGAGGTGAGAGACTGAGGCCCTCTCAAGTCTTCCTTTGGCACATGCAGTCTTCTAAACGTGCAGCCTTCTAAATCCACAGGACTCCATCAGACCTTTCAAAGCCCCCTAACGGCACGTCATTCTTCACACCTTCACACCTTCCTTTTAAGATTTTGGCCAGACTCCCGTTTGCTCCCAACTCTGATACTAAACAATTGCCACTGATTGTTTTCCACAAACACACTAAGGACAGAGCTTTTCCCACTGGTTTTTCCAGAAAGCTGCAAGACAGGTCAAATAGTAATAACAGTCTGAGAATGGGACTTTTAGGAAGGCTCCAAATCTGATCTGTCCCCTCCAACGGCTGCAAGGCTGCTGATTTTCATAGCTATCTGGTTGTGAGGATGACAATTTTCAATGCTACAATCATGGGAGAAGAGAATGAGAGTAGGTCAAGTTAGAGGTCTAGCAGTTTCTCCTGAATAAATCCTCCTTGTTTCAGCCTTTGGTTCAATTCCAGAGTTCTGACAAAGTTGATTTGGACCATTTTTACCAGTGTTTTCATTGCTTTTATGGAGGAGTAGATTTACAGACGTCCTCTCTCCACCATTCTACCTAAACGGCATTTCTGCTATAGATTCAAAGCCACTATGAATAAAGAGTACTTCACTATTCATGCCTCCTGTCAATTTTGATTTCTAAATCTCCAAAATCCACCCCTACCTTTCCATTCCTATTGCCTTGATTTAGACCCTCACCATCTCCTCTAGACCACAGCAATCAATTTTTTCCTAACTGGCTTTCCTGCCTCCAAGCCTAGTCTAAAATCCATCCTCATTCAAAATGACTATTATACTAATAAAAAATAAATTGCACGATGTCACTTTCCTGCTTAAAATATGTTAATGGTTGGGGGCTGGCCCCATGGCGGAGTGGTTAAGTTCGGCGCTCCGCTGCAGGCGGCCCAGTGTTTCACTGGTTCGAATCCTGGGCGCGGACATGGCACTGCTCATCAAACCATGCTGAGGCAGCGTCCCACATGCCACAACTAGAAGGACCTACAACTAGGAATATACAACTATGTACTAGGGGGCTTTGGGGAGAAAAAGGAAAAAATAAAATCTTTAAAAAAAAATATGTTAATGGTCCACATCCTAGAGAGGAGATTCCCCATAATCTGGTTTTGGCCTGCCTTTCCTACCTTGGTCTCCTGCCACATCCCATTACCTACAAGGCACTACTCGTACTAGGAACTACCCACAACTCCTTGAGGGTATCCTGCTGCCACTCACACCTGTCTGCAGTGTGACGCATTGTGTTCCTCCCTTTCCTGGATCATGCCCCTACACCCTGTCAGCTTAGCAAGACCTGACCCAAGCATTACTCCTGTATTATCATACCTGACCACCCTCTCCTAAGCTGATAGTCACTCACTTTCACTATTCATCTCACACCACTTACCACGCTGCATTACAAGGGCTTGAGCTATTCCAAGGATAGGAACCATGAGTCATTACCCTTCGTGTTTCATATGCCAAAAAAAAAGCCACAGTCTTTATAATGTTCGACACAAGGTCCTACACCACCTGTCCCCCGACCTCCATTACCCCTCTGACCTAACCTCCTACTATCTTCCTGTTGGTTCACTCTATTTCAGCCCCACAGGCCTCCTGCTGTTTCCTCTATATACTGGCTATCTTCCCTCATGAAGGCCTTTGTACTTGATGTTCCTTCTGTCCAAGATGTCTTCCCCCTAACTTCTATGTGGCCCAGTGCCTTCAAGTCTTTGCTCAAATCTTACCTTCACAGTGAGACCAATCCTGGTGACCCTATTTGAAGTTGAAAACCCACAACCCCATATTTCCCATCACCTTCTCTCCTTAATTTTTCTCTATTGTACTTACTGTCTTCTAATATACAACATCATTTTCTTCATTATGTTCTTTCTCCAACCACAAGAATATAAGCTCCATGTGAGCAGTAAGTTTTGTCTATTTTCATTGCTATAGTCTCAGAACCCAGGACACTGCCTGGTATTTAGTAGGTGCCCAAAAGACATTTGGTGAACAATCAGTGCCCAGCATACAGCATCTGTAAGAGCAAATGCATCTGAGTACTTACAACGTGCTAAAAACTGTTCCAAGAACTTTTAAGAAATTGAGCTAGAAAACAACTAACACTTATTGAGCCCTGGAATCGCCACCAATGCAGGTGATGTTTTTATCTCCAACAGAAAACTCTCCTTCAAAGTCCTCCCTCTTCCTCACATCCATCCTATCAGTGAATCTTGTCCATTTTTCCTCCAAAGGAATGCTCTATTCTCACCATCTCCATTGCCACCAACGTCTCTTGTTTGGACTATAACAACTTTCACTTTCCACAACTGGGCTCCTCCAACCTATTTTCCACAGAGAAGCCTTTTAAATATAATTAGAGCTGTCATTCATTTGATTTTCCTCAGCAGCTTCCTATATGACACCTAAAAGAAACTCAGCCTCATTGCCAGGGCCTTCAAGGCCCAGC
This sequence comes from Equus asinus, assembly GCF_041296235.1. NCBI lineage: Eukaryota > Metazoa > Chordata > Mammalia > Perissodactyla > Equidae > Equus > Equus asinus. Next base: position 50,138,140 of record NC_091806.1, on the reverse strand, counting down.
ACATTCTAGCCTCCACCCAGCAATCTGCCTTCACTTCTGCCTCTCTCCCTCCCATTCACTACACTCAGCTGAGCGGGTCTTTCAAGTTCTGAAGGAGAACTAGTTCTTTACTGCCCCCCCTACCCCCAGCCCTTCTCCTCTCAGCAGGCTGGTCCCAGACAGCTTCAGGATCCAGCTCACAAGTCTACTCCTTCAGAGAGGCCTTCTATGAACACCCTACCTCAGGCAGTCTCCCTTTCAGCCTCTACCATGATGAAGTATAGGGTAAAAAATATTTCTATTTTTAAAAGTTTAAGTTCAGGGTTTAAAGTAACTCTTCGGAAAATTTAGGTATCCAAACTCCCCTGGATTGACTCACCATTACCATTAATAGAATTTACTGACTTAATCATAAAGCGAAATTTCCATTTACTATCTTCCATTACCAGCAAGAAACTGCCTCATCAACACAGATCATGTCACTGAAACAATCCTATCAGATACCTATCTCCCTTGCTTTGATTTCTGTGTTTCAGAGCACTGCAAACTAAACCTGTAAGAGGTGGGGATGCAAAAATATATACTGTATTGTTCTGTTTAATGGAAAACAAGGTCTTCCCTGCTTGCTTGCTTCAGGTAAAAACCAGAATAAAAGCCACAGAGTCACGGTTCTTTTTAAAATTCCACTTAGAAATACATGCCAAACAAGCTTTATAGTAAGAGCCACCTGCCCAAATTAGATTTAATAATAAAAGGTATTTTTAAGAATTAAAAAATAGGGGCTGGCCCCGTGGCCAAGTGGTTAAGTTTGCACGCTCCGCTGCAGGCGGCCCAGTGTTTCGTTGGTTCGAATCCTGGGTGCGGACATGGCACTGCTCATCAAACCACGCTGAGGCAGCAACCCACATGCCACAACTAGAAGGACCCACAACGAAGAATATACAACTATGTACCGGGGGGCTTTGGGGAGAAAAAGGAAAAAATAAAATCTTAAAAAAATAAAAATAAAAAAAAATAAAAGCACTAAAAGTCAAATTATTCTTTCCCAAAGCTTTCTCTCAAGGAGTGATTAATCCAAGTATAAATAATGGCCATAAAGGCCATGAAGGTCCTGTGGATGTATAATATATAAAACTAGTCAAAAACGTACTTAAAAGGAGAAGACTGTATGACAAGAGCAGTCACCCCAATTTTGGACCCTTGCAAGAGATGGTCAAGTGGTAACTGACTCAGCCTAACAGAGCAAGCTGGAACCCAGCTGCCCGCAGGACGGAGGACCAGTTAAAGTGAACCTTCTCACAGAGAACCAGAAAAGGCTCAGGAATTGAAGGTGCCAGATGCTTCAGGAGGCAGACATCAGGAGCATGGGCTGGAAGTCCATATAAGGAGCAGCAGACTCCCTCCACCAGACCCTGCAGCCAGGCAATCCCAGCAGAAGACAAGAGAATTCCCCTCTGGAAATGCAGGAACACAGAAGCTGCAGGCCTGGTGACACCCTGAGTGGCAGGGTGAGGTGCCATCCTAAGAAAAGCACAACTGGGGCCGGCCCCGTGGCCGAGTGGTTAAGTTCACATGCTCCGCTTCGGTAGCCCAGGGTTTCACCAGTTCAAATCCTGGGCATGGACATGGCACCACTCACTGGGCCATGCTGAGGTGGTGTCCCACATGCCACAACTAAAAAGACCCACAACTAAAATACGCAACTATGTACTGGGGGGATTTGGGAAGAAAAAGCAGGAAAAAAAAAGAAGAAGATTAGCAACAGTTGTTAGCTCAGGTGCCAATCTTAAAAAAAAAAGTCACAACTGAGTGACAGATTCACTAAATGCGGAGACACTACCTCCCAGAATAACGGCAGCCAGGCTTACAATGCCCACCCACCCCACCAAACAAGAGAGGAGTCTGAAGAGTTATTCGGAGGAAGACTGAAAGGATGACTGACATGTATGCACCCCAAACGAAAGAGAGATCCCTCATCCGTCACCGTGCAGTGGGGCCTCCTGCCCATGCTGGCTGATGCTGGTACGTGTGAGTGGACAGATAACGACCACCAGGCATCCAGGAAGGTCTCACAGCATGAGACAGAGACCAAAACAAACCTACAGAAAATGAATTCAGAGCAAAGAGGCTATGCCGAGAAGGAAACTCCAAAACAATGAATAGTTTTACATAGATAAGAGAAAATACAGCTTTAAGAACCAGATGTCACCAAAACAGGAACACTCAGACAATAAGAAAGCCCTCAAATTATAAAAGTGATAGCAGAAATAAAAAATTCTAAAGAAGGGCTAGAGGGCAAAGATGAGAGTCTCAGAAAACAGAACATCATAAGGACTAAGAAATGAAAGATGAGTGATAGAAAGCCAAGAAAATGTAAGCCAGGAGGTCCAAATTTCAGCTATTATTAGAGGATTACTGAAAAAAGGAGAAAGTGAAAGGAAATTATCAAAGAAACAAAACAAGAACATTTCCCCCAAACCCAAAGGACATGAGTTTCCACACTGAACAATGTCATGAACCACACCTGGGTACAGCATCTTAAAATTTCAGACCACTGGAAACCAAGAGCAGAGCCATGCCTTCAAAATTGAGGAAAAGTTATTTCCAGTCTAAATTCTACCCAAGCCAAATTCTGAATTAAGGATGATAATAAAAAACACACTTTTTTTCAAAACTGCGAAATCTCAGAAACAATTTTACCTCCTACATGCTCTTCCTCAGGTGCACAAAAGACATGCACCACCAAACTGAGTGCAAATGCACACAAGCCTAGAGGAGAGAGACGCAGACTCCAAAGAACAGAGGTCCAGCCAGAGAGAAGCCCCTCGGCACTAGGGTGAAGAGAAGTCACAGAGGGCAGCATGAGCAATGACCTGACAGCAGAACTGACCACTCCAGGAAGGACATTCCCAACAGGGAAAGGAGAGGCTGAGAGGCTACCTGCTGCATCTGACCACGTGAAGGGGGGTCTTACAGTCACATCCAAACCTGGGGCTGAAGAGCAACAGATGCATTAAAAAGTAAGCAAAGTCAAAGACAACAGTTCTTTCTCCAAAGAAATTAAAAGTTGAACCATATTCTCAGCTGAGAAGAATACTTTTAGATGTTAAATGCTATACATCAATTAGATATAACATTGTGACACACTAGAGAATGGAAGAAGGAAAGCTTGGGTAAGTTAAATCCTCATCTTCCATAGTAAAAAGTCAATAAATAATGACTAAATGGGAAAGGACACGCATAAATGGTATAAATATGTAATTTAGAATTAATAAGTAATCATATTTTTTAAAGTAAATATGAGAAGAAATGGCTATAAAATGAAAATAATTGACTCTCAAGTTTAGGAAGTGGGGTGAGGCTGGGGTCAAGTGTTTTATATTTAATTTCTTAAGTTACATTCCTGACTTAGTGCTGTGAGTTTGTGACTAAGATGAAGTGTGCACAGTTACTTTTGATGCTTTCCTTCCCTTTACCTTTTAAGCTATAATTATTTGCTACCCTGTTCTGAAAGAGAGCTGTAGTTTTCTGATTTTGTCTATTTATCTCCTTGCTCAAAGCTTTGTAGACCTCTGCCTTTTTGTGTCAGGTATGAGGGCTTCATCATTTCTTGTAGGGGAGGTCTAGTGGCAATGAACTCCCTCAGCTTTTGTTTATCTGGGAAAGCTTTTATTTCTCCATTGTATCTGAAGGATAGTTTCTCTGGATAGCGTATTCTCAGCTGATAATTTCTGTCTTTCAGTATTTTAAACATATCATTCCATTCTCTCCTAGCCTGTAAGGTTTCTGCTGAGAAATCTGCTGAAAGCTTCATAGGGCTTCCTTTGTAGGTTATTTTCTTCTGCTTTGCTGCCCTTAACATTTTTTTTTTGTCATTGATTTTGGCCAGTTTTACTTTTATATGCCTTGAAGAAGGTCTTTTAGCACTGATGTAATTAGGAGTTCCATTGACTTCATGTATTTGTAAGTCCAGTTCCTTCCCCAGGTTTGGGAAGTTCTCAGCTATTATTTCTTTGGACAGCTCTCTGCTCCTTTCTCCCTCTGTCCTCCCGCAGGAATACCTATAATCCTTGTGTTGCTTTTCCTAATTGAGTCAGATATTTCTCAAAGAATTCCTTCATTTTTAAAAAATCTTAGTTCTCTTTCCTCCTCCCCCTAAAGCATTTCTTGTATTTCTATCCTCTAAATCACTAATTCTGTCCTCCATAATGTCAGCTCTATTTTTTAAGGATTCTAGACTATTTTTTATCTCATTAATTGTGTTCTTCATATCTAGATTTTCTTCCTGTTTTTTTTTTTATAGTTTCAATCTCTTGGTGAAGTATTCCTTCTCATTAATTTTATTCCTGAGCTCACTGAATTCCTTCTGAGTTTCCTTGTAATTCAGTTTCTTTATGACAGCTATTCTGAATCCTCTGTCATTCAGGTTGTAAATTTCTGTGACTTCAGGGTTGGTTTCTGGAGATCTGTCACTCTCCTTCTGCTATGAATTGCTGCTGTAGGCTTTCATGGTGTTTGATGAACTGCTCTTCTGCCAGCATGTTTGTGGCAGTATTAAGTTGCAGATTCCACCTGCTACCACTATCTCCACCACTTCCCGGGGAGCCAGTTCATCCACCTTCAGGTGGATAGCTGCATGGGTCTCCCAGGCGTCCTGCTGTGCTGTGTGGGTATCCTCCACTGGTCAATGAATGTCAATTTAATTGCAGTTCAAAGGGGGAAAGACAAAGGGAAGAGCTCGCTACCCCATGTTGCTGACATCCCGTCTGCCACCCCAAAATCTGTCTCTCTGCCTTGCCTTGATTATTTTTAAGAATAAAAGACTTGAAAGAAACTTTGACCTTCCCCCCTAACTGCCTAAAAAAAATTTTTAAATAAAGGCCTGTCCCCAGGACAGGCCATCAGCATAGATAACTGGGTATCTGGTAGACTGGGAGGATCCTTGCTAAGCCCACTATTATCAAAGTTCTATTTATCAAACATTTGCTTTTCCACTTCCATGAACTGCCTTCCTCCCCTTTGAAGCCCGAAACCACCACCCCCAACATCCTCCTCCATCTTTAGCTGAAGATGGTATTTAAGATGGGAGCCTCAGCCATTTTGGCAAGTTGCTCAGTTTTCCAGGGTTTCTCCCATGTATACATGTTATAAAGCTTTGTTTGATTTTCTCCTGTTATTCTGTCTCATGTGAATTTAATTCATAGCCCAGCCAGAAGGACCTAGAGTGGGTAGAGGAAATGTCTTCCTCCCCTACAGATGTAACTCAGGAAATACCAGATGGAAGAGGTGCAAAGGGCAAGGTATGGGGAAAGGATGCAGAGCTTCCATGCCCTCTCCAGGCAAGCCACTCCCCCCAAATCTCCATGTGTTCACCAATCCAGAATGCTACACTCTTGACATTAATTTTTTTTTATTTTTCTAAAACATTCAATTAAAGACAAGACTAGACATGAAAATAACAACAAATACATTGGGAAGATCTGCCCAATTACTGACTATAACACCACCCCTCTCCCCACCATGCTAGGAGCACCACCCTTGATAATGAATGTCTGTGCACATGACCATCCCACCTAACGGCCCTGACCTTGGCTCCTCAGATGATCTAGTCCCCACTACAGCAGTCACTCTAACAGTCACCCTCTCCATGCCTCACTGCAGGCATCCCAACAGCCCCAACCTTTCAGCTCTCTCAACCAGGTAAGCAAACTCTGAACACCACTGGGACCCTCTAGGACCAAGGATCTACTCTCTCTCTCTCCCCCCCCTCCTTGTCCTCGCCCCCTCTTAGCCAGCTTCAACTCTATCACATAAACCAAGCTCTGACCCTCCTTCTCCATCTGTGCAGTTGCTTGGCAAAACCCCTCCTTGCTGAATCCAATTCTTGGCCAACTGGCACCTAAGCCTGGAGACCGGAGTACACCTGGTAAAACCATATGCCCAGTTGCTGGGATGGCCCCACATGTGAAGGCCAGGGAGGCCCTTCCAGTTCTTCTAAACGGCCATCTCACAGCTTCTCCTCCACCTCCAATGCCTCCTCCCTCCCCTCACTGGTAGCTGGAGAGCCTGACCCCTCCTCTAGGAGCCACTCAGGCAATCACCAGCCCCACCTCCACCTGCACCTCTGCTTCTCTCCACTCCTCCACCTTCTCTCTAGCCCTTCTTTATCTTTCCCATCAGCCTACAAACATCTGCTACCTCCCACCCTCCCAGGAGTCCTCACCTTTCTCACTTGGCTCAGAGCCTCCAAACTGGTCTGCCTGCTTCCCCTCCCCTCCTCTTCTCAACACAGCAGTTGGAGTAATTCTCCCCAAAGGTAAATCCCTCCTCTGCTCACCCTCCCCTGGCTCCTCATTTTCACACAGGATGAAGTCAGTTCTCATAACTGGCCCACAAGATCCCAGCCATCTACCCCTCCCCCTCCACCCAGCGCTGATGCCCCAGGCTCTCTCCCCAACTCCTACTCCAGCCACACTGGCCTCCCTTCCCATCCACCAGCACTTCAGGGCACGGCTGACCCCTAGCTGCACTATCTAAATTGTAACTCCCTTTTCCTGATTTATTTTCCCCTTAATATAATACGTAACACACTATATATTAGACTTATTTTCTGTCTACCTCACTACGTAAGCTACATGAGGGTACTCTTGTCTGTTGTGCTCACTGTGCAAAACAGGCACTCAGTAAATTTGTTAAACAAATGGATTAACCTTAACAAAAGGTTCCTTCCTGACCTCACTGTGATACCAGAATGCCCCTCCAAAGACAGCCACACCCTAATACTAGGATCCTGTGGAGTTACCTTCCCTGGCAAAAGGAACTTTGCAGATGTAATTAAGATAGGGGACCTATCCTGGGTCATGCACCTGGGCCCAATCTCATCACATGAGCCCTTAAAAGCAGAGAACTGTGCCTGCCTGGAGGCAGGATATGAGGCTGACAGAGAAGTCAGAGAGCTCTAGATCTCGAGAGGGATTCACTGGAGGGGCCTCACATGAGAAGGAATGTGGGCTGGCCCTAGGAGCTGAGACTGGCCCCAGCTATGGGCAGCAAAGACAGGGGCCTCATTCCCACACTGTAAGGACTGAGTGGAAGCAGCTCCACCCCCAGAGTCTCCAGAAGGGACGATAGTTCTGCTGACACCTTGATTTCGGGCTTGTGAGACTCCAGGCAGAGCACCCTGCTGAGCCAGGCTGTGCCCGGCTTCTGACCCACAGAACATGAGATAACACAGGAGTGCTGGCTTATGCTGCTAAATTTGTGTTACTTTATTACAGCAGCGATAGAAAGCTAATATACCCTCTGCCCTCTCCATCTCATTTCTCTCCTCTTTACAGTAATACGAAGAACTATGTTTTCTTGGCTACTTATTATAAGATTTAAATTAGATCTACAGCAAATGCTGCATTAGAGAATACCCATCAAACAGACATCACCACCCAAGAGAAGAGCACCTCCTGTCCTTCTGTGAACAGCATCCATGCAAGGGACCCACATCCCCATCCTGAGGACGACAATCACAAAAAGGCCAGGCCTCGAGGACTGAACAAGTTGGCACCAACAGACCCTCAATCGCTGTCCCACCCTCCTCTTCCTCCACATTCTCAGCACTCGGGAAAGGTGGGTGTGCTACTCTGTGCAAGGACAATCAAATTGTAGTTACGTAATAAGGCAACAAAAGTCCGAAACAGAGAATTAATTGAGCAGAAGCTGCAAGCTAATTAAAAGAAGTAACTGAGATTGTGAGGAAGGAAGACTACCGTGGATGGAGGCATGTTTCCGCCGTATCCCTGGCACAATTCAGCATGAACTCGATCACAGAAGACTCCAATTCTCATAGGCACAAAGCGTTCAAAATAAGGCTCTGATCGGATTCTACTGCACATAACAAAAAAACACGCTACAGAACTGTATTTTTCAATAGCAATAAATGCAATCCAAAAGTGTTCCAAAATACTCGGTTTCTTGCTGTATTTTTTTAATTGACTGTTTCAAAAGACTATTCAACATCAATTTATTGCCTTTTCTCAATGCTTTTTAAACTGTAATAGAAGCACAGTAACTGCTCTCTCAACCACATCACATGAAGGAAGGCTGGCCACAGAAAAAGCGAAACATAAATCCCAGCCCAGCACCACCCACCCTAAGGAGCTCCAAGTGCACTAGGTACGCTAAGTGACCAAGCCTCGTCACACCCTTGTGTTACCATCAGAAGGGATCTTAAAGCTAAGAAAAACACCTTATAATGCAAAACAAAAACCAGGCAACCCAATTTGTATTCCAGTCTCCACACTTTTAAGCAATCCTGTAGACAGACGCCAAATCCTAAGGTAGGTGGGAACATCCTGGATGCAAGGAGAAGGATGAGTGCAAAACTACCACAACTCTCACTGGTTTAAATTTCAGGCAAAAACGAAGAATCCAGGCTCTACAGGGCCACAATTTACCATGTGAGAAAGGAAAGGGAACAGAATCAGGATCTGACCCAAACCACTGCCCATAAGTTTTTTTTCCTAAATGAACACATCCAGCAGAGTCAGCCGCTCAACGTCCTGTTTCCTGAGGCAACAGCAGGCAACAGGAGCTTCGGGGGCCAGAACCTAGTGAAAGAAGAGGGTCTCAGCCTCGTCACAAGACTTTGCTCTCCTTCTGGGGTACAGGGCAGATGTGTGCACATCACTGCCCTTCAAATTCTGCAGCACAGACAGCAAACTCCAAGGGCCAGACCACTAGCCCCATGCCTGCACCCTGTCCACCTCCCGCCTTCCCATCTGGTGGCTCCCCAACTCCCACAGAAGTCTCTATGACCCCACTTCCCACACTCTCGTTATTAGCTGAATGCGGGCCCCGGCCTAACTCCTCCCTGCCCACAATGTTGAAGGAAAAAGCATGAAGAGTTGGCAGGAAGTGCTGTCTGAAGGCAGGCAGGGACCAGAGTGTGGCTACAAGTTTAAGCTGTATCTTATGGGCAACGGCAACACTGTGGACAAGGCTGAGGCTCGTCTCTCCCTTTCTGGCACCGTGCATCTCACCGTCCCCACACTCTTCTTGGTCCTCTTCCCAACTCTGTCTCCAGGGCACTATTTTAAAACAGGGCTGCTTCCTCCTTGCATGCTATTTATTCTGTGCATCTTGGCCAAACCCTTTCAGCCCTCTCTGTACCAAAGAGGGCAAGAGCTAATCTTATCACACAGCCTCAGCTCCCACCTCCAGTGGGAACACCCATTTGAAGCTATCCACCCTGAAATTCTTCTCACAATACAACAGCACATACTGCTTTTCATGACATTTCAACAAAGTCAACTTTCATACCAAAGTCAGGAAGATTTTGAAGACGGCAAATGCCAGATTCAGCAAATACTGTTTTGTAATCTAAATCTTAGAAATCACATGCCCTAGTGAAAATTGTTCATTTCTGTTCTGAGTATCATTCAATTTATTTTTTTTTCAACTGGGTGCAAAGTTACTTAACTTATTCCATACAGCACCGCAAGCTGACAGAAGCCATCAACTTTCTAACTCTCAAACGTGTGGTTTCAATCTCAAACCTCTGTGCTGCTTCAGTCAGGTCAGACTCTGTGCTGACCAAACTGAGGGGGCAGGTGAGGAGGGGGCCATTCCTACGTATCCTACATCCATTTCATCACACTGCATGAGGGCAGGGAGGGTGGAGGGTGCACCAGACACACTTTAACAGAAGAAGAATGCTTGACAAGGCCACGGCAGACACGAAGCATTCCAAAGTCTGAGAACCCCATTAGGGAAGGGATCCATGATGTCCTCCTATTCCCTTCATTTGTATTCAGAAGTCCTGAATACAGAAGGTGCTCAATAAAGATGAACACACTGCATTTGATTTGTCTGCAAGCTCCTTACGGGGGCAGGGACCACATGTGCCATTTCTTTGAACCCCACACAGCATTTCAAATAACAGGCCCAGACACTAACCCTTATCCAAAACCTGAGGCCCAATTTGTGCCAGAATTCCGAACTGCTCAGACTTCAGGAGGAAGGACTGTACACAGCCGTAGGTCCCCCACATCAGCATCCTGCAGCACACACTCTTCAACACCCACACCAGGACAGAGACGCTACAGAGCCTCATGGTAGTGCAGGGTCAGCGTCTTTGCCAACCGAGTTTACCACAGACTCCAAAAAATACTCTTAGTTTTTGGAGCCTTATAAGTTTTGAAATTTAAGCTAAGGGAGGGCAGCTTCATGCCCAAGAACCTGCAAAACAAACAGGTGGAATTCCGAGGAACTCAGAGCCCCTCCTGCTCAGGAGCTCACACCAGAGTCACTCTCTCTATTCTTATTAGTGCAAAATACCCTTTCCTTTATCACACTCAAATCTTTCCCTCTGGGCTGACTCTACTTGATTTTTTAAAAGCCAAGGAAATGCCATTTAATCCCACAAATACAGCCTTTCCAATAACTCTGCGACTACAAAATCCTGACACGTACTGGTGCCAAAAACAACAGAGTGAAAATCACTTTTTAAGAAGAAAGAGAAGTAACGTTGAGTATCTGGCATGAGAATACACTTATCACCAGGACATTCCAACTTGTCATAAAAGAAACAGAGTGATCCCCCAGCTTCAGAGGAGGCAGAAGGAAGACACGGGAAGAATACGTCAGTATTTCCTAGAAGGAGCAACCCAACATTGGCAGAAAAATTCAACCTGGACCAAACTTCCTTCTTCCTGCAGCTTGGTGGCTCGCCCCTCCTCTAACCCTCCATCACGTACCCTAAATCAGGTTCTAAGCAATATAAATTATGCATAAGGGTGCAAAAGAAATAAGAAGAGCATTCTTTTCCAAAAAGTCAGCATTTTAAAAATCTAGAGTCAAGACTAAAATGAACCTTAAATTTTTTTGAGAATCTTTAAAGTTAAAAAATAGACTGACAAACTCTGATTCCGATCTTTATTACTACACAGGAAAATCAAGTACCAACTTTATGTTTAATTTTTATACTGAAGTTTAAGCTGAATTTAAATTTTTACATTCAGTTTCTCCTTATCCAATTTATGACTCACAACAAATGGAATTTTATGAACAAATAAAATTTTTTAATCTTTAGTCATGCTAAAATATAATTCAAAGACACGCCCAATTTCAACAAGAAGGAACCAAGTTTTGTGAGAACCACAATGAGCAGAGCACTGACAATTACTCCACAAGTTTATCAATGCGCCTGCAGAAAAACTGCATGCTTTCTCCAAGAACGTCGGAAATTTGACTTTTGCCAAAGGGCTAATTATATCTCTCCACTTAGTTCCCCTCTTTTGAGTGAGGCCTGGAAGGATTAAATAAAATGCCTCCAAGCACCACGGATGTGTCTTGATGCACCTGCATAGCCCCAGTGCCCACTATGAGCGCATGAAGAATAAATGGCAATTTCCTGCCCACTGGTAACATGGCTGGTCTCACAAGAATAACGACCTATTTCTTCTCTCCTTTCAGAGCAGTCCTGATTATTCTGCTGTCAGTTCTGAGTCTGACAACATTTTCGGCAGTTGTTTTATATTCTCAACAATATTCTAGCGTTGACACGTCAATGGCAGTACATAAGGACCTGTTAATTAGGCTTATACATGACTCTCCTTCACTGATAACCACATGTGTAAAAGCAAACAAAAGTTCCAAAATAACCGAATAAATAGCAAATAACTATTATTTTTCCAATTTCTGCAGTTCTTTCATTTTCTTTGAATAAAATGTTTGAATATAATGTCAATAAATGTAATAGCCTAGACAGAAGTCAAGGGGATTGTGCTGAGGGGGAAACCAATCTCAACAGGTCACAAACTACAGTAGTCCCCACTTGTCCACAGTTTCACTTTCCAACATTTCAGATACCTGCGGTCAACCGTGGTCCACAAACATTAAATGGGAAATTCCAGCAATAAACAATTCGTAAATTTTAAATTGCACACCCTTCTGAATCACCCCCTTGTCCAGCAGACCCATGTTGTGTACACTACCTGCCCATCAGTCACTCAGTGGCTGTCTCACTTATCAGGCTGTCATGGTATCACGGTATGCTTGTGTTCAAGTAACCCTTAGTTTACTTAATAACGGCCCCAAAGCACAAAAGTAGTGATAGCGGCAATTCAGATATGCCAAAGAGAAGCCGTAAAGTGCTTCCTTTAGGTGAAAAGGTGAAAGTTCTCCACTTAATAAGGAAAGAAAGAAAATCAGATGCTGAGGTTACTAAGATCTACAGTATCTTTTATCACAGTATGTTGTTATAATTGTTCTATTTTAATATTATTGTTGTTAATCTCTTACTGTGCCTAATTTATAAATTAAACATTATCACAGTTATATATGTATCAAAAAAACAGTGTATATATAGGGTTCGGTACTATCTGCGGTTTCAGGCATCTACGAGGGACTTTGGAATGTATCCCCCGCATAAAAGGAGGGACTACTGTATTCAATTCCATTCACACAACATCCTTGAGATGTTACGTAGATGGAGAACAGATGGAGAACAGATTAGTGGTTGGGGGAAGCAGGTTTGGCTATCCAGGGTAGCACAAGTGGGCTGGGTGATGAGGAACAGTTCTGTGTCTTGACTGAGGTGGGGGTTACACGAAGCTACACGTGATAAAAATACATAGACCTACGCACACACATCAGTGCATGTAAAACTGGTGCAGTGTGAATATGCCCAGTGGACTGTACCAATGTCAGTTTCCTGGTGTTGAAAGCATACTGTTATGCCAGATGTCCACCTTAGAGGAGGCGGGGTGAAGGCTGCTGGGACCTTCCTGTCCCTTTCTTTGCAACTTCCTATGAAACTATATTTATTTTGAAATAAAGAATTATTTTAAAACTGGGACTAAATAAAAGGATTAGAATTTTTTATTGCCAATTAAAAAAGAGAGAAACAGTTCACTAACTCCTACACACTGAACTCACATTAGCAGAATTCAGTGGCCCCTGGGCTGAAGTTAATCAGAAAGGATCAAGTTAATTCTATGAAGCACTGAATTAGTTCACTACCTGAGCCACAAAAGCTACAGGCTTAGGCAGAAAGGCATGGCACAGGAACCTTTTCAAATCCTGGAGCATATTCACTGCTGCCTGTGCTAAGAGGAGTAACCTTCCCAGCCAGTCAGCTGGGAACGGATTCCTAACTGAAGTGCAAATAGATACAGAGCATGCTCTTAAAGGTCTTAAAGGGGAAAATTTAAGAAACTAGTTCAGAAAGGTAAACGGGAGCTGCAATTTTAGAGCTCAAACAGACTTTAGCTCAAAATCCACCCTTCTCTGTCAGTTGAGGAAACTGAGGCTCAGCGCCCAGCGGCTTCGGTCACGGAGCTGATAAGAGACTATCGGAGTCCAACCCCTTGCTGCCAGCTCAGTGGTCTCTCCAGAGCCTGGCTCCATCAGTCACCGTCACAAGAAAACAGTAAGCACACAAAATCAGGGATGGGCAGGGAAAGGGGAAGCAGGGACACCTCTCCCTGCCACATAGGGGTCAAGCTCAGACCAGCTCTGGCTGGGGTTCACTTTCCAATCCCACCTCTAGCCACCGGCCCACACTTGTTTAGCATGTTAATTCTCTGCTGTTCCACGCACCATCTTGGTTCTCTGCCTGCAGTGCCCTTTACACAAAATCTGCCCGAGAATCATCTCCTAGGTGAAGTCTTCTCTGGCTCACTCTTCTGCTCATTCACTTGGCATGTGTCTCGTGCCAGATACTGTGTGAGCAGGGGAGGAGTGACATGCAAGACAGACGTGGTCCCCACCTTGTAGCGCTTACAGTGTAGTGGGGGCAGAGCACCACAAACTGACGACACTGCTCTGAAGAGGCAGAGAGTGCTGACCTACGAGAGGGGAACCAGATGGATGAGGCTGGAAAGGTGTTTCTGAGGAACGGGCCATATTAAACAGAGACCTGGCCCCCTAAGAAGGATTAGGCACTCCTTCTTCTTATATAAGTTCCATCAGGAGAGCGATTGTCTTGTTCATTGATCTACACCAGTGACTCTCAACTGGGAGCAATTTTGCCCCACACAGCAACGTCTGGGAACACTTTTGGTTGTCATAACTGAGGCATCTAGCGGGTAGAGGCCAGGGATGCTGCTAACCACAGGACAGCTCCACACAACAAAGAACCATCAGACCCAAATGTCAGTAGTGCGGGGGTGGAGAAAATCTGACCTATACAGTCAGTCAACAAGTGTCTGCGGAGTCCTCATTAAGTGGCAGGCCCTTTCCAGTCAAATGCAGACCTAGCACAGAACACGAGTCTAATATGTGGGTGATCAGTTGTCTGAGAAAATGGGTTTCAGCCTCAATGCCCTGCCCAATGCAATTTTCTTCCAAAAGGGAAGGAAAGACGTCATAGCTAATTTAAGGCCTTTGCACAAGGGGTCCCCTGAAGTAGCAGCACACACACATCTGGCTTACAAGATGCATTATGATTATAAAAATTATTGTCTTGAAAACATTACATAGTAAAGGAAGAGAAAAAAGAGAATACTGGCCTACTTGTAATAGGACTGATCTGACGGTGTCTTTCTACACTGATTTCTTGCAGAGTAAGGAAAGGACAGAGGGTCTTAACCTTCCACAGTCAGGGTTCTCCACCCCAGTCCAAGAAGGTGAGGAGTTCAAGGGAAGCCTCAGCAAATAGCATTTACCAGGAGGTGAGGTGATAGACATCAGACCTAAGGCAGGAGACATCAGAGCCAAGGATTCGGGAGATAACAAGGAAAAAATAAGACACACCAGACAGGAAACTGGCTTTGTAGGGTTTTTTTTTTTAATTAAATAAAAGGGACATTCTCTGAAAACCAACAGGAGTTTTCTGTACACCAAAGCCAGATTTATTGGCGGGCCAACCGTGCACCTCCTGGCCCGCTACACCGTTTAGTGTGGATTTTTCCACTCTGGGGGGGACACGCATGCCGTTGAGAACGCTGTCCCTGATTCCAGACGGCAGGCACGGCGCTTCCCCCGAAGCCATCCCACGCCCCACTGCCCCGGTGTCCCGATCCCCTCGGGCAATGAATGAGTCACTTTAATCAGAGCACAATAAACAGCCAGAACCCCGGTCCAGGCTGCTTGCCCGGCAGGACCCGGTTTCGCCATTCCCACTGCCCGAGTGAAAACCCACGCTGCTCCGGAGAAGCCTGGGTTAAATGCTCCATTACTAGAAAGACGGAGACTGCCCGAGATGACATCATGCTGGGGAGGGGCGTCTCCGCTGGAACCCCCTCGGCGGCGCCGCCGCCCCGCGCCCCCGCCCCCACTGCATGGGCCTCAGCCCGCTCCCCGCCCGCCAGGCCCGCCCCCTGGGACCCCCGACCCGCCCCCCGCACCCCGGACCCCACAGCCCTGGCCCCCGCCCCGCGCCCGCCCGGCCCGCCAGGTCCGCACTCTGGGACCCCCACCCCGCACCCCGCTCGCCCCGCACCCCCGGCCCCCGCCCCGCACCCCTGCTCGGCCCGCCAGGTTTGCACCCTGGGTCCTCCGACCCGCACCCCGACCTGCACCCTGCCCCGCCCGCCAGGTCCGCACCCGAGACCCCCGACCCACACCCAACCAGACCCGCCAGGCCCCCACCCTGCTCGCCCCGCACCCCGCCAGGCCCACCAGGCCCGCACCCTGGGACCCTCGACCCGCACCCCGGCCCCTGCACGCCCGGCCCCCGCCCCCCGCAGGCCGGTCCGGCGCCCCGGCCACTCACAGTTGCGGATGTCCGAGATGAAGACCGCCAGGCCCCGCATCCCGTCCCCCTTCGACACGGCCGGCATCTTGGCCCCGGGGAGCGCCTGCGCTGGCGGGCCCGGGAAGAGGAGGAGGAGGAGCGCGGAGAAGCAGCCGCCGCCCGAGGAGCCGCCTCAGCCCCAGCCGCCTCAGGCTCCCAGCGCCGCTTTCGGGGCCGCCGCCACGCGCGCGCACGTACGCACGCTCTCAGGCGCACGCACGCGCACGCCGGGCCGCGCGGCGAGGGACGGAGGCCGGGGCGGGGGGCGCGGGAGGCAGCGGGCGCGCGGCCGCGGCGCGGGGACGAGCACGTCGAAGGCGGGCACGTAAAGGGCTGCGGGGGGCGCCCCCTGCAGGCCTGCGCTCGGGCGGGCGCGCGCTGGGGTCCGTGGGTTCGCGTCCCTCGTCGCCCCCGGCCTCTCGCCGCCCTGTCCAGCCGGGGCCCCAAGACCCTTCCCAGGCGGTGTTCTGGAGCAGCTTGCTGCGGGCATTGGGGGCCGGTCTGTGTCCGGAGCTCTGAGGGCCTGTGCACATCACCCGGCTGTCCAGAGCCACCCTTTCCTTACAGAGGGGGAGACTAAGGCCTCGAGAAAAACGACGGCCCGCCTCCACCCGGTGGCACCAGATGACCGCGGGGCCCAGTCTCTAATCCGATCCCTCAATGCCCAACTAGGGCCTTTAACCCTTGCCACCACGGGTCTCTCCCAGCCGGATGGAGGCAGCGGACGGCCCCAGTGGGCCCACCCCACAGATCACTGCAGGGGCCTTGGCCAGCCGGACCCCCATTGAGTCTGTCTGGAGAGCAGGTGGCCCTGCTGAGCTGAACTTTATGAAGCCTGACCGCTTTGAAGAGGAAGCTCCCTCCTCATCGGGGTTATCCGGGTCCTGTACAGAACTGGCCCAGACCGATGAGCCAGACCCCTGTTCCACCCTGGCTCACTTCCTCAGTTCCCAGTGAGAGGTCAGGCCTGGGTGGGGCCTTCCCACAGACCAGGCACCCCACCCAGGCTCTGGGCCTCTAGGACCCCCTGGGGAAACTGGAACCCGTGGAGACCCGAATCCTTATAAGGCAGAAATTTTACCACTTTCCAAGACCTTCCAAAGAGCTGAGCCAGCAGAGGGCATCCTGGAGGAGAGGAGGGGAGACCCCAGGGCCCACGTCCCCACAGCCCGGGGAGATAACCCCCCCCACAGCCAGACCAGGGGACTCAGACAAGGAGACCCTGACCCACCCCCAGCAGCCACTCACAGGACAGGGCATGGTGCTAGGAGGCTGCAGGGGCCCACGTGTGGCATGGACAGAGTGCCAGCTCAGCCTGAGATGGAGGGCTTCTCGGAGGAGGGGCTTGGAGCTAAGCGGGCCTCCCACCTCCTCTTAGTGCTGACTCTGGACTTCCCAAGCCTCTTGGGATTCCCACAAGTGTGTGTGTGTGTATCTGTGTGTGTGTGTGTGTGTGTGTGTGTGTGCACGTGCACATCTGGGGGAGTCCCCAGAGCCTGATGAGACACACAAGCGGCCATGCAAAAGACCCCATGCCTCCTGTTGGTGCCATCACTTTCCCAGACACAAGGCCCTTCAAATCACTTATTACCATCAGGCTTTGGACCTCTGTCAACGTGGCCCTCCCTGACCACAGTCACTCCTCAGTGAGGGACAGGCAGCCTTCAGTAGTGTGCAGTACTTAGAAACAGTTTCATTTCTTAAGTTGTGTGAACTAGACATCTGTCACATTTTAGCCACTCGTGGTCACAGCACTGTTCCCAAGGGTGGTCGTGGAGCCGAGATCCTCTTTCCTGTGACCATTGGGAGGTGAGAGCCCCCCCCACACACACACAAGCCTAAAACTTGAATCCTGAAGGAGAAAATGGAGGCAGGAGAGCCCGGAGCCTGCAGCATGCCATGGTATCCGGGGCGTCCTGCAGCGCTAGCTGGCTGTGTCTCTGCTCCTACCCAGGCCGGAGCCTGCTCAGGCCTCCTGTCAGTTTTATGAGTGACCCAGTTTCCTTCCTGTAATCTCAGGAGTGGGTTGCAGACGATGACCCTTCCAGAAAATTGGGGTTGGCAGCCTGGTCTGAGCGTGGCTACAGGCTCTGAGCACCCATGTGGGTTCAGGGACAGGGATGTGACGGTCCTTGGCACCCGGTGGCTACCTGTGATCACCAGGAATGACATGCTTGGGGAAGGCCAGGCTTTGCAGACTGAGCAAGTCCCCCGCCATGGATGGTGTGTGGAGCACAAGGAATTAAAAAATCTGTGGTGGGTTTGTTTTTGAATGAAGCTAGACCACCTGAAGAAGGAGAGTGATGAGCTCAAACTCCCAACTGCTCGTCTCAGGGTGGCAGGAAGCTGCTGACTGCAGATGTCATCTCTGACAGCAACGAAACTGAGTCCAAAGCCACACATAGTTGAATTTGGATTGTTGCGAAATACCCACAGAATTTGAATCTACGGCCTCCCCAAATACCGTACAAAAAAGCTAGAGTGCTGATGGGGCATGCGTGGGCCTAGAGAACTGGGATGGGGTAAATGGGACAGCCTGGGGGACCCCAGCCCTGCTCCCCAAGAGCCCCCTTGCCAGCCTCCATGGCCCTTTTTCCCCCATTGGACAAAGTTGTCCCCGTACTTGAAGACCCTGTAATGACATCCCTTGAAGGAGTTGCTTTGTAAGAGAAAAGTCGATTCCCCTCAAAGCCCCCTGCCTTACCGCATCCCTTGAGACCTGGGAGGGTCAGGTCCCAACACAAAATCACACACAGACAGGGAAGGCTTAGCTGCCATGAGAACTGCAGGAAGCTGAGTTTATGTCAACAGAACTCTGCAGAATGTAGGATGGATTCTGAAAGAGCAGGCCTGGAACAGCAGATCTGTCCCATGGGCCACCCAGCAATCTGGGTCAGCTAAACCTGCTCGGGCAGCCGACTGCCTGGAAGCTGGACTCTGGGTGGCCCATGTTAAAACAGGGTTGAGATGCAAGAAATTCCTGGATATAATGCAGAGAAAGGAATTCAGAGATTTATTCTCTCCCAGTCCTGGAAGCTGGAAGTCTGTGATCAAGGTGTCAGCAGGGCTGGTTGCTTCTGAGGCCTCTCTCCTTGGCGTGTAGACTGACGTCTTTTCCCTGTGTCCTCATCACACTATCTTCCCCCTGTACACATCTCTCTCTCTGTCCAGATGTCACCTTTTTACCAGGACACCAGTCATATTGGACCAGGGGCCCACCCTACCCCAGTATGACCTCATCTTAATTAATTACACCTGCAATGACCCAAATTAGGTCCCATTCTGAGGTGCTTGGGCGAGGACTTCCCTGTATGAACTTTTACGCAACACAGTTCACTCCATAACAGATGGTGACGTGAGCATATTTGGGGACCTGATTTTGAGTCCAGCCCCTTTTCCATCGTACCTGCTTGGAACAGGGTTTTGGTAGTTGGAGCTCCATCTTGGACCATGAAGATGAGCACCACATTCTCCACTATGGGGTTGGTTGTGGTTGGGGGTTCTGTTGAACTCTGCCAAACCCAGATCCTAATTAACACCTATTCCCATGCCCACGGGTGCTCTAGAGGCCTGGGGCATGTTGGGATGCCCCCATCCTATCCTGTGGCTTGTCATCAAGACCACTTTGCATCCACTCACCCAGGGCTCAAAGGGGCTTAACAAGGAGCAATGCAGCTGGTGACATCCAGGGAGGACTGGAGGAGGTGGCTATGAAAATTATGCTGCCCCCTCCAACAGGATGCTGCCAGATCAGGCATCCTATTCACCCCAGAGTGGGGACCCATGACCTCCAGTCTCCCTAAGTTACCTGTTGAAAAATACACCCTTTGATCTTAAAGGCCAGACCATCCATGCCAGTGGCCAGCCAGCTGGCCATCACCAAATGGCCTTCATGGTTTTGGATGTTCTGTGGCAAGGGCTTCCATCCCAGGCCAACATCCATCCACCGCAGCTCCTTCCTCTAAGGGCCCGGCCAGGGTGAGCTGATGGAATATACGCCCGTTTTAAGATTAGCCTGAGAGGGGCCAGCCCAGTGGTGCAGCAGTTAAGTGCACATGTTCTGCTTCGGTGGCCCAGGGTTCACCAGTTCGGATCTCGGATGTGGACATGGCGCCACTTGGCACGCCATGCTGTGGTAGGCATCCCACATATAAAGTAGAGGAAGATGGGCATGGATATTAGCTCAGGGCCAGTCTTCCTCAGCGAAAGGAGGAGGATTGGCAGCAGTTAGCTCAGGGTTAATCTTCCTAAAAAAAAAAAGATTAGCCTGAGAAAAAATAGCTTTAGGAAAGAAAACATACTTAAAAATAACAGTTCAGGCCCCTTTCAGCACCACTGTAGTGGGTTCCCGTGGCTGCAACAAATTACCACAAAGTGGTGGCTTAAAAACAGCAGATAGCGATTTTCTCACAGTTGTGAATACCAGAAGTCTGAGATCAAGGTGTCGGCGGGGCTGGATCTCCCTGGATGCTCTGAGGGAGACTGTTCCTCACCTGGCTTCTGGTGACAGCCCGGATCCTTGGCTTGGGGCTACAGGGCCCCAATCTCTGCCTACATCTTCCCTGGCCTTCCCCTCTGTGTCTGTGTGTCTCAAATCTCCCTCTCCTTTCCCTGAGAAGGAGCCCAGTCACTGGATTTAGGGCTCATCCTGAGATCCTTAATTACATTTGCAGACACTCTATTTCCAAATAAGGTCACCTCCATAGGTGCTGGGGGTTAGGACATGGACAACCTTTTGGGGTCCACCATTCACCCCACTATAGCCACAAAGAAACGCTGCCCCTTTGGCCTCATCGATACACACTCTGCCCCTCTACTTTGTTATAGGGGTATTTTAAGGTTGGTTGTGGGTTATGAGAAGCACAAAACCCATGACTGATGCCACAAAGCACACAACCCTGTGCAGAGCCACCTATCCATCACACACACCCACCATGGGGCCAAGTACCTGCCCAGCCAGCGACCGGATACCTACATGCTAGACAGCAAAAAATGCCCAAGACATAGCCGTCACCCTGGCCAAGGCCAGGTGGGCTGTGGGGGGTGGGGGGGCCCACACGTGGGACACAGACAGAAAACCTGCTGTGCTGGCTCTGGAGCTATATCTGGAAGCTTCTGGGGCATGTGCGCACACCCGCTCCCTCTCTCATCTTGCTCTGGACTTTGCTTATCCAGCACCCAGGGAGGATGTCTCCATCCACGAGCAAGGGGAGCAGGAAATGCTGATGTGTGTCCCTCTTCCTGGGCTTCCGGCCTCCAAACAGGAATGTTTCAAGGCCCAGGAGTGATGGGACACAGTCAGTGATAGTGTCCTGGGCCCTGCCCTTGGGACAACCCCCAGCCAAGGCCATCCTGTTAAAACAGGACGAGTCACGAGTTGGCCCTGCCGGGAAGGGCCTTGCCTTGTGCTGACTCGGCAAATGAGCAGAGGCCCAGGGCTGCCTGCAAGGTCAGGGCCCCCACCCTGATCCCTCCTAGGGAGCACTGGCCAACCGGGGAAGATGGAAGTCCAGTCCTCAGAAACCCCACAGCCACTAGGCACATCCAACAACCAGGTGCGAGTGCTCTTGGGGTGTTGGCCATGTAATGGGCTCCCCATAATAACTCAGGGATGCCCTCAAGGCTGTCCCAGAGAGGCAGCCTCAGGCTGGGGACCCTCAGCCAGCCAGGTGCTCCTGGGGTAGGGCATTCTGGTCCTGCACGTGTCCCGAGCATGGGGAGATTCAGTTGGCAGCAGGAGGGCTTGTCTCTGCAGGCCCCTCACTCCATGGGGCCTGTCCCTGCCCTTGTCTGTCCTCCAGTGCCCCCTGCACACAGGCAGGGGGGAAGGAGAAAGACAGTGGAGGGGGGCAGACCTGGGCTTACAGCTCAGAGCCTGGACCTTGACCTGGACACCCCGAACCCAGCACTGGCAGGGCAGGCTGATCCATAAGTAAGAAGGCTAGGAATGGAGGCTGAGGGCTAGTTTTAGGGCCTGGGCAAGAGGTTTATACTCACATTTGTATTAAATTTACATAATTAGGATTCAATACATTGAAGTTATAAATTCAAAACCTAATTTTTTAATCTGTTAAGTTCAATTTTACAAACCCTGTTATTCCCTTTATAAGCCTAGCAGATTTTAAAGTGATGCTTAAGGGATCTTCACATGATATTTGGTCCCATCTACAAACACAGTTAATTAAGCATTTTCAACATTTCAAACTAAATTTATAAGTTAAATATCTTTTACATCCTTTTTAAGTACTTCAGCTTGTCTAAATTGACAACAAAATCTCAGGTGCTTCAAAAATCGATACACTCAATAGATTAAAATTTAAAACTTGGTGAATCCCAAGTTGTCTTAAATGTTCCAGAGACATGAAATACTAAATGTGTCAGGTTTCACTTAATACATAAATGATAACACTCTCATTCTGATTCCCTTAGAGCTTTCTACGCCTCATTCTAAATCTTCCTGTAGCTGAAAGACACGTATCCATTCAAAGAAGTCAGCTCTCAATGCAGCTTCTGGGGCCCCTCGGCATCAACTACACCAGCTGTGAGGCTGACAGCTTTGTGCTGACAATTCCACAGGGTCCTGGAACCCTGCCCAGAGGGAGCTCTGCACAGGGTCCCGGCACTGGGCTCCCCGCCCTTCCTTTCCACCTGCTCTTAGGGTCTGCAATACTGGCCCAGAGTGAACCCCGAGTGGATGTGGCAATTCTTTAGCTCCAAAGACCTCTGAACTCAATGAGATCCTATGGTGACTAAATGCCTTTCTCACTAAGGGACCTTTGGTCTTGCTGGAGTCTCCTTAGCATTCCCTAAGACTGCACAACACTCAGGGCATCCAGCGTGGCTTACTGGGGCCCTCTCCAGAGCTCTGCCTGACTTGGAGTCACTATCCCAAAGGTCAGGCCACAGGGCCAAGCTGGCTTCCAGGAACACAGAGCTGCCCAGTGACACTTGACAGTTGGTACATGACGTGGCTCAGCACACGCACCAGCCCCAACCCCCTCTCCGATGACTGTGGGGGTCAGCTGGCAGGAAATATGGGGAAGAGAAAGAAGGAAACACAACTAGGAAGAAAGAGAACAAAGTTCAGTTCAGGGAGAAGCCTCTCAAGCAGCAGAAATGGGGAAACAGCTGTGCAGCGCGTCCTGGGGCTGGCCTAGGGGAGGCAGCGTGGGGACCAGCTGGCTGTGCGGTTTTCTGCAGGGAACTGCTGGGAACAGCTAGCGATGGGGAGGGGGCATCGTCAGCTTGTATCAAATGTAAAATGCCTTGTGACGAAAACCACTGGCCGCGGGTGCGTTTAATCCATCCCAGAGGCACCCCGAAGCCTCTCGCTGGGGCCTGAGATGGAGGGGTTCCGTTTGCCTGGGGGAGGGGTGGGCTCCAGCTTGTGAGATCCGCAGGATGGTGCCGCCGGTCCAGGAGGCGAGGACAGAGACAGCGCTGGGTCTCGGATATCTGGGATTTTCAAGGTCCACGGGCCATCCAGAGGGCCTAGAGCACGTGTCCCTGCTCCGGACAGCGCGGTGGACACCAGTGGCCCGTGGATGGTGACGGAAGCCGAGGACTGAGAGGCACCCACCCAGAGAGATGAAGGGCATACCAGAGGAGGGCTAGGCGGGGGGGCGGCCCGGGGGCAGGAGGGAGGCCTGGACAAGCGATTCCCGAGCCCGAGAGAGAAGAACGGGGACGTGAGGAGGTCGGTCCCGTGCTGGCCCCTCGCACGCGGGGCACAGGCCTGGAGACCATGGCGCCCCCTGGTGGTCACCCACGTGGCCGCAGCGCAGACGTCGCGCAGGGCCCCGGGCCTTCCAGAGAGCGCGTGCGCCGCGGGGCGAGGGGCGTGCGTCCCGGCCCCGCTGCGGCGCCCCCGAGGGGGACCGCGGCACCCCCGGAGCCCGGTCCCCGCACCGGCTCCCGAGCGAGGGCGTCGGGCTCCCCGGAGCGCCCGTCACGGGGGCGCTCACCACATGGACGCACCGGGAGCCCACCGGACCGCCGAGGGCCCGGCTCCGCGAACCCCTGCCTCCCGCTCCTTCGCGCCCGCCGCCCTGGACCCTCCTGCCCGACCATGGCCAAGCCCCCGGCGCAAGGCCCCGCCCTCGTCCACGCCCCCGCTCGGCCCCGCCCACCCCGTCCAGGCCCCGCCTCTCGGCCCACCTCTCCCCACCCCCGCCCCAGTCCGTGGACCAGGCTCCTCCCTCGGC
The DNA here is from genome assembly GCF_041296235.1 of Equus asinus. Classification (NCBI taxonomy): domain Eukaryota; kingdom Metazoa; phylum Chordata; class Mammalia; order Perissodactyla; family Equidae; genus Equus; species Equus asinus. The sequence continues at coordinate 50,114,227 of NC_091806.1, read as the reverse complement.
CCCGCCCCAGCGTGCCGTGCGCGGCGGCGCGGCGGAAGTTGGCGTGGCGCGGCCGCAGCGCGCAGATGTCTTTGGGCGGGACCTCCGGCGGCGTTCGCAAGCGTCTTCCCGCCCCGCGCAAGAGTGGTCCGGCCGGCCTCCGGGACATGAAGGTGAGCCCCGCGGCTGCCGGCCCGGGTGGCGTGAGGGCCTCGCGTCCCGGCGCCTGCTTCTCCTCGCACCGCCTCAGTTCCTTTCCGCGAAGAGGGCGCGCGGCGGGCGCGGTGCAAGGGGCAGCTGGTGTGTGTGAGAGAGCGGGAGTGAGAGGGAGCGGATGCGTGAGGAGAGCGGATGCTGAGGGAGACCGTGTGTGAGAGGGCAGGGGTGTGAGGGAGCGGGCACTGAGGGAGCGTGTGTGAGAGGGCAGGGGTGTGAGGGAGCGGGCGCTGAGGGAGCGTGTGTGAGAGGGCAGGGGTGTGAGGGAGCGGGCGCTGAGGGAGAGCGGGTGTGAGAGAGAGAGGGGATGTGAGGGAGAGCCATGTGTGCAAGAGAGAGCGCGTGAGAGAGGGGGGTGTGAGGGAGAGCGAGTGTGAGAGAGGGAGGCGGTGTGGGAGAGAGGGAGCGTGAGGAGGTGTGTGAGGGAGAGGGAGCGTGAGAGGGTGGGGGTGTGAGGAGGTGTGTGAAGGAGAGCAGGGGTGTGTGAGGAGGGAGGGGATGTGGAGGAGGGTGTGAGAGGGAGGGGGTGCGTGAGGGACGGGGGTGTGAGAGGGAGTGTGTGAGGGAGAGGGGGTGTGAGGAGGTGTGTGAAGGAGAGCAGGGGGATGTGAGAGGGAGGGTGTGTGAGGAAAGGGTGTGAGGAGGGAGGGGATGTGGAGGGGGTGTGAGGGAGAACTGGTGTGAGAGAGGGAGGGTGTGTGCGGGCAGGTGTCAGGTGGACGGGGTGTGAGGGAGGGGTGTGGAGGGCGGGGGTGTGAGGGCGGCTGAGAGGGCGCGGGTGCTGCGCGGTGGGACTGAGAGAGTGTGCGGGGCGGCGGGGCGGAGCCGCGTGGACCAGCGTAGACGAGAGCGAGCGGGAATGAGAGGCCGAGCGAGCGAGCGCCCCGGCTTGGGGGCTGAGCTGGGCGAGGCGGAGCGGGGCGCTGCCCTGTTTCCCGTCCGTGCGTGGGAGGAGCGCCGGTCCCTGTCCCGGGGCCGCGGAGAGGACTGGTTCACGCGGGGCCTGACGCTGCGCGTGGTCAATAAACGTCGCCTGGGGCTGTGGTCGTCCTGCCTCTTACGCGCCTTCACCTCCGAGAGCGCGCGTGCCCTCGCCTCACCCTCGCCTCACCGCAGGCACGCAGTTGGCTCCAGAACTTGTGCTCGAAGACGGGAACGCGGGTGACTGACCGATACACTTGCTGGGGGAACAGCAGCGTTGGGTTAGTGAAAGCCCGCCCGAGTCCAGCCAGGCGTTGGTGGCAGACACTCAGGGCACGACGGTCAGCATCTCTCGAATTGCACATCACTGCATCGTGAGACCCAGTTGATGGGGAAAAACCGGTTTCTGAAAAATGAAAGAGAAAAGAATCAGTCAGAGCGCATCCCAGAGCAGGGTCATCTCTGACCAGCTGCTGCACTCTGCACACACGTATGACACATGCACACACACTTGACATGCACGTATGTACTGGGCCGTGACAAACTCTTATTGTGTTCTCGATAGGAAACATGAGGAAGTCACTGCTGTGACCTGCTGTCCAGTGGTTAACACGCTGCTGAAACAGTCCTGGGAGCTTGGAGCCCCGGGCACAGCGGGGCTGTTACGGAGCAGGTCCGAGATCCCACCTCCAAAGGCTCTCTGGGTTGCATTTGTCATGACCCTTCCAGGTGACCGCAGGTGTGAGCTGGTCACTACACACTGCATTCCCTCTGCAGGGCCGGTTCTGCCCAAAGGACGTCATCAGTGTGTGGAGAAGAAGCACGTTTTGAGCCCAGAAGTCGGCTCTGTGAAGGGCCTGTGGGCAGGATGGCAGGGTGGACACCTCACCGAAGTGCACGGTGCACAGTGGGAGCCATGGGAGGTGCCCAGACAAGGGCCTTGCTGCAGCTTGGGCGCCCCACACGTCCTGCAGCTCACACACAAGGTCCCCACCACGAAGTGTCTGGGAGTCAGTCTGGAAAGTTCCATGTCTGGTCAGAGAGCAGCCCACGTCCAAGTGCTGCTTCCTGCTGCTGCTGTGCCTCCTCCCAGAGCTGACCCACCGGGCACAGGCAGGCAGTGGCAGTGCTGGCCCAGGCCTGGCGCTCAGTCTGGTTCTCCTTCCATCGCTCCCTCCATCGGGCAAGAAGCTGGCAGGGCCTGTCTTCCTCCAGATCAGCCCCATCTCCACCCTTTCCTCTTCCATCCTTCCCCATGGGGTGAAATCACAGGTCAGGGGTCAGGCAGGTCATGGGCAGAGGGTCTCCTGGTGAGTGGGTGGTCGCCCTGCCGCCCGGGTGCAGGACAGCAGGCTGTCAACAGAGGGCAGGAGGGGTGCTGGGGCGTGCCCCCAGGTTACTGCTGGGTGCTTCTGGAGGACCATGCTGTTTGGTTTCTTACCCCTCTGCCCCAGAGCAGAGGAGGAGCCTGCAGTCATGGAGGGGGCCTGAGGGGGCTGGAATCAAAACTGGGGTGCCCAGCAGAGTGGGACCTTCCCCTGTTCCCTGTGGCTCCTGCCAGCAGGTGCAGTTGTACCCCCACATGCATTTGGGTCTAGAAGCAGCCCCTCATTCTGGAAGCACATTTGTTCAGGTGTCTTTCTGGCCTTGTGGTGGCCAGGCTGCTCAGAGGGGGCCCCTCACCACTTGGCAGCCGCAGTCTCAGCCTGGCCAGGCAAGTTCTGGGTGATTCTGGGCCACCTGCCCCTCCCACGGCTGGAGCCCCCTCCCCGAGAGCCCTTCTCAGCCCCAGTGCTATGGCCGAGGGAGGCCAAGTCTCACAGCTGTGGTGGTGAGATGGCGGGGCTGGGCTGGGGTAGCAGAGGCTGCTGTCCTTGATTCCGATGCTGGAAAGTGTACCCTGAGGTGAGGGGTTGGTGGGGTGGGGAGGGGAGAGGGCAGAGGGTAGAGATCTGGGTGTGGGTCTTCTTATCCCTCCCCCACGGTCCCCTTGGAGTTGCCTTTGCCAGCAGCTTGGTGCACAGGCCTGTCCCTTACGTCCTCCTCCGAAGCCCCAGGGCCCAGTCAGGTCCTTTGTGCCTCCCTGCCTCATGGGGAGGAAGCTGCAGGGCTGCTCACGCCCAGGCCCTGGTCTCCCCCAATCCCACACAGGTGTGCTGTGGATCTGTCAGGTGCCACAACCTAGGCACTTGCTGCCTGAGGCAGCCCAGGCCCCCCCAGTCTGCATCAGCAGCACCTATCTTGCACAGGGAAGTGACAGCCAAAAATGGGGCAGCCTGTGCCACTCTGCAAAGGGAAGCAGGTCAAGAGGAGGGTTTCAGGGACTGAAAACAGGCTCCTGGCCTGGAGGTTGTCGGGGTGGAGGGGCAGGCACCATGAAGGGCCTGGCTCTGCCAGTTCCTGACAGGGCACACCATGCCTGCCCAGGCCTCTGGTGTCCCCGGGGGAATGCACACTCACCTGCAGGGCAAGGGGCCTGGCCAGCCTCCAGTCCCCAGGTGCCTGCAGGGTCTTCTCTGGCTCTGCTGCCAAGCAGGCCCTTGGCTGGTCTGGAGGCAGTACGCTGCCTGGGCCCTGAGATTGTTGACCGGCATGGTTTTCACACCTGTGCATCTTAAAGCTGGGCCTGCTTGTGCCTTAGCTGCCCTAAGGGTGAAACACAAGGAGACAGAATTGCTGGGGCGGGGGGTGGGAGGTCTGGGACCTAAAAATGAACTGTGCAACTAATAAAAGTCCAGTACAGGAAAACCAGAAGATACAGAGAAAGCCAAACAGCAGACAGGCAGCTGCTTACGTGCTGTCAGTGTCCCCCATCGTACTTTTTTCTGTGGGTGTACACATAGAGTATTTAAATAAAGATGGTATCATGCTATGTATGTACATCTTGTGATGTTTGCACGAGTCACAAGCATCACAGTGCCTGTCCACATTCCAGCATATGGAAGTGCAGGTTATTCTGTGTTTAAACAGCACTTCAGTGAACATCCTCATGTGTTTTCCTTGTAGGTGGGAAGTTTCCCAAAGCGGAATTTGTGAAAGAAAAGAAAAGTGTGGGAAAGTATAATATTCATGACCAGATTTTCATCCAAAAAGGTTTCCCCAACTTGAACTCCCAGGAATGGCTCAGGAGAGGTGCTGCTGGCCCCAGTTCTCACGATAGTATCGTTATCTTTAGTCCTGGCAAACAGTGGGTGGAAGGGCTGTCTTATTTCAGTGTCCAGTCCTCTGATTACTAGTGAAGCAGAAGTGCTGATTCTGGGGCTAAGGTATCTCTGTATTAAGAGGTATCTCTGTGTATTACGCCTCTTCGCAACCTTTATTTTTGTAGCAGGGCTTTTTTTTTTTTTTTTTTTTAGATTGGCACCTGAGCTAACAACTGTTGCCAGTCTTCCTTTTTTTTTTTTTTCTGCTTTTTCTCCCCAAATCCCCTTAGTATATAGTTGTGTATTTTTTTAGTTGTGGGTCCTTCTAGTTGTGGCACGTGGGATGCCGCCTCAACATGGCGTGATGAGCGGTGCCATATCCGCACCCAGGATCTGAACTGGTGAAACCCTGGGCTGCTGAAACAGAGCGGGTGAACTTAACCACTTGGCCACGGGACCAGCCCCTGTAGCAGGGCCTTTTTTATTGGAGTTTTTTTTATTCTCAATTTGTAAGAGTTCTTTGCATGTTATGGATAGATAATTCATAGAAATTCGTTGTCTAAAATGTTCTAAGCATTTGTTTTCTGGTTTATTATTTTGTTTGTGCTTTTGTTTCTTAAATGAAAGCTCTACGTTTTTATGTGGTAAACTGTATTGGCGTTTTCTTTCATAATCTCTACCATTGCTAATATAGTTGGAAAAGCCTTCCCCACCCTGAGTTTACATAAACAGGTACTCATGTTTTCCTCTAGTTCTTCCTGTGGCTCTGTTATTTTGCACTTAAGTTCTGCAGTGGCCGTGATTTCTTTGGGTTTGAGAGGGAAGTGGGGAGCCAACATTTTCCTGTATGGCCAGCTGTCAGGGTGCCACTTAGGCAGTGGGGGAGGGCTCTCTGGCTGGCAACAAGGAAGCCCCTTTCTGGGTGTGAGAGGAACCAGGAGCCCAGCAGTGCTGGAAGCTGGACTCCAGCCGTTGGGGCTGGCCCAGGGCAAGGCTCTGTCCTGGGGCCAGTGCCCAGCTCAGTGCCACAAGGACCCAGGCCCTGTTAGGCCGAGTGCTCCAATCAGCAGAGGGGACTTCCCACACTGCTGGTGGTCTCCATGCTCTCTATCTCTGCAGCCCCCTGGAACCTGAGGTTGGACTCGGCTGTGACCTGCCTACCATGAGAGCGCTGCTCAGCACACTCTGGCTTGCTCTGGCCTGCAGCTCTGTTCACACTACCCTGTCAAAGTCAGATGCCAAAAAGGCTGCCTCCAAGACACTGCTAGAGAAGGTAGGAGTGGTCTGGGGACTGACTGACCCATCGTGCCTTCTTCCTGCCCTCTGGGGCCATGTGCCAAGGCCTTTGATGCGGCCACGGAGCTGGGAGCCTGGGGCATTGGCCTCTTCTGGTGGCCTGCCTGTACTAGCCTGGGGCTCTGGCTGGATGGCATCAGAGGGAGCAGCTTCTGGCGCTGGGACCTGAGGGTGTACCTGCCCCCATTGGGCCCATCATCTGTGCCAACGTCTAGGTTTCGGTCCTTACCCTGCCTTCTGCTTCTTTTGACACCTGCACTCTCCTCCTACCTCATTGCGTTCTGTAATATCCATGGCAGTTGGGCAAATCAGACGAGACCCGTGCTGTGTTTGCACCTTGTCTTTGTGCTGCTTTTCTGGGATGGCCTAGGAAGGCAGAGTGAGTCTTCGGGGATTGTCAGCTCCTCAGGGGTGGGCCTTTCCCTGCAGTCTCCCGGTCAGCAGCACCATGTTGATTCCAGACACAGTCCCTGGCTGAACAGAGAGCACCGCTGCTGTTCCTGGGGTTCTGCATTCTGTCTAAGGACGTGGACACTGATGGCTTTCACCCTGTTGCTTTTATTTCAGACTCAGTTTTCAGATAAGCCCGTCCAAGATCGGGGTCTGGTGGTGACAGACCTCAGAGCCGAGGATGTGGTTCTTGAGCATCGCAGCTACTGCTCGGCAAAGGCCCGGGAGAGGCACTTTCCTGGGGACGTCCTGGGCTACGTCACTCCAGTAAGCTGGGCCCTGAGGTGGACAGGGAGGTCCCAAGGGCAAAGCAGTCACTGGGGTCTGTGTTCTCACCTCCTTGGGCCCCACTGTGGAGGTGCAGCGGGAGAGATGCCTCCCAGAGAAGCAGCAAGAATCATGCTGGGGGTCCTCTGGGGGCTTGCTCCCTGCGGTGCAGCTGCCAGGGGCTCACCTGTTCTCCATCCTCTGCCAGTGGAATAGCCACGGCTACGATGTCGCCAAGGTCTTCGGGGGCAAGTTTACGCAGATCTCACCTGTGTGGCTACAGCTGAAGAGGCGTGGACGCGAGATGTTCGAGGTCACGGGCCTCCATGACGTGGACCAAGGTTCTTACCTTGCTGCTCGCCTGTGCTCATCCCGAGGGCCCAGAAGGGTGTGAGTGCACGTCTGTGAGTGTGTGTATCTGAGTGAGGATAAGAGTGTGTGTATCAGAGAGAATGTGGGTATATTTATGTGAGTATGAACATGTGTTTGTGAGAATGAGTGTGAATCTGTATGTTAGCATGAACACATGTGAGTGTCTTTGTATATCTGAGTGTATGTATGTGAGTGTGATGACCACCTGGTGTTGATCCACACCCCCATCCCCCTTGGCAGTTTGCACATGTGTCCAGGAGGAGGTGTCCAGGGAAGGGGAGTCCGGGAGGGGACCAGGGCCTGGACACTCTGACAGCCATTTTCTGTGGGCATGCACCTGAGTTTACACAGCCATCCCCCTTTTGGGTTCAGAGAGAGGATGTGTTAGCTAGTTATGGAGTTCTGAGACCTAGAGCACTTCCCTAGTCTCAGGAGGGCAGTGTGTCAGAGGACTGGGAAGCTTTGGGGCCTGGCCCTCTGGATACCCCTTAACCCTGGGAAACAGTCCCAGATGCCTTGGAGTGGTGACCCCAGATGCAACCACTTGTGCCCTGCTGGCCATAGGGTCTGAGCCACACTGGCTGCTCTGTAGGAGGAGGAGGTGGGAGGTCAGGAAGAAGGGGATGGACTCAGCGGGGGGGCCAGGTCAGGAAGAAGAGGTGGGGTCAGGAGGAGGGGGGTGGGGTCAGGAGGAGCTGGGCACAGGACCTGTGGATTCTCTCCCTCAGTCCACCTCTGCACCCCCATTGTGTGGTCCCTGCATTTTCCTCCTTGGAGGTGAGCAGGGTCTTCTCATGAGTGAGGGGCTGTGTCCCTTCATTGACTGTCCTCTCCACATCCCACAGGGTGGATGCGGGCGGTCCGGAAGCAGGCCAAGGGCCTCCGCATAGGTGAGTCCAGGGGGCCTGGGCAGTCAGGGCAGCCAGCCCTTAGGCCACATGCTGTGGGGTGGAGGACCTGGCTGGTGTGACCTCCCTGTGGGTGGGTGAATGGCCCCTGGGGTCTTCATCTGTGCCTGGTAATACAGGCTGTGCTGCCCAGCACATCGGTCACTCCCCTGACTGCTCAGAAATGAACCCATCCTCAGCCTGGCATTCACGGCCCTTGGTCCAGCTGGGGTCCTGTGCCCCGCCCCCCACACCTGGGCTCAGCCCACCACAGCCAGCGCCTTCTACACCTGTGGACTTGTCCTCCCATTTCTTCTTCATTCACTCAATGAGCATTTATCGAGGTCTCTGTCCTGGAGCTCACAGCTGGTGAGGGAGGGACACCGTCCCAAAGTGTGGTGGGATCAGCAGGGTCTGGGGAGTGGAGTGAGGGAGGTTTGGGAGCAGGTGACAGCTGAGCAGGAGCATGGGGGTAGGGGCTGGGTGGGAACTTGCAGTTGAGGCAACAGGGAGCCCTCGGGTCAGATCAAAATGGAGGGTGGTCTACAGGAGCCGGGCAGCGAGGAGCTGGCTGAGCTGGGGTCGGGGCACTCACACCTGGTGTGTGAAAAGGGAAAGGGGTCAGCATCTTTGTCCTTCCCCGACATCCCTGGTACCCCTCCCTTTCGAGGCCATGTGGTGCTGAGACAGCCACGCTGGATGCCTGCCTGTATGGTCACCGCTCTGCAGGCCAGGGGCCAGGACCGAGCACAGGAGGGTCATGGTCTCTGTGTGGGTCTGTCCCCCCAGTCCCTCGGCTCCTGTTTGAGGACTGGACTCATGAGGACTTCCGGAACGTCATGGACAGTGAAGACGAGATCGAAGAACTCAGCAAGACCATGGTTCAGGTCGCCAAGGTGAGGCCTGGTGCTCTGTGGGGCCTGACACTGGCTGCATGGGGCACCCTCTTGACTGCAGGGGTTCCCCGGGCTGGGGGGACTTCCTTTGGGCAACACCCAGCAGCCCACTGCCCTCCGGGGAGGGGACCTGCCCCAGCTGGCCAGCACTGGGCTGCAGGAGTCGGGGAGCCCTTCAGGCCCCCAGAGTTTGGAGTTAGGGGAGGCACATGAGTGGACAGGACACACAAGAGCCCCAGCATCTCTACTCCTGGCTCCTGTGGGGACCCCCTCACTGCCCCCTTTAGAGAGTGGCTTCTAGGCCTGTAGCATGGCCTTCGGGCTGTGACCTCACTGGGTAGGTGGAGGCGGCTGGGTCCATGTCTGCCTTCCCACCCATCCCTCCTAGGTCTTCAGACCCTCCTCCCTGCTCCCGTTCCTTTCAGAGCCAGCATTTTGACGGCTTTGTGGTAGAGGTCTGGAGCCAGCTGCTGAGCCAGAAACACATGTGAGTGGTCTCTGAGTGTCTCTGGGGTAGGGTTGCTCTGTGCTCTTCCTGACCCCAGGTGTCCTGAAGGAGGCTGGAGGAAGAGTGGGATGGGGGGTACCCTATTTGGGAATTTGCCACCTTGCTGGGTGGCAGCAGCCCTGCAGAAGTGAGTTTCCAGCACCTTCTGAGAAGGGAGAGCAGGAGACAGATGCTACTGCAGCTTCTTTTGAGACAGCTTCATACTCTCGGGGCTCAGGGAGGGCCGGCAGGAGACAGCAGGTCACCTGAGCCGCAGCAAAGATGAAGTAGAGTATGGAGGGGGCCAGAGTGTCCAGGATCCTGAGGAGCATGGGAGACACCAGCCAACCTGGCAGATGGTTTCAGGCACACTTTTGCCCAGAAGCCACCTCCCAGGACAGGCCTGGCCATGGCGAGGCGTGACTGGGACATTTAACAAGGCTGCTGCTCCCGTCCCCACCCGTCACCCATTAGGCTTCTGAGTAGATGTCGGAGGGCCCTGTTTCCTTCCAGAAGCACCAGGTCAGCCTGGAAAGGCCGTTGGCAATTGCTAAGGAGCAGGTGGCCGTCACCTAGGGGACTCCCCCCAGACTTCCCTCCCACAAAAGTCCTCTGGAGAGGAGCAGGCAGCTTGAGCAGCTGAAGGGGGTGGGCATGTTTCCCCTCTCTGATGGGAGGCCCCATCTCCTGTCTTCTTACTCAGCGTGTGGCAGGCCTGCTCACCGGGCACACTGGTGACCATAGCCTGGCCTCTGCAACTCAGTCCCAGCAGACACCTGACTGGGTGGGTGCTGCCCCAGGGGCACAGTAACACCCCTCCCTTCTCACAAAGATGCAATCCTCAGGACAGTCCTGAAAGCCAGGAAGGCAAGTGACAGTGACGGGTGCTAAGGGCGACAGATGGTATGACAGTTCCTGGCAAAACTGACACCAGCCTAGAGAGGGAGGCCGGCGTCCTCAAGCCTGTGTGCTCCCCCGAGGGCACACTTGGCTGCCTACAGCCAGAACCACCTCCTTGCGGGGAGTCATTGTGGCACCAAATCTCTCCCACTGGGCTTGGGCCCCATCAGGAGGCGCTGAGAAGCTGCTATGGTCCAGCAGTCTGCTTGCACCAGGCCCCATCCTGGCCCCCTCCCCAGAGAAGCAGGGCTCAGGAGCCCGAGCACCTGGCCCCACCCTGCCCTCACCTGTGCTCTGCAGACGAAAGCTGGAGCCGAGCAGGGCCTGGAGGTGGAGACTGGCTCCCACCCTGGCTGTGCAGGGATGGCCCGAACAGCCCCACCCATCTTGCTTGTGTGAGTCCCTGGCGCCCCAGACCCTCTGTCTGACCTGCACCGCACGGGGCCAGGGGGCTCACTGCCTGCTCTCCAGATGGGGGCAGCTCCTGAGGGACTGTGGGGAAGGACTGAGGGCCAGTCACTGGGCCAGGGCCTCCCACGCACAGCAACGGTGGGGCCCAGCCAGAGTGGACACACAGAGTGCGGGGCCATCCCGAGACCTGACCACCTAGCAGCATGGCCGTGTGCAGGGCTGAGGCTCATCAGCACCCACACTTGGTGTCCCACATGCTGTCCGCGGCGTGTGGAGCTCGGGGGTGTCCTGACAGGTGCTCCCAGGCTATGCCTGGAGCTGAGCTGGTCTTCATCCCGCTGGCTGGCTCTGAGACACTGCCTTCTCCCATTCCTCTAGGGGCCAGAGGAGCCTGTAATGCCACCTCCCTCTCTGTCCCCCCATGTGGTGGTACACTGCCCACTAAGACACTCCTCCCCCATGTCCAGGCATGAGTGGAGGGGCACACCTGGTGCTCACCCCCTGGTGTTCTTTCTATTTGTCCCAGGACTGAGGGTGCCCCCCTCCTTGAACCCTTGCCTGGGACCGAAGCAGGCAGAGCTCTGTGTCCAGGCGTCCACTAGGCCAGGGGTTGCTACACGAGGAGGCTGGGCAGCTGAGGCTGGCTCCTGGGGACGCTAGGTTAGGGTCCCTCCTCAGCGCAAGAGTCTAGGTGGTGGAGCTGCCCCTTTGTTCTGGTCATGAGGCACCTGTTGAGGTGCTCTGAGGCCCTCAGTGTGTCCTCCGGGGTTTCATGGCCTGGGCTGACCCAGCCGCCAGCAGGTCAGCATGCTGAGCACACATGGGTCCTTCACCCCCTTACCAGGCTGTGTGTCTGGGGAACCAGAGGTGATGGGGTGCTGCACAGACTCCCCATTCTGCTCTCCACCCTTCTTTCAAGAAGACCCTGAGCACGAGGAAAGACGGGACAGCCAGGTTCTGGGCAGGCCCAATTGGAGTAGGGGGTGACCCCCACAGGATCTGCTGGGCTGCCGTGGTACTTGAGTGTCTGTGCTGTTCTCTTTGGGGCCACACTGGAGCCCGTGCCTCCAGAGCAGAAGGTGCCTGTGAAGAGGCACCTGCCCTGCAGCATGTCTCGGCCGAGCCACTCCTGACCACCCCTGACGCTCCTCTCCATTGTGTGCAGGGGCCTCATCCACATGCTCACCCACGTGGCAGAGGCGCTGCACCAGGCCCGGCTGCTGGCCATCCTGGTCATCCCACCGGCTGTCACTCCCGGGTAAGTGCTGTGCTCTCTTGGGAGAGGGGAGGTTCTTCACGGTCAACACCAGGACCATCTGGGCAGGTGGTGTGCTGCAGCACGTGCAGGCGTGGGCACCGGGGCTCTGGGACCTGCGTCAGCAGCCTCAGCACGTCCTCACATGCCCCTGCACCTGAACATTTGAAGACGTGTTGTAAGTCCCCACATTTGAGAGACTGAGTCTTTTAGACTCACTTCTACTTGCCCTCAGGAAGGGCCGATCTGGGCCTGCCCCGGAAGGGTGGGTTTCTGGCTGGCGCCCTCTCTGCCTGAGAATCTTTGTCCTGAGTTCCTGGCACCTGGGCCAGAAGTGGACGGTGTGAGCAGGGACCACCTGCTCCTCACCCTGCAGCGACCAAGGGAGGAAGCTCCCTCCTCATAGGGGCTGAGGGGGATACCTGGAGGGAAGGGACCATGGTCAGTTCAGCTGGGACTGAGGGCGAGGGGCCCAGGCACTGCTAATGGTCCCTGGGCCTGGCTGGGCCAGCCCCTCTCTGCCACCTGGGCCAGCCTGTGTGCGTTTTGCGAGGCATAGGCCTGGGCTGCTCCCTGGCAGCTGGGGAGCCAGCCCCGTGGTTTCTCTGGAGGCTCTTGCTGGCAGTGCCCAGGAGCTGTCCTGTTGGCAACTCTCCTGCTCCCCACACTTGGCAACAGCAGCCCGACCGACAAACGAGCTACTCAGCACCTCCTCCCAGCCACACCAAGGGCTGGAGTTAGGCTCATCCTTCCCCTTGGCCAGGCCAGGCTGGGCACTAACCACAGGGAACAAGAGTTCCAGGAGGGGTCTGTGTGCAGGCGCATGGGGAGGGCTGCCTTTTCTCTGCTGGCCCGTGGCCATGCTCACCTTGAGCCCTGTGCTCAAGGTCACAGCCATGCCCCTGCCGGAGCTGCCAGCTGTGGCCCATCTCCATTCTGCTGGGGCTAACCAGGGAGGCACACACCATCTGCTGGGGCCTGGCATCTTCCTGCCAACTTTAGGGGGTTGGACTTTAGGGGGCTGGTCTCAAGTGTGACCATTGGGGAGTGTGGCTGTCACTGCCCAGTGAAGTGTCTGCTCCCCAGACACATCCCCAAGCTCCCTGCTGTGGCTGGTGCCCGTCACCAAGTCTTCTTGCCCTGTCCCACTCAGGGACGGGCTTTGGGTTCGTGGGGTCATTGTCTGCTAGTGTTGCTTATCCTCAGGTCCCACAGGCGCCTGATGTCTGGGGGGGGCCTGGGCCTGGCATCCTGGATGCTCCCCACAAAGGTGTCTGGCCTAGGCAGCCTTGAGATGGGGTGTGTCAGGGTCGCCCGGGTCCCGTGGAACAGGTGACCAGCTCTGAGGTCCCAGCAGTGGGATGCCCCTGCCCCAGGATTGAGGCTGCCGGCTGAGAAGAGGAGTCCTGTCTCCGCTCATGTGGACAGGGAACTGGATGGCCCCCCAGGGACGTGGCAGTCTTAGGGGCTGCTGCGGGCAGAACAGGCAGGCCAGCGGACAGGGTGTGTCTGGCAGATGGGCCACCTGGGCTCCTGCCCACCCCAGCCCGAGGCCCTGGGAAGAAGGGCAGCCTGTGCTTGCCACTGCCGTGTGGGCAGCAGAGCCTCCGCTGAGATGGGGTAAGGCTGGCCTGGTGCACCCGCTCCCACTGGTAGGGATAGGGCTCTCCTGGAGCTGGGCTGATCCCACCCTTGGATGCACAGGGGGCAGGAAAGGAGATGATCCTCTGCTGACCTCCAACAGCAGGCTCAGCCCACTGGCCCTCGCAGTCCCACCGCTGCTCCTGGAGTGTGGCCCTGACCAAGCTGGGGACTGCCCCCTGTAGCCGGGTGCTGAGTGGCTTTCCAGGGAGAGTAATCTGAGGTCCTCCAGAGTGGAGGGAGGAAGGGGTGTGAGCTGGGAGCCCCCACAGCCAGCTTGCTCTGGCCTCAGTTGGGCCCAGGTGTCAGCTGGAGAAGGGCAGACCAAGGGGCCAACAGGGCCATGTGAGATGGGCTACAGTAGCTGGGCTTGTCTTGTTGCAGGACTGATCAGCTGGGCATGTTCACACACAAGGAGTTTGAGCAGCTGGCCCCCGTGCTGGACGGCTTCAGCCTGATGACCTACGACTACCCTACAGCACAGCAGTGAGTGTGGGTGCCGTGGTGCCCCGTGGACTCCATGACTCAGAGCAGAGATGCCCACCCACTCTGGGGCCTGAACATTGGACTCTCAGGGAGGGGAGACCTGGCTTCCCACCAGCCTGCTGTCAGCTCTCGATTCCAGGGATGTGGAGGGCTTGGTCCTTTCTTCCAAGCCCACAGTGGGCCCCGCATTGAGCAGCCTGTTCATTCTGGGGGCACATGGCAGTGGGCAGCCCCCATGGGAATGCCATCCTGGGGCATCCGCTCACATCACTGGCCCTGGCTACTGCATGGTGGCCACTGTCGTTGGGCTTGCCTTGTTGCTGAGGAGAAGGTACTCCTGTGGGCAGGGGTCACTGCCCCGTGGGGAGCCTTGGGTGTGGGCAGTGTCACACTGCTGCCCACTGCTGCCTCTGTCCACCGCAGGCCTTCACCTCAGCTGCTTTGCTCCCCACAGAGGAAGATACAGACACGGGTGTCCAGCAGGAAGGCACCACAGAAGGCCTGAGTGCTGCCCTCTCCTTCCCACTGTGGGCGTGGACCCCTGCCCCAACTTAGGCGCCTGAGGTGGATGGCCTGAAGCCTCTCTGCCTGCCACTGAAACCTGCTCCTCCCTCACCCCTGCAGGCCTGGCCCCAATGCGCCACTGTCTTGGGTGCGAGCCTGCGTCCAGGTCCTGGACCCCATGTCCAAGTGGCGGAGCAAGATCCTCCTGGGGCTCAACTTCTACGGCATGGACTATGCGGCCTCCAGGGATGCCCGCGAGCCCGTCATCGGGGCCAGGTGAGCTGGGGACTCCTCACTGCACCAGGCAGCTTCATGTGCTGCCCCGCGCTTGAGGCCCTTGTGCTGGTGGGTCTGCATGTCTCCCGGAGGCGATTGGGTGGAGCAAGGGAGAAGACCTGGTGGGGTCTGACCCTACCCACCAGGCACCTGCAGTGGAGCCTCTCTGAGCCTCTCACGTTGCGGGAGACTGTCCTAGTGCCCTTTGAGCTGGGGGCACCCCTCGAGTTTCCCCCATCGGCAGGTGTGTGGCCCACTTTCCCAGCTAGAGTGGCAGTGGGCCTGACCCAGGACCCCATGAAACTGCCGCTCCGGAGGCTCTGCATTCTGGTATCCATCCAGACTTCCCCCTGGTGTCTCTTCCTTCTGCCTGAAGGACGCCCTTTACGTTTCTGGCTGTGTGGTTCTGGTCATGTTGGATTCTTTTCAGCTTCTTCTGCGTGGTTTTTTGGAAGACGTTTTTGCTGGGTGTGGAATTCTGGGCTGCAGCTTTTGTTCCTGCACTTTCACAGCATCGCTCCACCGTCCCCCTGCTGCGGTCCTTCTGCGAGCCACTCGTGGTAGTTATGTCTGTTGCTCTGTACGCGCTACCCCAGCACCCGCTGTGGTTTGATTACCATGTGCCTTCGTGTAGTTTTCTTCATGTTTCTTGTACCTGGTTGTCATTGAGCTTTTTGGATCTGTGGGTTTATACTTTTTATCAAATTTGGGGAAATTTTAGCCATTTCTTCGAATATTTTTTCTGTTCTTCCCTTTTTCTCTTCCCTTTCCAGACCTACAAATACGTGTATATTAGGTCAGTCAATTTGTTGCCCACTCACTGACACTCATTTTATTTTTTTAGACATTTTTCTCTGTTTTCTTTTGTTCCCTTTTTGTTGCTGTCTTCAAGCTTACTGACCGTTTCTTTGCCGTGTCTGCTCTGCCACTGATCCTCTCTCGTGCCTCTCCCTCTCACGTGTTGTAGTTCTCACATCCAGCAGTTTGTTTTGGGTAGTCTCTCGTCTTCTGTGTCCCTCCTAAACTCTGCCAGTGCACTCAGCTGTAACAGCTGCTTGGCTTTCTTGCCTGCTGCTCCCACGTCGGGTCTGTTCTGGGTCTAGTCGGCTGGTGGCTCTCCTTCCCATGGTCCTGTCCAGCCTGCCCTCTGCCATCCTGTGCTCTTGGGTTGGATGCTTGACGTTGTGAATTTTGCCGTGCTGGGTGTTTTGGCATTCCTAAAATCTTCTCATGTAAGCCATGTGAGCTGGCTGCTTTTCTCGAGAACCTGGTCCTGTTGATGGGGCGTGAGTCCAGAGACCACAATCTGGGCACGCCTGCGCACGCACGCAGCAGCTCTGTCGTCATTTTCAGGGCAATCTCTGTGGGTCACCTTCAGGCCTGCTTGCTGCCAGGGACACAGCATATCAGCCCAGGCAGGAGGGACCAGGACCAGGAGGAACACCCATGAGGGGCTGAGACAACCCCTCACCTCAGCTGCCCCTGGATTGGGCCACTCTGTGGGTTGGACGTCAGGGTCAGCCCTGCTCTGAGGCAGGGGTGGAGAAGTGGAGCTCCTGCCAGGACCATCTCCCATGTCCATACAGCTGGTGCTGGGGTCAGAGGTCCGGTGCAGTCCTGGGGTGCCCACTCCACTCCTGGCCCCTGACGCTGGGCACGCTCTGCATCTCTGAACCTGGGCCTGCCCCTCTGCTTAGAAGGGCCTGGGGAAGTAGTGTGGACAGTGGTGTGGAGCCGGGCCAGGCAGGCCAGGGAGCAGCTCCTCAGCTCTTGGGGGTGTTGCCCTGGGGAAGCCCAGGGCTGAGATGGTGCTGGCCAGTTGCTAGGGCAACACCCCACCTCCCTGCAGCGGAGTGGGGCTCTTGGTGCCCGGCCTCCGTGTCCCTCAGCTCCCTAGGTCTGTCTGTCCTCTGGTCAGGGCTGCTCTGTGTGCTGCCCCTCCCTACCACAGCCCTTCCCTGGCACAGGATTCCTGGGGAGATTCTGGAAGCCTTGCTAGTGGCCCACTGATCTTTCCCCATGTCTCTGACGGGGCATCCGTCTCAGGGAGGCATTGAGTGGAGTTTCATCTGAAGCTCAGGCTCCCAGCACCAGCCCTCAGTCTTCCGGGAGCCCGGCCGTGGCGCCTGCTGACCAGTCGGCCAGGAATAGGGAGGTGCTTTCTCCTGCTCTGGAGGAGGCGTCACCCAGCCAGCACCGCCTGTGTGGAGCCAGAGGGACCCAGTGCCCCCACCCCCACCTCTGCTCTAGCCTCAAGCTCTGCTGGCCTAGGCCTCTTGGGAGGCCAGAGGTGTTGGCCTTGAGGTACCACCCCATCTTAGTCAGCTCAGGCTGCCGCACAGACACCACAGCCAGGGGCTTGAACTGCACACGTTGACTGTCTCCCACTCCTCGAGGCTGGACATCTGAGATCCAGGTGTCGCAGGGTTGGTTCCCCCTGAGGCCTCTCTCCTTGGCGTGTAGACACCGTCTTCTCCCTGTGTCCTCACATGGTTGTCCCTCTGTGCATGTCTGTGTCCTGATCTCTTCCTCTTATAAGGACCCCAGTCACATTGGATCAGGACCCACCCTAGTGACTTCTATCTTAATCACCTCTTAAAAGACCCTCTCTTCAAATACAGTCCCATCTGAAGTTCTGGGAGTCAGGACTTCAACATAGGAATTAGAGGGGACACAATTTATCTGAACGCCACCTGAGGGAGTGAAGAATTGTAGCTTTAAAGTGGGGCTGTGGCAGCCATTAGTCCCGCTTGTGGGTCAGATGACAAAAGGCACCACGCAGCCTCCACTGTCCACCAGTGCCCAGCCCCCAACTGTTGTGAGGAATTTCAATTACAAAGGTGTGTGTGTGCACACACGTGTATGTGTGGGTGCACATATGTGCATGTGCCCCTGTATGCATATACACACAGACTACACTCTGATGTATTGGGATTCTGGTTGTCCCCAGCCAGGGATGGAAGACTCTGTCCTATCCCAGTCGCCACCTCTAGCCGAGAGATCCCCCTCACAGGCTACCAGCCGCCCCTCCGCCTCCTCCCAGACGTGCCCCTCACTGGTAACTGTTGGTGTCTGCCTGAGGGCAGAGGGTGGTGGAGATCTGGGTCCCAGGGGTGTGGCTGGGCTATGTGTTAGGGACCAGTGCTCACTGCCCTGCCTGGTCCTGCTGGGGGTCACTGCCGCCGTGCCTCACCTTGGTGGGGGGCAGATTCTGGCCTCCTTCGGGGTAGGAATAAAAACCAGCCGGCAGAGCAGGCAGAGTGCTGACGTAGCGGGCTGGGGCGCATGCGCCTCAAGGGCACGTGGTGGGTCGGGCAGTGCACCCACTTGGTCTTGCCTAGTGTATCTGTCCTGCAGAGGAGGGAGGGACCAGGTGGAGATCACAGGCCTGTGACAAGTCGACAGGGGGGGGCACTGACCAGCCTGAGGCTTTCAAAGCTGGCCTGGGGGTCGTGTCTGCCTCTGGGGAGGGCCATGGTATGGGGCTGCCCCCCAGAGCCCCCTCCGCAAGTGGATGGTGCTCCTGCCTTCCAGGGCAGCTGAGTATCTGAGCTGGGGGAGCAGTGCCTACTGGGCTGCTGGCTCTCCCCAGGACAGCAGGCCCTGAGGCCATACCTTCTGACCCCCGACTCGGCCCCTCTTGTGGACCTGCCACCCAGGGAGGCCGTGAGAGCTCAGCACAGTGTTCAGTCACAGTGCACAAGGTCATATGAGCCACCGTTTGGGGCCCCAGGGTCCTCCCCATCCGGTCCCCCTCGCCCTCTTCCCTGAGCTCTTCAGCCACTCGCCTGTGCTCGTCTGTCTGAGCTGTGGTGATTTAAGTGACATCAGCCTCAGCTCAGATGCGGTTCACTCTGCTCATATTTTCTGCCATTTGCACTGAATTTCTGTCTTCCTCACTGAAACCTTACTTGTGAGCTGCAGCTGCCCCCTGTAGCCCAGAGAAAACATGGACACCCCTCAGCCCCATCCGCACCCCTCCACACATGCCCCCCCTGGGCCAGGCACCTGCCTCCTGGACTTGTCTGCTCTCCAGTCCCCAGCTTGCTCAGGAGCCTGGACCAGAGCCCACGCCTTTGCCCTCACCTGCTGCCCACCATCTGCCCGCCCGCCCCCAGAGTGAGCCTCGGGCATGGGGAACCCATCAGGCAGGGCCCCCAGCTGGCTCCTGTGGGTTGCAAACTTCTTTTGCCCACAGCCTTATTTCTTCCAGGCCATCGTCCTCCCGGCTTGCAGAGCAGGGTTGATATGTGTGCTCACGGGTATGGGACCATGTGGAGTGCAGGGGACCCTGGGAAGTGTGGGTCAGGAGCTCCCCCACAGCTGGGCAGCCCTCCCCCATCTCAGAGTCGAACCCCTTTGATCTGGTGAGCCAGGCAGAAGAGCCTAGGGGATTGACCCCTGTGTCTGGCGGGGGAGGGGAGGGCTGCCTCTGCAGGGGATGAGCATGTTCACTCAGGTCCAGCTCCCCGAGAACCATGGCTCACCATGACGTGCACCCCGGCCAGTCGCTTCTGAGAACCTGTTGTGATGGCCCCTGATCCCCGTGCGGGTGACGGGCAATGTGTGGGGTGCCGGTGAGCCCATGGCCACTCGGGCTCTCTCCAGTTCCCTCACTGACAGAAGCTCAGGTGACCTGTCCAGGATTATCTGCCCTCTCCTTCTCGACCTCTCCAGCTAAGACCCAGACCCTTTGTGGCAGGAATCCCTGGTCCCCTCTGGGGGCAGTAGGGGATCAGCTGCCTCACAATCTGCTCAGCTGCGGACAGAGCCAGGACCCCATGGTGGGGCTGGAGGCCAGCTCCCTCAGGCCGGTGGTGTGTTGTCTCCTGGCGTCTACCAGCCAGGCCAGCGTTGTGCCTGCCAAGGGGCCCCAGGGGCCCGGTCTGCGGGGCCCATTTGTGCGCGTTCAGCATTTCCCTCCCAGCCCCCCAGTCTCTGTTGGCCATCCCTGGACAACACACAGAACCCATCGTGACCACAGCCAGGCCTGTGTGTGTGACCTGGGTACTCCCCAACTTTGAGGAGTCTGGGTGCTGTGAAACACCCCAGGAGGGGCCAGGGACCCCCCCCTCCCTATAGACACATGGCCCCCAGGGCACCAGTCTGGGTGCTGGTCTGTGGGTCCCCGTGGCTGCAAAAGCTTCATCCCAAGAGGTTGTCCTGCTCCCCTAGTGGCCGGGATGTTCCCGAGACCTCGCCCAGGCCCATGAGAGCCCTGCACCAATCCAGGTGGCACCCCTTCTGCACTTTTAGGGCCCACACCCCCCACGCGGCTGAGCCTCTGCCCAGGGGGCCTCCTGGGGACCCAGCGAGAGCCAGCCCCAGCTGCAGCACGGCCACAAGGGTCCCTAAGAGCAGGCCATGCCCCAGCAGGCCCTACTCCCCCAGCTCCAGAGTCTCCTCAAATGTCACAGCACCTAGGGTCACAGGCACACGGGCTCAGGGAAGGAGACTTCCCTGTGAGCCTGCGTCCCAGTGACCTGCCAGCCCCAGACAGCAGTACTGGGCCAGGGCCATGCGGGGGCAGCGGGTCTGTGAAGCCCCACGGGCAGGGAGCTGTTGGGTGAACTGCACAGGCAGGGCTGCTCTGCTAGCATCGCAGTCCCTTGCAGGATCTCACTCCCGACCGGAAGGTGGGGGCTGGAGGCTGCAGCAGCCCCTGGCCCCACAACTGTGGCCTCACTGTGTCCCTCTGTGGCTTTGGCCCTTCTCTCTGTCTCCAAGCCTTGACCTTCCTTTCCTTCTGCCGGGTGTTGACTCCGCAGTCCCGTCTTTGATCTAGAGGCCTCTCCTGGCCCTCCTCCGAGTGTCCTGGTCTGGTGGCTGGGCCCAGCCGCTCCTCATGTGCCTTGGCTGGGCCCAGCCGCTCCTCTCTCCCTGCACCGTTTCTCAGGTGTGTCCTCTGCTGCCGCTGTTTGCTGTCTCGCATCGGGCCACCTCCTCACATCACCCGCAGAAGGGTGGCAGCCAGGCGCCCCTGGATTCACTGTGTGGGCCTGCGCTAGGGAGACCCTGCCCCTTCCACGCTCCCCTTTCAGGCCCAGGTCGGGAGACTGTCACAAAGGGGACACAGAGCTCTGGCTGCATGCTGCAGGGGCCATTGGGGAAGCCAGGTCAGGGCCAGCCACCTGCGGGGAGGGCACAGCCCAAGGGGCCCTGGGTCAGGGTGGAGCAGTGGGCAGCTCAGGCTGCACCAGGAACAGTAACAAGGAGAGGTCACTGGGCATGTGGGTCCAGCATCCCCGTGGACCAGGGCTCTCTGCTCTGCTGGCCGGCAGGAGTTTAGGGCATTCTGGGCTGGCGGGGACCCCTCCCAATATCAGGGTATGGGGGCGAGGCAGAGGCAGGTCTGCCTGGTCGTTGACTGCACACCCAGACTTCATCGCTCCCTGTTTGAGCCCAGCCTCTCCCAGTGCCTGGCACTCTTGGGAACCCGCTGGGGCAGATGGGCCCCTCACTTACCTGCTGGTCTCCCCTCCCCTAACTCCCCCTCCAGTGGGTCTGCGTCCCCTCCCCTTCCCTCAAGTGTAGGGCATGTCCGAAGCGTTCCTCCTTTCTTGAGTGCTCAGCTGGTCCCAGGAGCATGGGTGAAAAGGCTGCCCCCGCATCGCCCTCGGGCCCCGTCACAGGCCAGGGTCTGACAGGTCCGTGTCTTGGTGGGTTATTCAAGGCTCTCTCCAGACCCCTCTGTGGCCTCTGCCCAGCAGGGCACCGTGGGAGTGGCTCAGCCCGTGGAGAGCGGGGCGGGGGTGTGCTTCTTGTGTCTACTCAGCCCTCAGGCTGGGGTTTGGGGACAATAGGGAGCATTTAGGGGAAGTTGGGGGCAAGGCCCAAACTAAGGGCAGCAGAGCGGGGACAAGGTGCACCTGGGTCTCCTGCAGTGGAGGCTGCAGCCCAACTCCCGAAGCCCGCCTGTCAACCTCTCTGGGCGTCTGCAGAGACACCTTGTGGGCTAAGGCAGAAGAGGAGTCTGGAAGGCCCACCTGCCTGCTGCACCCACCCCTCGGCGCACCATTGTGTGGACAGTGGGAGGGGCGTCCCTTCTGACACCCACGCAGTGAACTCGCAGGTGAGGTGCCAGGCCCTAGCTCCTTAGCAAGGCTGTCTGGCGCTTCCTCCCAAGGGCCCCCGGCTATAGGAAGGGCAGGGACGGTGGGCCACAAGTTCTGGCCCTGTGCACTTGCAGTTAAACCCCTCCATACAGAGAGAGAAACTGAGGCCCAGGAGGAGCCCATGCTGGTCACAGTGTACTCAGCTGACCCAGAAGGGTGAGACTGGCCAGACCACGTGGTGCCTGGGCCTTGCCCCACACATGCACACTCGGGCACTTCCAGGGGCTCTATGAGGAGCCTGGGTGGAATCTTGGGACAGCCACCTGCTCATCCTCTCTCCCCAGGGATCTGCTCTAGGGGCTGTGTCCCCACCCCCACCCCACAGCAGGGCCTCCCAGAGGGAACTCAGTCACCGAGGGGATGAAGCAGCAGCAAGGCCTGTTAGCCGGGCACCCCGTGGGGTCCTTGGGACATGGGTTTTGTGGGTGCTCACCCACACAGCGGCCATGTCATCTTGTCCCTATGTGTTTGGAAGCTGGTGCGGTGAGGTGGCCAAGTAGTTCAGCTGAGGGGCCGGGGGGAGGGTGGGTCACCCAGCCCTGCGCCTGCCTCTCCAGCGGCTCAAGTGCCTCTCTGGGCCTCTGGCCTGGCAGTGTGGGCAGCTTATCTGGACAAAGGCTCTCGCTCCCTGCCCTGTCAACACTGGCCCCAGGGAGTCCTCAGACTTGGCCCCCTGAGCTCTGGGGCCACCTCACCAGCCTCCTTGCACACTCAGTCCAAGCTGTGCTCCATGCATGTGTCAGAACATCCGGGAATGCTGGGCTGAAACCTCTTGTTTAGGTCTGCTGCTCGGGAGACCCTTGGGCAGATCCGAGAAGTGCCGGTGCGGCCTGCCCCCAGCCCACGCGATGGCCTCCTCCTCTGGGCTGCACTGTGCTTAGTGCCGAGTGACAGCCGTCCTTCTTGGCAGGCAGCCAGGGCTCTGTCCAGCAGGGCAGGTGTCCCCCCACTGGGTGCCCAGCCCAGGGGGTCAGGCCACCTCGGAAGCAGGTGCCTTCTAGGGTGGTGGTCCAGCGCTGGTGGGCCTCTCCCCCCGGGGTACATGGGCGGCTTAGACTCAGCTCAGCTGGCGCATGCGAGTGTGCACGTCAGTTCTCATTTGTGGGGGTCACAGCGCAGGGCGCAGGGACACCACAGGTACCCCCGACAGAGACGGAAACCAACAGGGCTGGAGTTTCCTTCTGGGTTGGGAGTCCCCCGTGTCCTGCTCTGTCCCTCTGTCCTCCCTGATGTCTGTTCTTCCTCGGGGCTGTGGCCAGCCCTGCGCCTGCACACCCTGACTTTCTCTCCTGTTGGAGTCCTTTTTCCAAAAGAAGCTTTCAGCTGGTCTCCCTGGGGTGACCCTCCCCACCCCCAACCAAGAGGTTCCCTTGGTCATACTTGATCTGCCCTCCCTAGAAATGTGTAGACGGTTCTCCTTGTCTCTGACGTCTGCGAATCCCTCAGTGTGTTTCCATTGATAATTTCCGTGTGGCGTTCCTTGAATCTTTCGGTCTGAGGCCGTGTAACTTTTTTGAGGGGATCTAATTCACATACTGTAATACTCACCATCTCAAAGTGAACAGTTGAGGAGCACTCAGTGCATTCACAGGGTTGTGCAGGCCCCACCTCTAATCCCAGGACATTCCATCACCCCAGAAAAGCTCCGTGTCCTTTACCCCACACTCCCCAGCCCTGGTGACACTGCCCTGCCTTCTGTGTGCATCTGTCTGGTCTGGACATTGCATAGAAATGGGATCACACGATATGTGGCTGTGGGCTTTTGTTTTAGTTTAGGAAAGTGCCCAGCCCTTATTTCTTGAGCGTTTTCTCTCCGTTATTTCCTCCTTCTCCGGGCTTCCTTCAGCGCTGATGTCAGCACCTCCGTTCCTGTCTTCCTTCTGCTTTCTCTGCACCCCTCCCAGCCTCGGCCCTCTGGCCTCTTCCCGCCCGGTCCTCAGTGCGCAGGGCTCTTCTCTGCCTCTCGTATTTCGGGTTGTAGTCGCCTCCCAGCTCCCTGTGGCCCTGCTGTCCCCTGGAGCCGACCCACCTGGTGGGGTGTTTGCACTCCCCGGGCTCACACCCCATTCTCGCCTCTCCGCATCTCCATGGACCATTTGGCGATTCCCAGAACTGCACTGATTCCTAGGACTGCACTTGGGCGAACATGGGGTCTTGTGCACCCCACCGTGGCACTACCAGGCCGAGGCCTCCAGGGGGAAGGGCTCAGGTGCTCTCAGGGGTTGTGGCTGGACCTTGACAGAGACCCCAGCCTTGGCTGCCCCCACCACAGCCTCACGTCCTCTGGCAAGGAGCAGATTTTGAGGGGTGACCACAGAGGCCCCCACAAGAGAAGGGGTATGTGGCCAGAGCTCCCTATAGACCCAGGGGCACCCCACCCTACAGCATCTGCCCGTGACCCTGGGATGGGACCGGGGGCTCGGGGTGGCTGGGTCGGGTGCCCACTCTTGCCCCTCAGCGCAGCCTTCCCTCCTCCCACTTGCCCTGCCCATCCCAGCTTCTCCTCAGAGAGCCACTTAGGAGACATTGGATCGAAAGGTGTAAATGACATTAATGACACCTAGAGCGGTGTTTTAATTAAGGATAATCCAATAATTTTCAATGGCTAGAGCTGGTTGATGGGGGTCACAGCTGTGCCTGGCCCAGACCCCATGGGGAGCAGATCCGTATGGGCCACTTGGTGCTTCCTGGGCATCTGCGTCCCCTGAAATGGCCGACCACCACCACCACCTCCTCCTCAGATGCCCTGCTCCTCTGTCCAGTCCTGATCCCCTACGGTCCCACAGATGTCTTGCAGTACAGCCCAGAGCACCAGGGCCCCTACAGCCACCCGCCGCCTCTCCTCCCTCCTCGGAGCCCAGGCTACAGGCCCCAGGTTGTGCCTCCTCCCTCGGGCTGCAGGACACCACCGTCCCACAGCAGGTACCAGTTGTGTCCAGTCGTCAGCTGCCTGCCAGGGAGGACCACAGAGAGATATTGAATGTGCCTTACAAGACATGGAGTGTGGGCCGGCCCTGTGGCGCAGTGGTTAAGTTTGCATGTTCCGCTTTGGCTGCCCAGGGTTCACTGGTTCAGATCCAGGGTGCGGACATGGCACAGCTTGGCAAGCCATGCTGTGGCAGGTGTCCCACATATAAAATAGAGGAAGATGGGCACGGAGTTTAGCTCAGGGCCAGTCGTCCTCAGCAAAAAAAAAAGGATTGGCAGCAGATGTTAGCTCAGGGCTAATCTTCCTTTAAAAAAAAAAAAAAGACATGGAGTATGCTGGACCCCAGTCTTCCTGGCCTGAGGCAGCTTGGGATCCCACCTGTCATCTCTGTGTGTTTTGCAGGGGTAAGGGGGGCGGTGTTTCAAACCATTGGCTCCTGGTGGTCAGGAGGGGCTGCTGAGGGTTTGGGCAGCCGTATCCACAGTGAGGCGGGCAGGCCAAAGGCAGCCCAGGCCCTGGAAGGGCCCAGAAGGCCCTGCCCTGGCCTGCTGTCCCCGGAAAGCTGGAGTGGGGGCCTGGGGGGCCTCCAAGAGCTCCCCCAGGCCCTGTTCCTCTTCTGAGGCCTGTGGTGTGCCCCAAGCGCCACCCCCGATTGCACAAGTTGCTGCTTCTCCTGCGGTGCCTCACACAGTCCCTGTGAGCGCCTGGCCTGCCCCATCCACCAGCAGGCACCTCGCCTGAGTGCAGGCACCCTCATTCTGCCCTTCCGGATGCGCCTGGTGCAGAGATGACCCAGTGAGCGGTTCCTCAGGACACCAGTGCCTTGGTGCAATCGTGCACTGAATTCAGGTCGTGGAACACAGCAGAGAGCTTAAAGATGCTGTCGGGGCTTCTGCTCTGATCTCAGGAGCCCTCTGTTGGGTGTCTTTCCCCCCTGCCCCCGCAGCGAGGACTCTGGACGCTGCAGTGTGAGGCACCCGTCCTGCAGCTGCCCCAGGCCGAATATTCCAGGCCGGTCCCATGGTCTTTCCTGGGATTTCCTTGTGTCCAGGGTGCACACCTGGTTCTCCCACGCAGCCCAGTGTGCTGTTGGCACTCCATAGACCATCAAGGGACAACAGCCCCCAGAATCCTGCTGCCCCTGGGTGGCCACACCCCTTCCATGACAGCCACCGCCACTGTGCCACTGTTGCTCTGTCTGGTGTTGGGGCTGTCAGCGAGGCCTCTGGGGGGCTGGGGTGCCGGGCGGGTGGGCAGGGCAGCTCCCTCACCCAAGCCCCGGCCTCCCCCAGGTACATCCAGACTCTGAAGGACCACAGGCCCCGGATGGTGTGGGACAGCCAGGCCGCTGAGCACTTCTTCGAGTACAAGAAGTGAGTGTCCAGGAGGAGGCCCTGGGGTGAGAGTCGAGGCACATGCCCAGGCTGGCCAGGGGTCCCCGGGCCACGAGCTTGACCTCTGGCCCCGAGGGCCAGCCCAGCCTGAAGAGTAGGACCCGCAGAGGGGCCTTTGCAACTGGAGGCCCTGAGAGCTCAGCTGGAAGGTGGGGAGGAACTGGGAGAACGAGGGGGAGGTGGCGGCGAGGCAGGTGGTTCTGCTCCCTCTTGCAGGAGCCGCGGCGGGAGGCACATCGTCTTCTACCCAACTCTGAAGGTACGTGTGGACTGGCTGTGACGCCGGGCTTGCGGGCAGCAGGCGTGACCCTTCCCACGGTGACCCTTGCCCTCAGCAAGGCTGCGGTGGGCAGTGGGGGTCAGCGCTGGGACGAGGGGCTCGGGCCTGGGTGCGTGCGGGGGTCTGTGGTGATGACGGGAGGTGGAGGCTGATGCTCCCTCTGCCTGTAGTCCTTGCAGGTGCGGCTGGCGCTGGCCAGGGAGCTGGGTGTCGGGGTGTCCATCTGGGAGCTGGGCCAGGGCCTGGACTACTTCTACGACCTGCTCTAGGCCCAGCTCTGGAGCAGACATGTGCTTTCTGAGCGACAGATTGACGTGCAAAATACAGACTGCTCTGTTTTCCATACCGTGTCTGCTGGATTCTCGAGCCGGGACAGAGGGGTCCTGAACCCTGGCCCCCTCAACAGTGACGTGGAGAGGGACAGTCCTGGCTGGGGACGGCCCAGGAACACAGGCCCCTCCCACCCAGCCCTCACGGGCTGCCTGCCATCTGCTGGGTGGGGGCAGGACCCACAGTCCCCACCCCTCAAGGCAGCCTGGCGGGGCCTTTCCCATGACGCCTAGAGTCCGGGCTGCTCCACGTGACCTGTGGTTCACTGTGGGTTTGGAAGCTCCAGAACCCTGGAATCTCCCACAGCTGGACTCCAGCCCCCTGGCAGGGGCAGCTCCACCCAGCTTCACCCCAGGGCCTTGTGAAGGGGCCCAGCCTCCCACTACCCACTCACCAGCCTGCTGTGGCTGAAGCAGAGCCATGCAGAGGAGCCCCACATGGTGAGAGTGGGGGTGCTGCTGCAGAAACCAGGGCTGAGAGAAGCCGGCCCTGCCCCCAGAGGACCCAAGCCCTGGACAGCAGGGCAGCAGGAGGACTCCTGGTGGCCAGTTGGTGCTCGTGGGCCACATGGTCACTGTGAAACGACAGCTTGCTGGCCGCTCCCCTGCCCGTGGGTGCGGCCACACTTCCAGGATGAAACCGGGAAAAACTGGCAGGAAGGACCCTGCTGCTCAGGTGTGGGCAGGAGGTCCAGCCTCATGGGCCTGCGACAGAAACCAGCCCAGCTGGGCACCCCACTTCTGCCAGTGTGGGCGTGGGATGTGGGTCAGACAGGCCCTGCCAACTACTCCCACCCCCAGCCCACTCAGGCCCCTGGGGCTGCCCCCATCCAGGCCTGCTCTCCGGGTGGCATAGGGCAGCTTTCTGGTTCTAGGAAGCTGACGCAGCTTCCCAGATCCAGGGTTGGGGGATGGGGCTGGGCCTGACCAGAAGGACGGATGGGAGTTTGGGGGTGAAGTGGGGCCATGCTGAGAAGTCACTGCACTCAGCTGCTGTGGGTGTGCGTGTGTACATGTGTGCGTGCATGCTCCAGCACGTGTGTATGACTGAGTGTTCACTTGTGCGCCTCTCTCTGTGTGGGTCGGTCAGGGGGATGCTGACCAGCATCTAGGGCCACAGCTCAGAGCTCCCTGGGCTGGTCTGTCTCCCTGATGCCCTCAGCCCCACATGGCCCCCTGGCTGTGGGCAGGGGCCAGAGGGCAGGGCAGCAGGCACAGGCCAGCCCTCCCTCCCCCCAGCTTCGAAGGCCCAGGCGGTGGGGAGTGAGAAGGCCACTGCACCAGGGGCAGGTGTTGGGTTCTGGTGAGTTTGGAAGTTTCTAGAGGGGTTGGGGGCGTGTAGGGTGTGTGGGAGGAAGGTCAGTTTGGGAGGGCCCAGCAGTGTGAGTGCACGTGTCAGTGGATGGAGAGCCACATGGGTGACATGACTCTGGGTATGCACGAGGGGTTTCTCAGCTTGGCAATGGGGAGCTGGGACAGGGGTCCCGCGATGGGACCTCCAGAGGCATCCACGTGGGGAGGAAAGTGAGCCTGAGAACCACATGGAGGACGGGCCCTGCACGTCCTGGACCCTGGTGGAGCAGGGGCTGCCAAGGCGGCTCAAGGGCCGTGGGGGAAGTTGAGTCAGGGCTGGACACAGAGGTGGTTGGAGTCTACAGGGCCACATAGGAGGCTGTGAATGAGAAGGTCCTGAGTCTGCAGGTCGTTTCCATTGGTCCTGCAAAGCTGTGTACACACTCTGGGCACACAGAACAACGGACTGGGGGAGGCAGGAGGCAGGAGGTTGGGGTCTTTCATCACACCAAGTTGGAGAGAAACGTGAATGGGGGGCCTGGGTACGGGCCAGAGGGCAGAGCAGGTGCTGGCAGGGGTCAAGTGGGGGACAGCATTGCTGGACGGGCGATTGTTCTCACTTCATTTCTGGTCACTTGCTGCTACATAAGCATCAGTTTGGTTTTGATGTGTTAACTGTGTCCTGAGACCCGCTAACTCCATATATGAGCTCTGCTGGTAAATCCCCTGGGGTTCTGGTGGCTTCCATGAAGTGAGGACAGCAGTGTGGGTGGGACATGTGGGAGGAATCAGGGAGGGACCGAGGGCCAGGAGGGACCAGCACCCGGGCAGTCTGGGCTGTGTCTGTGGCCACAGGCAGTGCTTGGCCAGGCATCACCAGGTGGGTCTGCCACACGAGAACAGTGATGCAGAGGGGCTGTCCTAGAGGGTGGGACCACAGACCCCCAGGAATTGGGGCTAGAAATTGAGAATATGGGCTGCAGTTTTGGGGGGTCAGATGCCCCACAGCTAGTGAGGCTCTTGGGAGGGGTCCATCCCTCAACCTGGACCCCCAGATGCATGGACCTCCACACTGCCCATCAGTCCTGTTCTCAGGAAGCCCCACCCCTGTCTTTGAGGTGGTTTGAGGCAGTTTAACCATTTCTCTAATTCTGGGCCCTGTGCAAGTGCTTCGCTCCTGACAGCCCACTTTATTTGCAAAATCCATACAGAGTAACACTTAAGGGGCAGAGCTCCCAGAAACCAAACAGGAATAGAAAGAAAGATAGTGGGAAAGATGGAGCTGAATGCCACTGGGGGAGGACACCCCTGGGGGAGGGCAGCAAGGCCTGGGAGCCAGATGGAGATAGTCGCGGGTGGGGGGCTGTCCCCAGCACAGGGGCTGGATGGAGATGGTTGGGGGAACATCCCTAGCACGGGCTGGGTGGAGGTGGTTGCGGGCCGGGGGGCGAGGGCACCCCCAGGACGGCCACTGGCAGCTCAGGGAGACTCAGGGTTGCTCCTCAGAGCTCCTGTGCCACTTCTTGGAGCCAATTTCCTGGAGGTTTTGGGGCTGGCTGTCCCCTCTGGGCACAAGAGCCACCATCTGCTTGGCCCAGACAGCTCACCTGGGCCTGCACATGCCCAGGAAACCCACTCCAGGCACCAGACCCCTATCAGTGGGGGGACCATGGCCATACAGGGTCTGCCTAGGGGTCAGGAGAGTGACAGACACAAGGGTGGGGGGCTGCTGCCCACATACTTTATTAAGATGCACCTGGAGCCTGCTCTGGCCCCAAGGGGAATGTGGATGACGGGACTGCGGCCCCATCTTGAGCACCAGGACCAGTGGTCAGCCCCTCACCCCCCACCCCAACCCGTGTGTGGCCCCAACCCCCTGCCCCGGACAGGGGCGCAGGGGAAAAACACTGCGCTGGAGAATCCATGGATGTAAAAAGCGCCAGAAGCCCCTCCTGCCCCCAGCCCCAGGCATGTGGCCAGTACTAGGCTCCCGCCTCCAGCACGGTGCTCACAGGCCTGGCCAGGGGTCCTGGGGGCTCCAGCCACCTGCTCCTTCCCTCCCCCACACCCAGACTGGCGCAGAGTTCTGCAGCAGGAGAGACAGGTGGGGACGTGGTCGTTTCCCTGGTGGGCGACATCTTTTGGCAGCGAAGCGGGGGTGGCGGACGGCGAGCAGCCTACGCACAGTAGGTGTCAGCCTTCACCACCTGGCAGTACATGGTCATAGCGAAGGTGAGGCCCAAGATCTGTGGACACATGAGGGGACTGGGCGAGGCCTCTCCAGGGAACTGTGAGCCTAGAAGGGGTCCTGTCCTGCCCATGGCAGGTGCCCTGACTCGGACAAGCCTGGGCCCTCGGATCCCACCCCACAGTTTCCCGGATGGCCTGGTACCCCACTTCTCTGGGGATGCCTCCCCTACAATCAGCAATTTGGGTCCATCACAGCCACACCCTCTCTGAGCCTCTGGACAAGGCCTGCCTACCATAGGCATAGGGGTACCCCGAGGGTTCTTAGGGCTCAGCCCCCAGACCCACTTTTCCCTTGGGGTCTGGCCACCCTGGGCTCTGCTGGCGGCTCTTGAGGCCTGTTTCAGGGCCCATCAGTTCCAGGCTGGGCCTTGGGCCACATGCCCCCTCCCCATTTGCCCAGAGGCCCCCGGCGGCCTGCTCCTGTCTGTCCATCCAGACCACCTCTAAGAGTGTCTGCCTGAACTGCCTGTGACCCGTTGTCTGTGCACCCCAGAATGGGGGCTGCCTCTGATGCTCGAGTTTGCTGCCACTGATCGGCCTTGAGAGCCCCCACCCCACCCCAGAGTGCTGATGCTCAAGACTTCCGCGGGGGCCAGGGGCAGGGGATTAGGGGCTGGCTGGCTGGACCCAGGCACCAAGGCCTGGGCAGCCCACCCTTCATCTGCACTGGGCAGCCCTGTGACCACCACCCACCATGGCTACCAGGCCTGGGGCTGTAGGAACAGGGCTGGCCCTGTGTACATGGGCCCTCAGCACACAGGCATCCAGTCTGGGGTTCTGTCCACTAGGAGAGAGCAGGGCTCTCTGCTCAGTAGCCAGGGGTGGCTGTCTGTCCCTGAGATGTCAAAGGTCATCTCCACTGGAGGTCATCCCTGACCATCCCCTATGAGCGCCACCTCTGCCTGGGGATGTGGGGTCGGGGGCTGGGTGGGTCCAGGAGGCTCCTGGGGCGACACTGCCCGTGTTACCTGCACCAGTGCCGTGCACAGCCCGAAGACGCCCACAGCCAGCAGGTTCTCCTGGAGCCAGATCTTCACCGTCTCGTAACACGGCTGGAGGAAGAGTAGGTGTCACCAGGGCCGAGAGGCTGGCCCTCCACCCCCAGGTCCCGGGGCCAGGACTGGTGGGTGGGGAGGGCACAGGCTCACCGCCTTCCACCAGGTGCCGGGTGCATGCAGCCCGCAGCTCTCGCTGAACTCCAGGCAGCAGGAATCGGGCACGCGCGTGGCGTTGTAGACCTCGAACCAGTCCGTGTAGTTGGAGACCCCGCAGCAGCGGAACTGCGGGAGAGGGCAGGGGGGCTGGGATGGTGGGGGCAGGCCCCTTGCCCCGGCCACGCCACGCCTCCACCCAGCCACGCCCCAGCCACGCCATGCCTCTGCCCTCCCCTGCCCCTCCGCTCACGTCGGTCTGGATGATGCTCCAGGCGTTGGTGAGGCCCACGTTGCCCGGGGTGTCGTACAGGTGCAGGCCCTTCTTCAGGTCTTGCTGGGCGTACCTGTCGATCTGCAAGTGCAGCGGGGTCAGCAGGGCCACCCTCGCACCAGGCTCCACTTCCCTCATGCAAGTTCTACACCAGCTCCAGGCTCCTGCACCCATTGTCCCTTCCCTGGAGTCACCTCCCAGAAGCCCCCCAGCGCCCAGGACTTTGCCCCCATCGTCTCCCTGGGTCTCCTGTGGCACTGAGCACAAGGGTGTAGATTAGAGTCAGACACACCGGCACAAACTCACATTAGCTTCATGCACAGGTACAGAGGCCAGGGACAGAAATACTGAGGCCATGTCTGTACACACACGTCTCTGTGCCATCAGCTGAGGGCCTAGAAGCAAGGAGCACACCTGTGCCCAGATCTTGGTTCCTCAGACCGTCCTCCAGTGAAGGAACCAGGGCCCCTTGGAGGAACGGCCGGTTCAGGGCCCGGGCAGGAGATGCCCAAGGCAGGCCTGGAGCATCTTCCAGAGCCAGAGGGAAGCGCTCCCCAAAAAGTGCATTGAGGGGGGGCGTGCCAAAGGGAGAGGGGGCCAACCGGAAGAACTCCCTGTGGCAAAAAATAACATACTCTTGGATTATAACCCAAAGAATAAAATACATGCAAATGAGCCCTGATATAAACAAAGGATTTAATAAATAAATGGGGGAGGGGAGATGGTTCTCATCCCTACTACGCAGCCCAGGACTGGCCCAGCCCCAGGGAAGCTCACCTCAGCAGAGCACACAGCTCCGCTCAACAGCCCTCCCTTCTGGCACCAAGACTGCTCTGCCCCGCAAGGGCCAGAGACCTCCCGGAGCCTCCAGGGCCCCGGCGTCCCCCTCCATGCCTGGCCTCCAGTGGCTGTGGTTAAGACCAAACCCGTGGCCCCGGGACCCCAGTGGGTTAGATGCAGGGGCCACTGTCCATCCACATGGAGCACGGGGTCCCTCCACCCCTCGTCACCCACAGCACCATGGCTCCTCGCTGAAGGTGAGGATGGAGCCCCACACCCAGATCCAGCTGGGTGGAGATGGCTGTACCTTGTCCGTGTAGGCGAAGAAGAGGATGGCAATGGTGGCCTCCAGCAGGAACACCAGCAGCAGCATCACAAAGAACTGGGGGGGGGGACACATGCCTCAGCAACCCCAACTTGACCCCTGGAGCCTCCCAAGGGCGGGGCCCCAAACCTCAGACAGACACCCAGTGCTGCCCAGGACCCCCAGCCAGGTCCCCACACCTGGAAACCATCATGCTCCCCTGATGCTGCCCACCTCCCTCAGAACCTTCCAGTCTCTGTCCCGGGGGCCATCCTGTCACGCTGAAGCTTGAGCACAAGCCTCACGTCTGTGAGCACACGTGTGTGCTCCGTGCCTGTGTCCCTGTGGTGGGCAGGCAGGTAGAGCGATGCCCAAGGGGACCTGGCAGGGGGTGGGTCGGGCTACAGTGACCCTGGCCCTCAGGGCAGCCAAGGGTGGCCCAAGCCCATTCAGGCAAGACCAAGATGGGGGGACGCCACCTTGAGCCGGAGAAGCCCCCACCTCTGACCACACAAACCTTGCCCACCAGGCAGCAGCCCCCACTCAAACGCCCCAAGAGGCACAGCCCCGACCTCGGCCCTGGACCAGGGCCATGCTGAGCAGTGGAGGCAGCCTGTGCCAGCCCTGCCTTTCCCACCTCATTACTCTTCCAGAAAGGAGGGGATGGGGATAGGAGCCAGGACAAGTGGGGGGCACAGCTCTCTTTGAAGCCCCAGCCCTGCCCCATATGGCCCTTGGATGAGGCCAGGAGAGCGGCTTGTCCTCTCCTGCGGTCCCTGACCTGGTCTCCCTTCAATCTGGGCTCAGGACTCAGGGCCCACACTGCTATCAGGAGGCACCAAGCTGTGAACTCCGGGTCACCCCATGGGAAAGGCCAGGGTCGGGCTCCATATGTACTACAGCCTCCTTCTCTGTCCAAGGGGTCTGAGCCCCCCAGCAGGGCAGCTGGGGACCCAGCTGCTGCTCTGAGGAATCCGAGCCCTGAGCCCTGATGGGCACATCTGGAATATGCTGGACACTTGGGGAAGCTGTGCAGATGGGGGACATGCCCTCCAAGACCTGGGAGGCCCCACCCCGGGCAAGGGCTCTCAGACAAAGAACACGCTGGAAGCAGGTGGTTTAGGACCAGAGCAAGCCTGCCACCCAGGCTTCTGCTGGGCATGCTCATAGGTAAGGAGCCAGGAGCTTCCTCCTTTGTAACGATCTGTGATTCACCTTCCCGAGAACGGGAAACACATCCTGCCTGTAAGTCTGTCTCCGAGGCTGAGGCAGGGGCTCTAGGTCTCTCAACAGGGGGTCCTGGGTAGTTGAGAGGCCTGGGACGGGAGCTGCAGAGGGGATCATGGGAGGAGTCGGCTTAGACGAAACAGGCCCACTACAGGCTGGAGGGGCCCTGCCTGGCACACTGTGCAATGTGTATGGGGTGGGCATGTGTGCGCACACGTGTTTGTGTCCTATCAAGGGAGGCCCCCACGAAGCTCTGGCACCACCTCTGAGAGCCCCCCACACCTGACTCCCACAGCCTCAGCCTGGCCTGGAAGACCCCAACCAAGGCCCCCAGCCACCCAGAGGGCTGCCAAGGCCATCACAGTGACCCGGCCCCATCACTGTCCCCATCCCCACGGAGAGTCTGCACATGTGGGGAGCCATGTGTCAGAGGGCCCCGGCACCCCACTCGCCGTGCCCCCACCCCCTGTACTCACGGTGAGCAGGAGGCACTTGTTCTCTTTGATGGCCCCAATGCAACCCATGAAGCCAATGGCCATGACGAAGGTGCCGGTGACGATGAGCAGGTTGGCGGCCGACAAGGATGGGAAGGAGGCAGACAGGGTGGCAAAGTTCCCCTGCGTGGCAGCCAGCCAGATGCCAACGCCCAGGATGCCGCAGCCTCCCAGCTGGGACCACAAGGCGGGAGAGAGAGAGGGGCAGTGAGGCCGCTGTCTGCACACCCTGGGCCCCAGGGACACAGCAGGCAGGAGTCCCACCAAGTCCCCATGGGAGCCCAGGATGGCATCCAAGGTGGGTGCACCCTCGCCCACCCCACTGACCTCCGGGGGTCAGGCGCCCATCCCAGTCCTGTCCTGACACACACCCCTGATCCATGGCCACAGTGACGGGACACCAGGGCTTGGTCACACTGTGGTTGACGAGGAGGGGGTGATCTGAAGACACTCTTCCACCTGGGTCATGACGAGGGTGCCTGTCCCTGCCTCAATGACCCTGTTGAGGCAGCCCTGCCAGGGGCCCAGGGCTCCCCACTGAACGCCACCAGCTCCAGGAAGCATCCCCTTCTGCCCCAGAGCCCGGCCTGCGCCCTGTCTCCCATGCAGCCCTTGGGCTGTATCCAGCCCTACAGCCCCTCGGAACCTGAGCAGTCCAGGGAGAGCCCACCTTAGAGGCCTCTGCAGGACCAGACACATTCGCTCTTCCTAAAACCTGGCTTCCCGGTGGTGGCCTGAGGACTCCCAACACCAGACCCCATGCGGCCACCATCCCTGTGGGCCCCTCTGGGCACCCCCAGCTGTCACCTACTAAGCATAAGCCCCAAAGCACCTCCAGGCCCCGACCTGGGCGCCAGCACAGGAGTGAAGAGAAGCTGCCCCCCGGCCCTCACGGCCTCCCCACCTCCACCACTGGGGCTTTCACTGAATTTCATAATTGCCCATTATTACAAAAGTCAATTAAAATAACAGGAAGAAGAGGGAGAAGGCGATGATGAATCCAGAGACGGCTCTCGGCCTTGCATGGTGACAGGGCTGCCCGGCCTGGGGAGCAAGGGTGGGCCAGGACTGGCCGAGGGGGCTGAGGCTCCGGCCCACAGTCCTCAAGACTGAGGCCTTGGGCTCTGGGTCACCTCAGGATGAAATGGGGGAATGTGTTTCGGGGCGCGGACTGGTGGTGCGCAGCCCCCACAAATGATGACCTGGGCATCAGGAGACCACCTGGGGACTGCTGGCTGATGGACTCTGGGGCAGGCCGGGCAGCCCTGGGGGCCCCCGCCCCACTCCAGGATTGGAGAAGACATGGGACCCGGCACCCCCACCCCACCAGGAGCCTCCCCACCGTCTGGCCCAGCACCCACAGGCTCGGCCCCCAGGGCATCTGCAGAGTTCTCACCCTGCACACCACAGGACAGGCTGGGCCACGAGACCCCAGGGGACACAGTGTCAACCCAGGGCCACCAGAAGCCCCACATCACCCCCAAAAGCCTCCCGGGCCTCGATGGCCAGATGCACACCCCCCCAGACTAGTACACAGAGGCTAGGAGATGAGCCGCCCACCCATAAGTGAGAGGAAGAGCTGAGGGGAGTCAGGGCCAGCCACACACCCGCCCCAACTGGCCCAACTCCCAGGCCTGGGGCCCCGACCCTGGCAGGGACCCCACGACTCAGCCAGGCCCGATGGGGCCCTGAGACCTCCATCCGAGAAGGGCTTCCCCCTCCCTATGTGCACTCGCTCGCCCTCCCCCACAGCACAGCAGCCCTGGCCGCAGGGGTGGAGGTGGGGTGGGTGATGGCAGCTGCCCTCCATTCTTGCTGGCTCGCCAGGGAGCATGCACATCATGCATTAAGCCAGGCTAGCAGGAGGCTGCAATTACAGGGGGATGCAACTCCCAGCCCAAGATCAGGAGCAGCCAAGAGCTCCCGGGGGGCTGGGCTCTGGCCCAGGCCTCCTACCAGCGTCTGGGGTCCCTCTGGGCCTTGCCTCGGAGAAGAGCCCTCCAGCTAGAATACTCACTACCGCCCAATGCGGGGGATCCAGTCAGCCCAGGGCACTCACAGGGTCCTGTCCGCCCCACCCCCCCGGCCCCTCTTTGCTCCTTCCACAAAAAATAAGAGCTTCTGTTTAAAACTTATAAACAGGGGCTGGCCCAGTGGCCAAGTGGTTAAATTCACGTGCTCCCTTGCAGGCAGCAGGCAGCGTCCCACATGCCACAACTAGAAAGATCCACAACTGAGAATATACCACTATGTACTGGGGGGCTTTGGCGAGAAAAATGGAAAAAAATAAAAAATCTAAAAAAAAAAATAAATAAATAAATGAAACTTATAAACACTTCTGGATGCTCCTGGCTCAGGGCAGGGCCTGGGGAAGCTTTGCTGGGCTGCCACCTGCCCCAAGAGGAGGCTCCTCTGGTGGGAGGGTCCTCATGCCTGTTTGAGTCTCTCCAGGGCAGAGTGGGGGATGTGGCTCCAGGCGGGATTCGGGGAGGGGGCAGGGGGAACTGATGGGCCAGGCACAGGAAGGGCCCGGCCCATGCTTCTGGGCACCAGGTTGGGGCAGACCCTGGTGCAGGGGCTGACATGCCCCTGGCAATGGCTGCACAGCCATGGCAATTCCCACAGGGGCCCACACAGACGGTGACAAGAACCTCTGCCTGCTGCCAGGATTCGCACCCCTGAGGCCTGTGCGCAGCGCCCAGCTCGGGTCAGGCTCCTGATCAAACTCGGTGCCGTAACCAGACTCCAGAGGCCAGGCGGCCAGAGGCGGCTGCCCAGACAGCAGGTCCAGGAGACTCAGACAAGGCTCGGAGGTGGGAGTGGGCCAGGGGACCCGCCCAGGGGAGTGGTGCACACGCCTCCTGGGGCGCATGTGCCTCGGTGTGTGCCCGGAGCCTGAGGAACCAGGGGCCAAGTTGGGGACACAGACGCTAGGTGACGCACCTAATTAGAGGGTATGTCCTCACTGCAGAGCTGGCTTAGTCACAGCCCAGAGCGGAGTGGGATCTGCTGGCTGTAAGGAGATGTGTGTGCCCCCACCTGTGGGAGGGGTACAACCTTGCACGGGATGGAGGCTTGGCCCCTAACAGGGGAGCAGGGTGGTGCTGTCCGCGGTGCTGACCCCAGGCGAGGCTATGCGGAGGGAGCAAGAGTGGGCCACCAGCACCCCTGGGTGTCTCCGCCCGCCTTCGGGAGGCACCACTGTGATATCATGATGCAGAGAGGAGGCAGTGACAGGCACTGGCTCATTTAATCCCATCGGGACACCCAGCACCGGTTCCCCATGGCCTCAGGGTCTCTTAGGATCTCCAAGGACCATGGCGGGGTTGCAGGGGGGGGAAGGCTGGAGCTGGGGCCACCCAGGGGACGACTGCATACAGAAATAACACTGTGCAGACCTGCACCAGGGCCCCTGACCAGCAATGGGGCAGGGGAGGAACCGGGGTCAGGGAGGGCAGGGAGAGCGGGCCACCTCCCTGTGGAGGAAACTAGAAGTCAGGCCCTCTGGGGACACAGTGACTGGCTGGGCCAGCCAACCCCAGGCCCCACGCC
The DNA here is from genome assembly GCF_041296235.1 of Equus asinus. Classification (NCBI taxonomy): domain Eukaryota; kingdom Metazoa; phylum Chordata; class Mammalia; order Perissodactyla; family Equidae; genus Equus; species Equus asinus. The sequence continues at coordinate 50,076,468 of NC_091806.1, read as the reverse complement.
CGGCTCACAGCACCCCACCCCACCTCCCCACCTCTGCTAAACCAAGCAGCCCCCACTCTGGGAGGGTCACAGCTCGGGGCTGAGCGGCCTGGGCCACCGTGGGTGGGCCTGCCTCTGGCAGCAGGTCCCTGAGTAGAGGGGAGGGCCTGGTGCAAAGGGGAGAATTGTTACTTAAAACCTGAACAGCCTCTGGCTGGCTCTGCCTTCAAGGACTGCGGCGGGTGGCTCCCGTCAGCAGGAAAATGAGCCGATCTGAGCGATTTGAGCTCCCTCGCCCCGTGGGGAGGCGCACAGGGCGCCAGGAGGGCGCCAGGCAGAGCGAGTGTGGGGAGTAGGGGGGTCAGTCCAGATCCTGGGGGACCTGGCAGGGATGGGCCCCCGCCCCTAGCCCTGACAGAAACATATTTCCTTAATTAACACTCCACAAAATGCTCTCACCTCCACCCGACGCGGCAGGAGACACACAGCTGGCTGTCACCCAGACACACGCCAAGACACACACCAACAGACACACAGCCCACGCCGTCACATGGTGTCACCCAAACAACACACACACGCTGTCACACGCAGGCAAACGTCACAGACATGCTGCCCTCCGACCCATTGCCCCCACAAGCCCCGAAGCCCCTCCATGCTCAAGCACGTTCGCACAGACCAGACACACACACTGACCAAGTGCACTCACGTGGTTAATAAAATTACCTGTAATTTTGAAAATGTTTCTGCGTACGCAGCTTTTCAAACACTTTGGCAGGAAAATTACAGCCTCCAAGCACAGGAGGAAACATTAGACTCAGACACGGGATTCCAAACGCAGGGCAAGCAGGGCGAGTCCAGCAGGGCCAGGAGCTCCAGGTCCCTCCTGGGCCAGATTGGCTGGGGCAGCAATAGCTGGGGGGCCATGACCCCACCCCAACCCTGACTTCCCCCGGCACCTCCCTAAGCCCCACTCGCTCACTGCCTGGGCCCCCCTCCCCGGCCAGACAGAAACCCAGGCGGAGTCCAGGAGCAGACCTCACCCCACGACAGCCTGGGAGAGGAGCCCAGCCCACCGTCGGGGTCCCCCATGGCAGCCCTACTGTCAGCTGTGGTCTCCTTGTCTCCCACCCACACACCATGAGCATGCACCCGGCCACTGACCTTGCCCGGCCCAGCCCCAGCCCAGTGCCTGCCTCATGCCCCACCTTCCTGCCATCTCTTCTCTTGTCTGTGTATTTTTCAGTATGGACCAGAGCTGGGCGGGCGGGGACCATGTGGTCGGTGATGCCATCCCCCTCCAGGCCCTCTGCTGCTGCCCCTCCGGCCACACGGCTCAGCGAGCGTGGCAGATGGCCGGGCAGCTGGCCACGTCCTTGGAACAGGGTGGAGGCAGGGGCCAAGCCTTCGTCCAGAACCCCTCGCCTGGCAGCAGGCACAGCCTTGAGGTGGGGGCTGAGCATTGTGGGGTGACACGCTCCTCCCAGCCAAGAACAGCCATGGGGGGACCCCATCTATAAAGCTCAAGAATGGCAAAATTCGTCCACCGTGCTGGAAATCAGGTCTGCAGCTGCTCCAGGCAGGAGTTGGGGGAGCTGAGTGAAGGGGCTCGGGGTACCCTCTGGGTTGAGGAAATATTCCCAGCCTCAGCCTGATGTTGCTACCTGGGTGACAACTCACAGTGCTGTCCACTTAAAATCTATGTAATTGACTGGAACTAATTTTCTTAAACACCAGCAAGCCCCCACAATGCCCCCACATCATCAGAAGTCCTGTTCACTCACCCACCACCCCAGGAGCCCCCCAGGTGCTCCCAAACTCGGAGGTGAGGAGACCTGGCCCCAGCCCATTGGGAGATGGCCCCACTGACCAAGGAGCCCCTGAGGCCGGTGTCCAAGAAGGAGGGATGGGGGAGGGGGAGCAGAGTAGGCCTGGCCCGGGGCTCCGAGAAGCTACAAGTCCACTCTCCAGGGCAGGAGGAGCTTGCTGGAGGGCACAGGGGCATCAAAGAGAGACAAGGTCCAGGCAGGGCCACTGGGGAGTGGAGAGGGAGGGGCCTCCGCCAGGCCAGGCCCCAAAGGGCAGCTCCTCACTGCCATGATCCCTGGGGCAGCCAAGGACGACACGCCATGCCCAGTGCTCCCCAGCAGCCCATGAGACTGGGGCCAGGGCCACAGGTGGGCAGGTGCAGCTGGGACCCAGGCCCCCTCCCACCACATGATCTTCTGCCCTTTGAGGCCTGGTGCAGCCCTTAGCGGCCAAGGCCACAACTCTCTACCCCAGAGAGAGCCCCAAGCCCACCTGCAGCCCACTCCACCTCTGCTTTACGTCTAGGAGCTTGTATCCACACAGAGGCCTGGCTGGCCTTCCTCTCTCCCCACGCCCTCCCTCCCAGCAGGCTGGACTCTGGGGACCCGCACAGAGGCCCCCTGGAGCCCGCCTGGGTCACTGGGCAGACAGGCCTGGGAAGGCCACCCAGGACAATGCCAGAGCTGCATGGAGCCCACAGCTGGGCAGGCAGGGGCCCCTGACCAGCCGCTGCCACCCCCAACCCAACAGGGGAGCCACCAACTTCCTGACAGGCACATGCAACCAGGTTCTAGAGTCAGGGCCTTTATTCAGAAACGAATTGTTGCTGTTTATGGCACAGCTGCCTGCCATCCCCACCACAGCGGGAGGGCTCTGCCTGGGGAGCTGGGTGCAGTGGGCAGGGTCCCAGGTGGGGACTAGGGCCCAGAGACCTGGCGCTGCCACCACAGAGCAGATCAGCATCCTCAGGCCCCAGAGTCTCCATCTGTCCAGTCAGCCAGCCACTGGCCAAAGGACGAGAACTCGTGCAGGACAGCCTCCTGTGGCATCCTGACCCCTGACTTGACCAGGACTGCCAAGCAACCCCCCCAGCCCGTGGGGACACCAGCACCTGCTCCCAGGCACCCTCTAGGCCCAGTCCCACCATAGAACCTGCCCACCCTCCCTCTGCCCATCTCGAGGCTGCCCATGCCCACTGCCCACCCACCCTGGCTCGTGGCAGGAAGCAGGACCCCCCCTGTGCCCCAACCCGTCACAGGAAGAAACTGGAGCCAGGACACAGGAACACCTCCAGCATCACCAGGAGAACCCGTGAGGTCTGAGGTCTGAGAGGCTCGCTGGCCCTACCCTTGTGACCTCGGGCAGGGCATCCATGGCGTACCTCAGTTTCCCCAACTGCAGGGAGGACCAGGGAGAGGTGGAAGCCCACAGCTCTGCAGAGCCCTTTGCTAACCATGGGTCCCTCCTCCACCAGTCTCAGGGTGCCTTGCCCAGAGGCCAGCAACAGCAGGCAGGGCCAGCTGGGTATCGTCGGCTGCTCATCAAAGGGGAAAACCCGGGGCCGCCATGTGTTGGAAACTGAGGGCCCGAGGAGGGCAGGACCTGGGTCCCACGGTGGCCTGGGCAGCAGGAAGTGGGCTGGCAGGCAGCGCTCAACACCCCCCTCCCCAGCCCTGAGCACACGTGCAGGAGGAGGCAGAGCGGGGAGCAGCCCGGAGGTGGAAGGGGGTGTGGGGAGGGATGCCTCCAGGGAGTAGTGGGATGAGGGGCCCTTGGCTCGGCTGATCCAAATCTGGGAGGAGCTGGGCCCGCAAAGCTGAGGCCCAGGCGTGGCACCTGGCCACGGGGGAGCCACAGAAGCACCCTCACCTTGCTCCCTCAGCCCTGCATCCACCCAGGTCCACTTCCAGGACCACCGGGGACCACCTGCCCTGAGCACCCTGACCCAGAGCAGGGGAGGAGCAGGGAGAGCACCTCCTTCCTCTCTGCCACCCCCAGGGCTCCCACCCCCTCACCCCAGGCCAGCATCTCACGTGGCCCCCCCCACCCACTCCTGGGCCCAGCACACAGCCCTCTCCGCCAGACACCCTGGGCCCTGTCTCAGGGACCCTGGCCCTAAGCTGTCCCCAACCTGTGCACGCCTCAGAGGAGGGTGACTGTGTCCCTAACACAGCTGGCCCTGCCCAGTGAGGTCCCCGTATGCTGTGGAAGGGCAGGTGTGGGTCTGGGGGCAGGTCAGCTCTGAACTCTGAGGGGCCCTCCCCTCGTCCTGCCTGCACCAGCACCTGCACCCCGGGCTCCCTCGTCCTGCCCTCTCCCAAGGCTCCCAGGATCCACCCACTCTGGGAGCCACACCAGGACAGGCACAGCTGCCCTGCAAGACACAACTCCCCTCACCTCCACCCCGGCTTTGGCCAACGACCTCCACACTGGCCAGGTCGCTCCGTGGTGGCCAAGCCTGGCCCTGTAGGGTAGGGTCAGGACCGACACAGGCAAAGGTCTTGAGGTCCAGCCTGCAGGGACACCCCTCCCACCACCTCAGCCCCGACCCCTATAGTTAGCTCCAGTGGGGTGACTGAGGCACGACACTCCAGAGGGCTTCTGTCCTCTGGTCTCTCAATCAGAGAAAATGAAGTGGGAGGGAAAAACACTCCTGGAGGGGCCAGCACCCTAGACAGCAAGAAGCTGGAGTCCCAGGAAAGGGTGCTAAGCCCCCCCACCCCTACTCTGTCACCAGCAGGAAGGGCTTAACTGACATCTGCACAGGGACAAGGCAGGGTGGATGTCACGCCTGGGCTCCTGGCCATTCACACCACCCCTCACCTCTGCCTGCTTCCCGTGAGCAGGCCCGGGACCCCTCTCAGACCCCCAAGTCTCAGACCCCCGCTGGGCACCAGGCTGGGGTGGGGAGGGGCCAAGGCCAGCAGCAGGGGCCCAGTTTGCTTGGCTGGGAGATGTAATTGGATAATAAAGGGGAATTGGATTTTCCAGTCCAGGAGAGGGTCCCAAGGGGTTTCTGCTTTGTTCTTTTCCGGGTTGAGGACATCATCCACCAGGGATCAGCAGAGCGTGTCTGCCTGCAGCTGGCAGGGAGGCTCCTGGGGGTTCAGAGGGCAGACAGCTCCACCTGCAGACCCATTGGGGTGGGCTGCTCTCAGAGCACAGCCCCACCGGAGGCCCCCTCCTCTTCCCTGCAGGAAGGCGTCTAGGTCACTGAGGAGGGCAGATGAGGGGAGAAGCAGGTCCTGTGCACCTCCTGGGACCTGACCACTCCCATTCATCCCCCCAGTCAATCCACCACCTACATTGCCCACCACCGTCAAGGCGACACCTACAGCTGCCAGCTCTGGTCACACTGTCACCTGCAGCCATCTCCTATCATACTTTCTAGGACATGCTGATTCTGCCAGCCACTCAGTGCTAACCATACTGGTGCCCACTGCACCTGGTCAACATCCCCTTCACATGCCAGAGCAGATCTCCAGCCGCCCCTCCTCTGCTATCGGCTCCCAGCCTCCGCTCTGGGCCAGAGCCTCATCCCTCCATTGCAGAGAACACTCAGGGTCAACCCTTCTGGAACTGAACATCTGGAGCAGGAGTCCCCTGGGGTCACACCCCACAGGCAGCTCAGGCTGGCCACCCCTCCCAGTGACCCTGACTCTCCCCACCAAGCTAGGGAGAAAAAAGCCAGGGACCAGGATGGAAGGGATGTGTAGAAAGCAGACCCAGGTTTCTAGGCATGTGGCCTCAACTGGACCACATGCAAATAAACATGGAAATGAGATGCAAATGAAGCCTCCTTCCAGTCTAGAGCCCTGGGGAGCTAAAGCCACGCCCCCTCACTCCCAGTTGTGGAGGGCCCAGGAATTAACATGGAGCAGGAAGTGACCTTGGCATCATCTCTCCAGCAAGCCTCCTGCAGCCTGGCCAGTGGAGCCCCAGGCCTGATCAGGCTTGCTCCAACCTGGTCAGGTGTGACACCTCCCACAGCCCCAGCCCACCAGCCACCCTGCAGTTACTGGGCCGGGGGCAACTCTGTCCCTGATATTAGGGGAAGGGGCCACCCTGTAGCACCAACACCTCTGACTCTGGGCGTGGGTGCGTCCTGTCTGAGCAAACCCAGTCCACCTCAGCAAAAGTTAGGGAAGCCCCTCCACTCGTACGGGAGGCAGGGAAGCCGGACACCTCCCCGGCACTCACGACGGCCCACAGTCCTGCTCAGTGTGTGGCCCAGCCAAAGTGCTCTCTGGTGCACACACCCTCCTCTCCTTTCCCCCAGCGCCTCGGAGATTGGGGACCAGCTCACCTCTGCATCCCCTCGGGAAGTGGGGTCCCTAGAGCCTGTGGGTCAGTCTGATGGCAGGGGAGAGAAAGGACGCAGACTGCACGGAGGGAGAGGAAGCAACAGAAGGGAGGCACCTGTGTCCCAGCGCACTGCTGGCCACGACCAGGACCGGAACCGCGGCACAAGCAGGGGCAGTGCCCCACCGTCGTGTCGGGTGCGCAGGTGCAGGACACGTCCGGTTTCGGGAAGAGAGGGGAGAGGACGCGGGACAGTGCCGAGAGTGCAGAGGCCCGGCTGCACCCCGCAGTAGCGGAAATCCTCCCCATGGCCGGCCCAGCCCTGGTCCCCAGCAGGAGCAGTAGCCTCCGGCACACACACCACTCCCATGTACCTTCCAGGTGTCCCGCGCCCCATCCCAGCCAGCGCAGCGACTCTAGGTCCTTCCTCGCCCCCCCCGCCCCACCCCAGCCCGGAGCAGCCACCCGAGGTCCCCACCGCCACTCACCCAGAAGAGCAGGTTGAAGGCAAACATGAGATACTTGACGCCCTGCAGGCAGCCGCGCGCCATGCTGCAGCGCTTCAGCTCTAGGAGGAAGATGAAGGAGAGGTCCAGGTAGAAGACCACGTACTTGTTGCCCTTGGGAGACGTGTAGCGCGCCTGGGCCGCCTTGGGGCCGGGGTTGGAGTGCAGGCCGAAGAAGGGGCCGCCGCCCCCGCTGTCCGCACCCCCGTACAGGCTGCTGTAGCGCCGGAACGGGCCGCCGCGCGCGAAGCCCGGCTCCTTGCCCTCCGGCGACGGGCTGCGCCGGTACGTGGACTCGTCCGTGCTCGAGCGGCGCATCGCGCCGGGGCCGCCACCGGGCTCAGCGCCCCGCGCCCGCCGCCCCGGCACGCCGCATCCCGCCGGCCGGGCCCGCTCGGCCCCGCGCCCGCTCCGCTCGGACCCCGCGCGGGCCCCGGACACCTGCCCGCCAGCCGCAGCCCCGCGCCCCCGCCCCGCGCCCGCCCACCCACCAATCCGCGCCCGCCCCGCCCCCGCGGACCCCTCCCTCCCCACCGCGCCGCCCGCACCGGCCAATCGCAGCCCCGGCCCCGCGCCCCCGGCCCGCGCCCGCCCCTCCGCCCGCGCCGGCGCCCCTGGCTCTCCCGGTCCCCGCCGCGCCGGGGAGGAAGATGCTCACGAAGGACAGGGGGAGCGTTGTCGGGGGCCGGGGGTCGGGGGCTGCAGCCCAGGCAGCTCTCAGACCCGGGGACGGCGCCCCCGGCCTCCCCGCGCGGCCGCACTGCGCCCGGCCCCCGCTGCCCGGCCGGGCTTGGAGACCTCTGACCGCACAGATCTGCAAAGCACTATGCAAATAGAGGGTGACCCAGTTGCTCTCTGGTGGCAACTTGAGGTGGCTCCGGCTTTGGTCCCCGACCGAGGCCTCCGACTCCAGAGCGAGATAGAACTGGGGAGAATGTAGACCCGGAACACAGCTGGGGTGCACACTCTCCAAGTAGCCTCCCCCTACCTCCACCCTGAGCTAAGCGAGGGCTGCCCTGGGACCCCAAAGGTCCCGCAGCTCACCTCTTGGATGGGGAGAGGCGCTGAGGAGTACTCAGCCTTGGGGGGCGAGTAGTGGCAGGGAGGAGGCAGAGCTGCGGCTTAAGGAGCAAGACCCTGAGAGGGGCCAGGGATGGGGCTCAGGGGAGCCCTGGGCACCAGGGAGGTGGGTCACTGTGCAAGGCATGTCCCGTCCCAGAGGTTTTCAGACTTAAAGGGAGGGGCAGGAACACCCAGGAGTGCAGGAGTGATCTGTAGGGACCTGAAGACAGCCCCCATGGAACGCTGGCCCAGAGCTCCTGCCCAGAGCTCCACTCCTGGCAACACCCCGCTCCTCCACCCAGCCAGGGTGGGCTGCTCACCTCGCCCCCTCCCAGGCCCCCTCCCCTGCTCCTGTCTGGCTGGGCAGGGAACAGCACTAGCTTTAGGGGCATGTGACATGTGCCGTCACATGGGACCCCTTGCTGATTTGATGCTGCACTGCCAGTCTTGAAATGCTTGATAATTTTTGACCAAGGGGCCCCAAATTTCATTTTGCACAGCCTAGGCTGGAAGTTGGACCCTGCGCCCTCCCAGACACATCCACACACACATACAGGCGGACGTGGACCCAAGCCAGGCTCGCAGACTCCCACGGTGATTGGCACACACCCCGGAATGTGCCCCAGTGCCCCTTGCTCTGGTGCTGTGCACATTTGCTGATGTGCAGACACACGCACAAGGAACAGCCTAGGCGTACTCACACATGCCCACAATCGCAGATGGGGACAGCTGTGCCCCCGTAACCCACCCCATTGGTGGGGGCAGCACAGTCTCTGGGGCCCTGGTGTGAGGGGAAGACATCAGCAAGTGGCCTCCATGCCTCCTCCCTGAGCTCGGGCCTGCTGCCCAGACACCCAGGAGGGCCTGAGACCCCTCCTCTCTGGGCTCAGGCACGGGATCCCAGGCCTCCGGGAGAGAGGCCACTGCAGGCATGGTTGTGCCCTTGCACCCTGGGCTAGTGGCTGTGGCCATGGCCTACCCGCCCATCATGGCAGTCTACTGGCAGTGTCCACGCCATGGGACGGTCGCAGGAACTGAAGTCCAAAGAGGGAAGGACTCATTGAAGGCCCCTGAGAGTCAGGCAGCAGAGCTCAGAGGGGAGAAGAGTGAGAAGAATGAGGAAGAGGGTGGTGGAAGGGAGGGGGGTGGGAGGGGAGCAGGGAGGAGAGGGGACAAGAGAAAAGGAGGAGGGCTCGGTGAGGGAGAAGGAGGGGCCCCACTGGCGATGCTGACAAAGTGACAAATTGAGAGATTGCCTGGTGCTGGAGGGTTAGCAGCAAGTCTGGGGGAAGTGTGGACTGCTGGGGGTCCAGTGAGGTCTGGCAGCCCTGAGGGGCCCTGAGGGCCACTAGCACCGGCCCTCTGCTGCCCCCGGAGGACTCTGCAGAGAACTGCAGCTCAAGCCCCAGTGAGTCCTCTCTGAGCAGAGTTGGCACTGGTGGGGAGGTGGGACAGAACAGCCCCAGAGTCCCTGCCTGGCCCACACTGCTGGCCTGGGGCTTCCTGTGGCCCTTCTACCCTGTGCTCCCCCGAGGGCTCTTTGGTGAACCGGGGCTGCAAGAAAGGGACACACTTGTGACCATGCACCAGAGGCTGAGTGGAGAAGCAGGAAGTGGAGGAACCCCATCCAGGCCCCTGCAGAGACCATCATCTGCAGCTCTGCCACATGGAGCAAGTGGCAGTTGGTGACCCCTCGAGATCTTGGTGACTCCCAGCAGCCTCTGGCCATCTTCCCAGTGGCCCAACTCAGCCAGGCCCCAGCGCCCACACCGAGGCTGGACACTTAGGGCCATGGGGGTCCCTGCACGTGTCAGTGTGAGAGGGCGTGTGCCTGGAATGCACTCTCAGGCACAAGAGGCTAAGGGAGGACCCAGGGCTGAGCAGGAGACACCCCCGTCCAGAGAAACCAAACCCCACCACACACACCCTGCACAGACACCAACCCCCATGATGGGGTCACAGCCAGCCACCCCCCACGCAGCACCCCTGCAGCCCAGGGTCAGACAACCCTGGGAGGGACAGCTAGGCCTCCGCTAGCATAAACAAACCTGCAGCCAGCTTGTCAGCTCTATCTTCTTGGAAGTCACTGGGGCCGGGGGTGGGTGGGGACAGGGCAGGAGCAGCCTGACCCCCAAGGCAAGGCCTCCAAGGGCAAAGATGAGCTGAGCTGGGAGGGGAGCCCTGACAGGCAGGGCTCCCCAGGGGGGCCATGGGCTCAGCCCTTACCCCTTCATCACACCGGGGTGCGGGGCGAGGACTGAGGCAGACAAGGGTGTTGCCTGGGTTCCCACACTGGGCCCAGCAACCAGGATGCCCTCAGCTCCATCTTGCTCAGCCAATGCCGTTCCAGCGCACCCCCAAACTCCTGCCACCCCCTTCCCATCTACAAAACCCTGCATGCATCACCCTAGGTGAGCAGGTGAGTCTTATCTGGGATGAATCAAGAAGACTCACCCAAGGACACGAGGGTCAATCAGAGAAAGGACATGGGTGCACCAGGGCTGCAGCCCAGGGACCCTGTCCCCAAAGCCCAGCCCCTCTCCCGCAGGAGTCCCTTTCTGCTAGCCGGTGGGGCCCCAATGAGACACACTCAGGAGGCGACATCTGGCTGGCTCGGTCTGTCCCAGGACCAGGGGTGCGTCCAGTGGGCCAGGCCCCTGGACCAGGCATTGGGGAGACCAGGAGGCAGCCCAGTGCTGCCCTGGCCAGGCCGTGACATACCTGGGCTTGCCACAGGTGAGAAGCCAGGCGGTGCTCAGTGCCTCTGAAGGTGGGTCAGCGGGTGGGTGAGCAGTCAGCACAGCCAAGGCAGGCTGGAGCTCTGCAGAGGAAACACGGGCAGCACCTCCTTCCACCTCTATGGGGGCTCCCAGACACAGGGCAGGCCCAAGGGGAGGAACAGCCCTCCACTCAGGACCAGGTCCCTACAGGGACAGAGGGGTGGCCGGCGGGTGGATGGGGTACACCAGCAGACGTAGGGGGCCAGACCACCCACCAGGGCCCAGGCCAGGGAGGCTGCATCCCCAGCCTCCGGCCACTCAGCTTTCTGAGATGTGCAGGCAGGAAGGCAGGCTTGCACACGCAGACACAGAGAGGGGACGTGCACGCAGAGAACACGCATGTTCGGAGCTATGGACTTACACACAGATTCAGGGCATGCAGTGGTGTGCTACCCCCCAGAGGTCCCAGGCCCCTGGGACCAGCTTGTGTTGTCGACTTCCCCTGAGAGGCTCTCTACCCCACCCCGTCCTTGCTCGGAGCAGACAGATGCCCTAAGCCACCAGCCTAATGCTCTCCCCAGAGAGCCAGCAGCGATATCTCACGAGGCCCATTCATCTGCCACTGGCACTCACAGGGGGATGCTGCCCTGCCCGGCCAGCCAGGGACCATGGGGAGGGGGCAACAAGCTCACACGGGGGGCCTGATGGCATCCCAGCCATGCCCTCCCACCTTGCCCTTTAGACCAGGGACTCCTTGAAGCCTGGAGGATGGGGCAGGTGGTCTTGCCAGCAGCCCAAAGACGGGAGGGGGCTTCACAGGCTCAAAACACCAGCGTGGCAGGTGCCACCCCCTCCTGGGCAGCCCACTGCCCACTGGTCCACTCCAACCCGTGCCTGGGGCGGACAGGACGCCACTGAGTGGGTGGAGTCCCACCTCCTCCCTGCAGATGAACTGAGACCAGTCCCCGTGAACCTCAGTTAGGGGGTAACAGCACCCATCACAGCAGAGAGAAGATGCACCTGGTCCGGGACCCTAGGACCGCACCCCCACCCTCAACAAGTGCTGTGCCCAGGGATGAAGCGTCCCGGGAGGGGTTTTGGGCCCAGTGAAACCTCAAGGGCAATGTGGTAAGGACACGCCCCTCCTACCTTCTTCCATGAAGCCCTTCCCCAGGAGCTAAGGGACCCAAAGCCCACAGCAACATTCCAGAAGCCAAAAACCACGCATCACACCCTACCACTCGCACAGGCCTGAGGCTGATCTGCAGGCTCCGACACCCCCAGACCCGGGCATCAGTGGCTGGGCCTCCTGGGCAGGTCCTAAAGGGCAGACCACCAGCATCTCTCATGGCCCCCATCCCTCCTGGGCCCTCACATGTGAGGAAGACCCAAGCCAACACCAAGCTGAGCCTGGACCAGACCACTGCCTGGCCATACTCCCAACTCCCAGCCCCAAGGCAGCCCCTGGACCCTCTGTGAATGACCTGCAGCCCTTCTAGCCCCTACAACGCCCCTTCACGAGTCCAGGGCCCCCCACCTCCATCCTGCATAGCCTAGATACAACCCTGCAGTTGGGGCATGGGTGCAGGGGCCAGAGAGGCCCAGGGCTGGCTCCCTGACTCACCCAGGCCCAGCCTCCTCCTCCAGGAAGCCTCCCTACCCCATCTCGGCCCTGGGCTTTCTTTGAGTACAGAGCCCGGCATGTCTGCGTGCCCCAGAATGGCACACGTAGCAGGCAACAGGGACGGGACTGAGTGAGAACCCCAAGACGAACACCCCCACAGCCTGCCCGCCCTGGCCTGGGCCTCTGGACCCTCCAGGGCCCCGGGCTGGGGCCCCAGGGGACCATGAGCCACACCTACCTGGCCAGACCAAGACCCTGCTCAAAGAGAAACCTCCCCAAAAGCCGAAGAAGCGCTTGCCCATGCAGACTTGGAGGCCGGGAGCTGACGGGCGGTTGCCAGTGGCCTAGCCTACCCTGAGCCCCAGCAGCCAGCCAAGCAGCTGCAGGGGCCTGGCCTGGGAGCACACACCCCAGTGGGAGTAGCTCAGGGTAGAGAGCAGAGCGGAGCCCGCCCGCTCTGGGCCCCCAGGCCAAGCCAGCTCTGAGGCGGCTTTGAGGAGCTGGGAGGGCCCCGCCAACACAAACAGGCCTGTGGTGTCCGCCTTCCTGCTGCCGGGCCCAAGCACCCACCCAGGCCCCCACCCCGGGGGAGCGGCAGGCTGGCACCCCACACACCCAGAGCCTGCTCAGGGTCCTATCCCCCCACCCAAACGGGAGCCTCCGGGGCTGGGGGACACCTACTCCAGGGGATGGGTCGCAGGGGGAAGAGGCCACCAAGGGGCCCCCGGTCTTTCCTCCTGGGCCCACTGAGGCCAACCCCAAGCTCAAAGCCTTCCCCAGAACTCCCTCTTCTCCTCCCACCCTCAGGTATTTCTCTGCCTGGCCATGTGGAGGTTGGGGTGGAGGGGACACAATTAGGACCCTGGGGTGCACCTTCCCACCCACTGCAGGTTCCAGGAGCACCCTACCTCAGGTACCCAGTGTGTGCCCACCCACCTTGCACAGACACACACTCCCCCGCCCCCCAGACCCCAACAGAGGCGTACCCTCAGGGAGCCTCACACGGGGCCCGGGCAGCCAGGCTGACAGATGGTGACGTTCCCAAATGCCATCGGCCCAGATGTGTCCAAACAGTCTGTAAGTTAAGGCCAGTTTGGCCTCAAGCATACCTACAAATACCACCCCCAGAGCTGAGAGGGTCAGTGTGGGCACAGCAGGGGGGTAACCCCACCTGACCCCAGGGAGGCGTTCAAACATGTATGTTCATGGACCCCACTCGACCGTGCATATCCCCTGTGTGAGCCCACATCTACCCAAAGCAAGCAGGGCTAGGGGCCAAGCCTGGCACCCCACGCCTGAACAGCCAGGATTGGGACCCTCCCACTGGGCAGCTTCTGGTTCCACCCACACTTTACAGATTGGGAAACTGAGGCTGGGATCCAGGACCAGGGGGCAGGTTCAGCCCACTCCCAGGCCAGGGTACCCCTGTAGCCAGCCTGTTTCCAGGGCAACGCTCAGCCAGAGGGTCTCAGCAGCTCAAACTTCAATTGCTGATTTCCCCTTGTCCCGTCTGCATCTGCCCTGAAGTGACCCTCCAGCAGGAAGCGTGGCTCACGGGTTCCAAACCACATGTGAGCTCCGCCCTCCCTCCTCATGCCCCCACCACCAGGGGCAGGACACTCCATGCTCAGAAACCTCGCCTCACTCTCCCGTCCCCTTCTCCACCCCTCCCCAGAGGCCTGGGTTCCACACGCACCCAGGGGAGAAGCAAGGACCCCCCACCTATGCTTCCAGGCAGGCATAGCCCCACCCCCAACCCACCAGGGCCCTAGGCCCCCATGGCTCCCTCCTGCCCCTGCCCACTCTGAGGAGAGCCTTGCCCACACCCCAGCCTGCTCCTCCCTAACATACACACACACACACACACACACACACACATGCACACAGAGGGACACGGCCACCCAGGGTCCAGGCCGCAGGGCAGGGCTGACCTCTGAGGCTCCCCCAGGTTCCTCTGGTCCAGCCTGGTCAGGCCTGAGCCACGGCAGAGTCGAGACGGGAGGATCGAGGGCCCCAAGGAGCCTTCGTGCACGTGTGTTGGGAGTACGCACACGGGCTGGGACGGGGGCAGCCGCATTGCTCCCCATGGCCTCTCCTGGGAAATCAGGGAGCTGGAGGGAGGAGCTCAGGAAGCGGAGGCCAGCCACCGCCCCCAAATCCACACACAGCGCTCAGAATTCCAGGAATGTCAACTTGGCTCTGGCCAGGATCAGGGCGGGAGGCTGGCTCCCCTCACTCTCTTGGAGTAAACAACTGCTCAGGCTCTGGGCAGGAGCAAGGGTGGGGCAGGCCCTGGGCCCCTCCTCCAGGAAGCCCTCCACCCCCACTAGCTCCTGAAGGTCCACCCAGCTGACATCCCGGTTCCCCTCCTGTCTCCCTCACCTCCACAGCCACCAGCCGCTGCCAGCCTCTGCAGCTGAGCCCGAGTCTGACCCCAGGCCACTGTGACTCAAGGCCCCCTATCCCGCTCCTCTGGCGGGGACAGGATGTGCGTCCAGTCAGCCTGGGGGAGGGAAGGGAAGGGAAGTGGCCTCGGCTCGTGGCTCTGCATGTGGCAGGGTGGGGGATGGCAAACGCCACGGGAGAGGCTGTCCAGGGCCCAGGCGAAGGTGGGGGCATAAACTCCAGGCAGGCAGCACCTCTGGCCAGCCCCATGTAGAACCCAGACGACCCTCCATCTCCCTGCCCCCCAACTGAGGCCAGAGTCCATCATCCACCTGAGAGGAGTGGTAGCTGATGCCTGGGACGCAACACTGGACTGATCCTGATCAGAGATCCAGATGCCCCAGGCCAGTGAAGCTGCCTAGAGTCTGCACACGCACCCAAGTCACAGGTGCCACTTTGCCACACATCCACCCCCCACTGCCCAAAGCTCACCTCCTCCACGGAGCCTTCCCCGCCTCTCACAGCACACTGCCTGTCCCCTAGCCCCCAGCCCAGGGTCACCGGGCTCACTCCACCCCATTTTCAGAGACACAGCCTTCCGTCCCTTCAAATCCTCCGTGGCTCCTGCCCCGTGACCTCCAGCTCTTCCACCTATTCTGAAGCTAGTGCAAAGCTGTTTCCTTGGACAGCTCTGCAGGTGCGGCCTCCAGGCCTCTGCCCAAAGGCTCCCTTTGCCAGGATCTGTCTCGCCCCTCACACACACTCAGGCTCGCCCCTAGTGAAATCCTGTGTTCTTCAAGGTTCAGCTCACGAGCACCTCTTCCACGACACCCTCTGAGACCACCCTCCCCAGCCGCCGCTCCCCTCTGGGTCCTCAGAAGTCCGACGCCCCCAGCACGCGGGCGACCCAGCACGGCCTAGCCTGCTGCGGGTGCAGACCCATCCCGCACCCCCTCCCCGTTCCTTCCCCGACAAGAAGGGAGGAGGGACGCGGGCCGAAGCGGAGTAAGGCGGTGCTGCGGGGGAGGAGCCGCCGGCCAAGCGAGCGTGCCACAGGCCGGATCGCTCCCAGCGCGCCCTCAGCCGTCGGGGCTGCAGGTAACTAACTACCCGGCCAGGACCGATACTGCGCAGGCCAGCCGGCCGGGCAGTGCCCGGAGGGGCCGGGCCGCGGCTGGGAATGGGACCCCCAAACTCAGCTGCAGAGGCCCCCGGGCAGCCACAGGCAGGGGCTGCAGACAGGGAGACCCCCGTCCGGGCAGGGCGAGAGGGGCAGCGGGAAGACCCGCCGTGGCCGCCCGCCCAGGCTAGCCCCGCTAGCCGGTCAGCCCCTCTCCGCCCTGCCGCGAGTCTCCGCGCCCCCGGCCCCGGCTCCGCCACTTGTTGCTGCGGCTCGGCTCAGGGCTCCGCGCTGAGGCACGAACTCCCCGCCGGCTCGGCTCTGGGCCCGCTCCCGGTCCTGGTTCCGGCCCCGGTCCCGCTGGGGCGCCGCGGGCGGCGGGACCCCGGCCGCATACCCAAGACAGGCGCGGTACCTGCGCGCGCCTTCTGCCCGCCGCGCAGCTGTCAGTCATGCGGCCACGAGAAACGCGAACTGCCGCCGCCGAGCCCTTACGTCTCCGCGCGGCCGCCGTAGGCCGGAACGTACCAAAGCAGCAGCTGGGGGGCGCCGCTGGTTCCCGCCGCGGCCGCGCGGGGCCCGGGACCTCTGACCCGCGCGGAGGCAGTTCGTTGCGGCGGGCAGCGGACGCCGGCGGTGCCGGAGCAGGCGGGGCGGGCTGGCGGCGGCCGGGGGCGGGGTCTGCCACCCACCCCCTGCTCTATGGGCGCGTCCGGGGCGGGGCCGGGGCCACAAGAGGAAGCGCCGCCGGGCCGAGGAGTGCGTCCAGTTCTGCCGCCGCCATGATCATTCCCGTGCGCTGCTTCACCTGCGGCAAGATCGTCGGCAACAAGTGGGAGGCCTACCTGGGGCTCCTGCAGGCCGAGTACACCGAAGGGTGAGGCGCGGGCCGGCGCGGGAGGGAAGGCTACCCGGGCCGCCGGCCTGCGGGGCCGGACAGCGTAGGGGGCTCCCGGCCTGCGGGGCGGGGAGAGGGGTGGGGCAGTCCCGGCCTGCGGGACGAGGTCGGGATCGGGGTCAGGGTCAGGGGTCCCGGCCTGCGGGGCGGGTCCTGGCCTGCGGGGTAGGAGCGGGGTCGGGGGCGTCCCAGCCTGCGGGGTGGGTGGGGACACTCATCAGATTTCAGGTGACCCTGCGGACCAGGGGTCCCTTCCAGCCCTACTCTCTTGACCTGCCCTCAGGACAGCATTGCCAAACACACACCCTTCCCCAGCCTGGGGAGAGGAGAGATGTTGGGCATCAAGGCACTGGTGTCTTGGGGACTCCTAGGTATCCTTCTGGCGGGCCACAGCGCCTCTCCACCACAGTTCGGCTCTCAGCCTCCTCTTCCTATTCTTGCTTTCTAACATCATCTCTCTGTTGTTCCCCCCACCCCCATATCCTGCAAATCCACTTGCATTTTAGGACGTAGGACAAGCTTCCTGACCACACAGCCATTCTCGTCAGGCTGTGGTGGGGTTCTTTTTCTGTGCTTGCCCTTTAGCACTGCAGTTACCCCTATGCCTGTCCTGGTCTCTCTTCCCCACTACAGGCTGACCCTTCCCCCCTGTTTGGACAGTTCCATGTCCTGATCAAATTTGAACCCCTGGGGCGTTCCACCACACCACAGGCTCTCAGTGCAAGTGTATTGGATGAACGGGGAAGCCATGGGTGGGCTGCATGTTAGCGCCAGGCCCTAATGAGGCTGCCAGTGATCAGAGTGCCAGTGAATGGCTGGCAGCCCGCACAGGACCCCCTCCCTGGGATGCCTCAGGCAGGGACCTCCCAGCCTGGCCTCCCCTTCCCCAAGCTGCCATCTCTGCACACTGGAGGCAGTGATGTGGAAATTTTCAGGCCTTGAGGGTGACTGGGGCTAGGTCCCAGGGAAATTGGGAACTCTAATTGGCTCAGGAAATGAGAGAAGGTGCTCCCTGGAGAGGCGGCTCTCTCCCTGGTGTTGGGAGCAGAGCTGAGGAAAGATCCCACAGCAGCTGAGTGGGACTTGCTGTGGCCTGGGCACGGCCCACCGTCTGCCAGGGTGAACTGACCACAGCCACTCTCCTTGCTGGCAGGGATGCCCTGGACGCGCTGGGTCTGAAGCGCTACTGCTGCCGCCGCATGCTGCTAGCCCACGTTGACCTGATCGAGAAGCTGCTCAATTATGCGCCCCTGGAGAAGTGACTGCACAGGAGCCTGCCCACCCGCCTGCCATGCTGACCACTTGCCCAGGGTCCATTCCACCAAGGTGTGGGTAGCTGGAAGCGATGCCTGCCCCGAGCTGTGTGGGTGTGCATCTCCCACTCTCAAAAGAACTCTCTAGTAAAGGTTTTGGCTGAGCCACAAGGAGGTCCTAACAGTTGGCCTGGCTTTGTGGGACTCCCTGCCACCTGCGTTTATGTCCTGCCTCGTGCCTGAGGCCCCTTGAGGCTGAATGCAGCCTTCACTGCCCGGGAGGCAGGAGAGCCATCCAAATGGCGGTGGCTGCTCATCCTGGGGGTTCTTCCTCTGGAATGTGCACTGTCACAACCCAACAAGCCACAGACAACCAAGAACGCTGTTGGGGGGCAGGAACACGACACACTGGCATCCCCACCACCCGGTTCTGTGCTCTGTGTAGGCTGAGCACAGAGGTCCCCCCATTCTCTCTCCCAGGATCTCAAGAACCAGACTTTCTGGGCTCTGAATAGGGTGCCCACTGTGGTCTTGGCTGTCCATCCTGAGGGTCCTGCTGCCAGAGGCTTCCAGGCTCCACCCCAGCCCTGCAGGCCCCTCCCCTTGGCCAAGTTCCTGCCAACGGGGAGGAGCAGGGCCTGGCCTCTGCACCAGCCTTGAGACCCCCATAGCAGGTTGGGGGTGGCCCTGAGGAGGGTCTCCTGGGTGTCGGGGCTAGCCGAGCTCCCCACGTCCTGGGCATTAGCTTTCATCCTGTGGAGCGGCCAGAGAGCTCAACTCTGGCTGAGCCACGGAGTTGGAAGCTGTCACCCTGGCGGGTAGGAGTATGCGGTTAGGAGAGAGGGAGGCAGCCTTCTCCTGGCACCTTCTTCAGGGTCGGCCTGGATACCTGGACACCTGAAACAGGGTCCTCCGAGTGCACATGAGGAAACCGGTCGGGAGATGACAAGGTCTGCCCAGGGCTGGACAGCCCAAGCCGTGGGGCATGGTGGCCGAGCCCTGGCTGCCCCTCCAGGCCCAGCGCTCTTGGTTTCTCCAGTCCGGTTGCCATTGACAGCTCATGTCCTGCCCCGCCCCAGGCCTTGCACCCCTGCTGCACAGCTCGAACCTGAGAAGTCCCACTCCACGCCCTCCCACCTCCACTTTCACCTGTACTTGGTCCCTACACAGTGGCCAGAGGATCTTTGAGAACCACAAGCAGGTCCAGGCGTCTCGAGGTCTGTCCACATTTTCTCTCTGAGGGCTTCAGCCACACCACCATCTTTCCCTCCCAGAATGGGCAAGGTTCTGCTTCAAGGCCTGTGCTCAGTGTCCCTGCCATTGACCTCCTCCTCCTTGAACCCCATCAGCTCTCAGCTCACAACTGGCTGCCCTTCCAGTCCCCTGCCCTTGTGTCATGGCACTGGGTGATGGGTCTGCCCACCCTGCTGGATGGGAGGGCCCCAAGCACCAGGACCATCTCTCACTGACATAGAGTTCACTCGTCTGTTCCACAAACGTTTATTGAGCACCTGTTAAGTGGCAGGAGCAGTTCTAGGCATTTGTAACACAGCAGTGAATAAAACCCACAAAGCCCCTGCCCCGGGGAAGGGGAGACAGTGAGCATGTGAGTATGTGGCCTTTTACACAGTGCTGAGAGCAGCGGGAGAAACGGGGGCTCAGGGAGCAGGGTGGCCAGGAGCAGGGGCAGCAGCAGAGGCACAGAATGGGGGAGGAGCCTCAGGGAGAGGCCTCAAGTTACTGAGTGGGACTGTCCTGGTGGCAGACACATCTGCACCTGCCCCTCCCCGCCTTCCCTTGGCCACCATTGGGGGTGTATCCAGGCAGCTGGGAGCACCCTAGGGTGGCCCAGCCTAGTTCTGTCCAACTCACCCCCAAACCAGCCCCTCCAACTGAGCAGAGGCATTAGGGAGTACCCCAAGGCCTCCTGACCCCACCCCAAAGAAGCTGGCCTGTGGGTGGGGGGCGCTTTATTCTCAGAACCCAATCGCCCCACCCCACCAGCCACACCCAGACAGCGGACAGGCAGAATTGCAGCCCCTCCTCACCACAGGGGGGGCCCTACCTCAGGCCTCAAGACTTTGGTGTGCAGCAGAAGGCACTGGAAGCTCCTTCTGGGAGTGCGGGTCCCCAGAGGTCACAGGGGGGTGGGTAGAGGCATGAGGACACAATGTCCCTGGCAAAGGGGCGAGGGCGGGGCCCCCGGGACCCCAGCTCCCTGGCCATCAGTAGTGTCAGCTCAGTAGTCACACGGGCGGCGGCGAGAAGCTGCAGCGTGCGCGGAGGGCCAGCACAGCGCAGGTCAGTAGTGCTCCAGCTTCAGGCTCTTGTACAGGCAGCACGTGAAGATCATACCAAAGACCTGTGGCGCAGAGCTGGCATGAGCGGGCCACGGCCACCAGTCGCCTCACGTCCCTGCACCCCCCCACAGCACCCTGCCCTCCTGCCCACACCTGCACACAGGCGATGCCGATGCCCACAGCCCCGATGATCCTCAGGTGCTCCTGGATGAAGGTCTCCAGCTTGCTGATGCAGCCGCCCTGGCAGGGTGGGGGTGGGGCGCTGAAGGCTGGCAAGTCCTCCAGCCCCCCCCATGGCCACAGCCCCAGCCTCCCTTGGGGTGTAGCCACACCAGCCCCCAGCATCTGGGGGCTCCGGAGCCCCAGGTTCCTGCCAGCCTACCTCCACCTTGTAGATGTTGGAGGCGTGGTCCCGCTGCCCACAGCCGGCCACCACAGTCTTGCAGCAGCTGTCTGGGACCACACGGCCACCTGCCTCGCCCGAGCGGATCCATTCACTGTCCCGCCAGTCCTGGGAGTTGTTGCTGCCACAGCAGTGGAACTGCAGCGGGAACACAGCCAGGCTGAGCCCCCACACCACCCACCCCTGCAGTGGGGACAGGACAGGTCTGGGGAGGCCCACAGAGGCATGCACACCCCTCCCTGTGCCAGCCACCAACCTCCTGCTGCAGCTTGTCCACCGCACTGGTCACGCCCTCGTGGCCCTTCTGGTGGTACCGCTTGGTCATGGTGTCCTTCAGGTTCTCCTTGAGCTCTGCGTTCAGCTGGGGGCGAGGTGGGGACACTTTCAGCCACAAAGTCTGAGACCCTCCAAGGTGGGGCAGAGCAGGGGCAGGCACGGTTGGGCCAGGAGAGGCACCCGGTGGCCACCAGGAGGGGCAGGGCAGGGAGGGAGCTCCAGATCCCATGGACACCTGCCCCCGCTTGGGGGCACCTGCAGCTTGGGTGCTGCAGGCAGGTTGCCCACCCCTGCAGTCCACCCTTCCTGTGACCCAGCCCCCACCTCCAGGGCCTAGAGGCACAATGGTCAGCTCTGGAGTACAGGGGAGTTGTGTGTGGGTGTGCATGTCCCTGTATGTGCGTGTCCCTATGTCTGTGCGTGTCTATGTCCTTTCCAGTGTATATGCATGTATCCTTGTATGTGCACACCCTGCCTGTGCATGTGCCTGTCCATGTGTGCTTGTGTCCGTGTCCCCACGGGGCCTGTCTGGGCCCTCACCTGCTGGTAGTACACGTAGGCCAGGACGCCAGCAATGATCTCCAGCAGAAAGATGATGAGGAGCAGGATGAAGTACTGGGGGGCAGGGACTCGATGAGGCAGGGTGGGACACAGACACCCCCATTCCGCAACGACTGGTAGTGTCCAGGCACAACAGAGCGGAGCCCCCACCCTCAGCTCCCAAGTGGCCACAGAGTAGGGCTCCAGGCAGCAGGTGGGGGCTGGGGCACAGCCAGGCCCCCTGATGCTTTCTCTCAGAGCTGGTGTCTTCCCTCAGCTGGCCCACTGGGATGGGGGGACTCCCAGGGCTGGGCAGGTGGGAAGGGACACCCCCCCAGGTGAACACAGCAAAGGCTATTCTGCAGTGTCACACTCAACCCCTATTGTCCTGTTCTTTTCCTATCAGGGCCCCAGAGCAAGCACCAGGCAGCCTGGTGGGGAGCCCCTGCCCCAGTAGCCCCCATCCCCACCCCCACCCCCAGTGCTGGCCAAGCCCCGCTGACCAGGCGCAGCAGGTTCCGCCGCTCCTTGAAGGTGGCGCAGCAGCCCAGGACACCGGTCACCATGACAACAACGCCAGCCACCACCAGGATGTAGGCTGTGGCCAGGTAGGTGCCTGAGGCCAGCAGACTGATGTAGTCGCTCTTGAGGGCCAGTGTCCAGATGCCCACTGCCATAACCGCCAGACCGGCCAGCTGTGGGCAGTGCACACTGGTCACCACATCTGGCCCCAGGTCTGAGAGACAGGGCTGAGCCCCCAGGCCAGGGCTCCTTTCACGGACCAGGGATGGGAGGGAGGAGACGATAGGTAGAGAGCCGCAGATGACGGGATGGGATGGGCGGGCGTGCCCGCTGCTCACCCAGAAGCAGCAGTTGAAGGTGAAGAGCAGGTACTTGAGGCAGACGGTGCCACATGTCGTCTTCTTCTCGTTGAACTCACCCATCCTGGGGCTGGGAGGCGGGGGAGGTCAGATAGCCCACAACACCAGGCCTGGACTGGGAGGACAGCAAGACACTGGTGGGGACAGCAGGAGGGGACACAGATGCCCAGGCCGGCCCAGGGACTTGGGGTCCAGCCAACCGCCTGCCTTGGGTGAAGGCCTTGGGAGAATGTCCATGGGAAGCAGGACACTTCCTGGGAGGGCAGCTCAGGAGCCCCCACCCCCACTGCAGCCAGGGCAGACGTCTGGGGCCCACAGCCAAGCTGAAGGCCAGGCCCTGGAAGGCCAGAGGGCCTGGCTTCCCTGACCAGAGCCCACGTCATGAGGAGCATGGAGGACCCCCAGCCATCACTGGCTGACTCACCCCTGCTGGCAGCCAGGGTAGGAAGCCCAGCAGGCACCTGGAGGTGAGGTCATGCAGGCCCCGCCTGCCCCCCGCCCCCCCAGCATTCCCTGGGCCCCACGTCACAGGCTGGCAGGAACCTCCCGGCTACTGCAGGGGAAGAGGCCACTTGGAGGCAGACTGGTCTGCCCATCAATAGCCAGCCATGTGGCCCTAGGGAAGCCCCTCAGGCTTCTGTTAAAGAGTAGGGCTTCCTTCCTTCCTCCCAGCCAGGGTAGGGAGAGTGGGGGGTGCTGGGCAGGCAGGGCTGGCAGACACACACTCCCTAGACCTGCGAGTTCTTCCCTCATTGGTCCCCATCACCGGAAAGCGGACAGCCACACCACTGCCAGCGAGAAGTGCAGCTACAGGCTGTGCTCCTCCCAGAGGCACCCAGGGCCACCCTCCCAGCTCTGTGGTGAGGCGTCTGCACTGGGGAGGGCGGGGCAGCCCGTGGGGCACTGACGGCAGTTCAGCACCTGGAGCCACGTTTCCAGACAGGCACAGAGCCACCCAGAGCTGGACTTGTACCCACCCCACCCCGCCCTCACCTGGCAGGCAGGCAGCTCCTCTGTAGAACAGGTGGACGGAAGTTCCCCAGGAGACTCCGCTAGAAGAGCAGGGACAGGCCACAGGTCTGGCCCACGCCAAATGGGCCGGATAGGCTCCTGCCACCCCTCCTTGTGGCTGCCCCAGGCCATGGACCCGAGCTGGGCTTCCACAGCAGGCAGCGTCCACCCCCAGCCGCAGAGAGGGGAGCGGCCAGGCCCGGTATTTTGGTCTGGGCCAGGGCGGGGCAGGACAGAAGACATTGCTGGAAAGTTGGATCCTGGGATGGACCACACGCCTTCTCCAGGCACCCCACCCGCGGTCTTAGCCAGACCTGCCACTGCCCCTTCCCCCACCAAGCAGGAGTGGCTGCAGACCCTACACGGAGCTGGAGGCTGTGAGCCCACACCCCACCGACTTGCCCCTGGGCCTGATCTGAGGTCCCAGGTTTCTGGGGAGGCTAGTTCCGGACACACATCAGCCCCCACGGCCGCGCACCAGCTGCCGGCTGAGGAGGGGCCCCTCGTTCCGGGTGCGCCTGGCGGATGTGATTCCCCGGGGAAAGGGCGGCCAGAAATAGTTCCCGCGGCCTGGGACAGAGCTGCCCCGCTCCAGCGCCTGCAACTCCACCGGGCCCCAGGCCGGCCCGCGCCCAAGGAGGGGACCCGGACCCCGCTCCGGTCAGGCCCGGGGAGGAATCCCCGCGCCGCCGCAATGAAGTCGCCGCCGCCGCCCCCCAACGCGGCCGAGGCCGACGGCCCGCCCACTTGCACCCGGACGGTGGGCGGGCCTGCGGCGGAGGGAGGGGACCGGTGTCCGGGGACAAGGAGTGGGGAGCCTCTGGTCTGAAGGGGCCGCCAGGCCTATCCGAAGGCCCAGGAGGGGAAGCGCCTGACCCTCGCCTGCTCCCCATCCGGCCGCCCGGCCTCCCGGCCCTCCCGGCGCCCGCAGCCGGGCCCTCGGGCCGGACAGCGCAGGGCTCGGGGCACTGAGCCCCCGCGGCCAGCGGCGCACTCACCGGCCACGCGTCGGAGTCGGCGGGCGGCGGCGGGGGCGGCGGCTCTGAGCGCCGGGAATGCGCGGCCGGCGCGGGGCCTGCGAGGGAGAAGCGCGGGCCGCCCCCCGCCCCGCCCCGCCCCGGCCCGCCCGCCTGCCCGCAGGCCCCGCCCCAGCCAGCGACCGCGGGCAGGTCCTGGCAGGCAGGGCTCGTTGCGCGGGGCGGGACACTGGCTGGGGCCGGCGCCGCGGGTCCACCAGGGACTGCGGGGGCCGAGCGGACTGCAGCCGGGGGCGCACACCCGCGGGCGACGGAGGAGCCGGGAGGCGGCGGCCAACCCGGCAGAGACGCTGGACTGTGTCCAAGACCGCGCCCACCCCGGCGCAACTCCCCTCTCTCTTCCCCAACCCAGGAACCACCGGAGGCTACAGGGGTCGGCAGAACAGATGCCGGCCTGGGGTGAGGATCTGGACGAGCAGTCAGATGCAGGAGGAGGGCCTCTCTGGTGCAGTGTGGAGGGGACCCTAGGGTCCCTGCGAGAGGGAGTCCAGTCTGGAGGGCATCGGGCCTGGGAGTGGGGGAAGGGATGAGGGAGAAAGAGCAGAGCCTGCTGATCAGCTGGACTGGGAAGCTGAGAGTGGGAGTAAGGAGTCAGAGGGACTCCTAGCCCACCAGGCTCATCCCCAGCCAGACGGGGGGGCCGTCTGAGTCTGCAGGATCAGTTGGAGCATCTCTCCTTGGACAGTGGGCAGCAGTGGTCCCCAGCTCCCTGCCTGTGGCTCCAGCGGGCAGCTCCCCCAGGTGGGGTGGAAGGGCATGGGAGGCAGCTTCAGGCCCACCCCAGGAGGCTCCTCTCAGGACCACCAGACTCCAGGGACTGAGCTGGCCCCCCCAGGGCTGTGCAAGGACTGGAATGGGGAGAGAGGAGCCGACGGAGGCCAGGAGTGGGCAGGAGACCCTGCCTGGGCCTTCCTGGCGAGACCATCGGCCTCAGTCCCCTCCTCATCCTTGCAGAGGGCCCCTGAGGCTTCAACTTTGATGGATGGTGAGGGCTTGGGGGCAGGACGGGAGACACCCACAGCACCAGCACCATGGGGCTGTGGACCTGTACCACGCATGTACCAGGCACACGCCACATGTGTACCATGGACGCTTCATGCATGTACCACGCAAGTGCTGTGGCTCCCGCACACAGGAGGCTGAGGCAGCCACAGTGCAGTCAGTGGACTTTATTTGGAGGAGGGGGCTTTTCTGCTGGACAGACATAGGTTTGATGGGATGGGGACAGTGGGACAGGATGAGGACCAGCATGGGGGCACATGAGACCCTGACCACCCCTGGGGTTAGTTCCTTCATGCCTGCAGGCAGGCAGGCCAGGCAGTCCACTGGGTAGAGCCCACATCCTGGATGGGCAGGCCCCAGCCATGACGAGTCACCTTCAAGGGGCAGCTCCTCCAGTAACGCCCAATGAGTCACTCTGGGCTGGTCAGCGGGCGCTGGGAAGGTGGCCAGAGCCACGTCTTGGGGGGCGAGCCCAGCAGCAGCAGCAACAGCAGGTCGGCCCTGGCAGGCGGGCCGTGGCCAGAGCCTTCCTGCGGCCACTGCCCAGCCGCCTGGCCTCACAGGCATCTCTCTCGTCTCGTAGCCGCGTGTTCAGCTCCCTGGGGAAGAGGAGTCCAAGGGCTCTGAGAGGCCTCAAGGGGCAGCATTCCTGGGTGGGGAACGTGGGGACTCTGGTTCTCCTTCAGACCAGAAGAGAGGTATCTGTCTGGGGCTACAGTATGAGGATGGAGGGCAGACTCAAGGAAGGACTTCCTCGAAGTGGGATGGGGCGATGGTCAGGAATGTCTGGGAGCTAGGAGCTCCCTAGCTGAGATGCGCTGAGCCCGTTCCCCCCTGGCCTGAGCCTGACCGCACCTGAGGAGCTCCAGTTGCCTCAGGAGGCTGTGCTTCTCTTTCTGCATGTTCCTTGAGACCACGACCATGTCTCTGCGGGAGGTAGGTGGTGACCTGGATGCAAGGGAGGATCCCTCGGGTGCCCCATGACCCCCAGAGCACCCTACCCCACGCAGACCCTGAGGGCGGGCCGAGACATGGGACGGGCATGGAAGCGGCCCAGACCTGAACCCCAAGTGCGACCCCGACTCCGCCACGCCCCCCGGCTCCACCCCCTCTCCGGGACCCGCCCCTGAGGGCCCACCCCAGCCCCGCCCTCCGGGCACCGTTGGGTTTGCTCCTGGCGACTCTGCACATCGCCCTCCAGTCTGCGGAGCTGCTCCTGCGCCCCCTCCAGCTGGGTGCGCAGCGCCTCGTTGGCCCGCCACAGCTGGGCGTTCTGCTCCTGCGCCTCCAGCTGCTCGGTGGCCCGGGCCTGCAGCTGCTGTTCCAACTGGATAGGTGTGGGGGGATCGAGGCTAAAGAGGACCTTTCCTCTTCCCCGGGCTGCTGCGTTTGCCCCTGATCCCCAACAATTTCGGAGCTGGGGACATTGAGGCCCAGGGGACCTCAAGGATAAAGGGAGTGCACGCGTGACGGTGGGGATGGGGTCGTGGGCTGGGGCGGGCCGGCGGCCGCTCACCTCCCGCTGCCGCAGGCCCGCGCGTTCCAGTTCCTGCTCGCGGCTCTGCAGCTCTAGCTCCAGGCGGCCTCTCTGCTCCTCCCGGGGGAGATCCTGGGACGCGCGAGGGGCACCTGAGCCTCCGCCAGCTCCGGAGGGGCAGGGGCGGGGGATGGGACCAGGGTGGGACCAATTCGGAGAAGGCGGAGCCAGGGAGACACGCGCGACTGCGATTGGGCCGCGCGCGGGGGGCGGGGCCGCGCGCCCACCTGACTCCGCAGGCGCCGGCTCTGCTCGCGAAGCTGCTGCTCCATCTCCTCGTACAGGCAGCGCACCTCCCTCTCGTGCTCGCTTTCCCGCCTTCAGGAGACCGGGGCCGGGGGGAGGGCGGGGGAAGACAGCGGCTTAGAACCTGCCGGTACTACAGGCCCTAGCCCCGCCTCCTCCGTCTCCCGGGGCCTCTCACCCGGCCCCCAGGCCCCGTCCCGGCCCCTGGCCCTCACCGCCGCAGCGTCTGCTCCAGGCCGTCCCGCTCTCGAGCTGCCTCTTCCAGGCAGGCCGACGCGCGCATCAGAACATCCTCGAAGGCGCCCAGCAGCTCGGGTCGCTCGCGCTGCAGCCGGGTCCAGAGCGTCCGCACCGCCCACTGCCTGGAGGGAGCGGGCAGGGGCTAAAGCAGAAGTGAGGGTTCCCTACCCCACCCCGAAGGGTAAGCCTCAGGAGACTCCTGCAGTCCTGGACAAGCCAGGAGCCTTTGCTGCATGCAAGGCATCTCTCTCGTGGTGCTTCCGCCCCTGCTGGGGTTTGTGCGCGCGCGGGGCAGCCAGGTGTCGTGTGTATCCGGGGCTATGCCCGTTTGTACGTGGCCATGTGCCGGGTGCCGCCCCTCCTCCCCGCAGCCCTGACTGCTGCCTCCTGAAATGCAAATTCTGCGGGAAATCACGCCCGGCTCCTCCCAGGTAGTCGCAGCTGAGAGGGAACGACTGGGCCAGACTTGGCCTAGGGACCCTGCGCAGGAACAGACAGCTGGCGACGTGGACAGGCAGCATGCAGAGGGAGACAGATAACAGACGAGGGAGCTGGGAGCGGGGCCAGCACAGACTCACTCGCCCAGGACCCGGGCCACCCCCAGCTGCTCCAGCTCAGCCCAGAATCTCTCCTCCTCCTCGTCCTCCAGAGAGCCCTCGGTGCCTTGCACTTCTGACCAGCCAGACTCAAAGGTTTCTTCGGGAGCCATGGTGGGCTGTGCACCCTGAGCCGACTCCACCCCCACGAACTTCCCTGCAGGCGTGGGAGGGAGAGATTAGGAGGGCTGTTGGTTACCCAGCTCTCCCCCATCCCCCCACAAACATATCCTGCCCTTTCTCTGAGCCCAGTTTCCTGTTTTTCTTCCTTATTCTGGTCCGATTCTTGGCCTGGGAATGGGAGGTGACAGCCGGGCTCCGGCCAGAATGAGGCATGCCTGGCTCCCAGCCCCATCTGGGTTTGGCACAGGAGAGCAGGTGGGGAAGCAGGAGGGTCAACTCCCCACAAGCCACAGCAGCTGAGGGGCTCCCCGTGGCGCCTGTGAGTACAGACCCAGGTGATGGAGTGGCGCAGGCTGCCATCTGTGTGGGCTGTGAGCCTCACGGTGTCCCACATGCACCGGTGGAGGGTCTCAGGGGTGGGGTGGTGCAGGGCGGCAGAGGGGGGCTCAGGGGCCAGGCTCACCCAGGCCAAGGCAGAACTCCCGAGCGGTGAGGAAGCCTGTGCGGGCCTGGTCCAGACTTTCAAACACAGCCTCTAGCTGTTCGGGCGTGAGCGGCAGGTCGCTCTGCAGGCCCTGGCCGGGCAAGGATGGCAGGGCTGAGTAGCCGAGGTCAGTCCCTGGCCAGAGCAGTCTCTGGGGGTGGAGGACTCACCTGCAGGTCATTCCGGGTGATGAAGCCCTTGGCTTCCTTGTCACATAGCAGAAACAGCTCCTGGGCCTGCTGCAGCATCTCTGCCTGTGGCTCCACGGAACCTCCCTCTTCCTCTCCCTCCTCCTCCTGGGCCTCCCCAGCCCCGGGCTTCCCAGGGCTGGCCATGGAGTTGGGGTCTCGGCCGTGGGGTGCTGTGAAGCCAAGGAGGAATCAGGGCCTGAGCGGAGCTCAGAAAGAGAGAGGGGAAGGGAAAGCAGCGAGAGGGTGAGATGTGAGGGTGTCTGAGGGCTGAGCTGGGCGGTGCAGAGCCAGGAATGAGCAGACCTGCACCAGGATGGAAGGTGGCAGAAGGCAGGGCGGAGGTCCAGAGAGGAGGGGCAGCTGGGGATGGTATGGCCCGCATGGGGGTAGTGCTGCAGGCACAGGTGTCACCATGGGGTGATGCAGGCTCAGGGCCTGTGGGGGCTGCCCAGGATGCTAGAGGCTAGGACCCAGGAGGGAGCCAGTGCAGGAGAGGATGAATGTGCGAAGGGGGCAATCTGAGTTAGAGGAATAGCTGTAAAAGACCTCGTGATGGACAATGAGGATGAGGGGGCTCCTGGCAGCTGAGGGGAGAGGGCTTGGGTGAGGGAGTGGTCCACGGGGGAGGAGCTGAGCAGGTCCTGGAGTTGGGGACCTGGCGACCCATGCTGCCCAGGCTGGGCCGCTAGGAGCACTTAGCCAATTCCAGCTAAGTCCTCAGCCTTAGAGTCTGGGCCTCAGCGGCTCTCACCTTCAACTACCTGGCAGGCGAGGGACGCTCCTCCCCCTCCACCTCCCCACCCCCACAACCCCTCCCACCGGGCCCCTGGCCCCAGGAGTGCAGGTGCAGGGTCCAGCTCTGGTGCCTTCCAAGGCCCGTGTCAGGCTTAACAGCCACTCCCGCTAGCACTAGAGCCCCTCCCCTCCACCAGACTAACCCCCTCCAAGTCCCGGAACCTCCTCGTGGCCTCCCTTCCCGCCGGGGTGCCCCGCCCCCTAATCAGAGCCACCTGTCCTTCCCACAGTGCCCTGGCCCGGGATTTCCCAGAGCTAACCCCCAGCGCCGCGACACCCTCACACACACCTGGGACTCTGGGGTCCTCTCCTCTCAGTCCAGGACTGTTATTCCCTCCCCACCAGTACTGGGGGGTGGGGCAGATCTCCTAAGAGAGCAGCTCTGAAGAAGGGCGAGAGGGGATACCCGAGCCAGAGTCATCTCCCCCCCTCATGCTGTCCTTTCACCCGGGCGGCTGCGCCGCGCCACTGGCGGCTGGCGGGCTCCACCGGAGCCGAGGTCCATCCCAGCCGGAAGCTGCGCTGCCGCCGGGCCCGGGAGCAGAGAGGAAGGGCCGCCGGGCCGGTGAGCCGCCCCGTCCAGGGCCCTGGGGGCCGAGCCCGCCCCTGCCCCGCCGCCGCGTGCCCCGAGGGGCCCCGGAGTCCCCGACCGAGACGCGCGCGGGGCTCGGCGTGCCCTGCGGCGGGCGGGAGGGCCGGGGCCCGCGGGCGGCGGACCCGCGAGGCGCCTACCTGCGAGTTGTGCCGCTGCACCTGCCGCACGCACGGCCGCTCCTCCCGGAAAGGCGGCGGGCCGGGGGCGCGTGCAGGAGCGGTTCTCGCTGCCCTGCAGGCACCGAGCCCCCGGCGTGGGCCGGCCCCGGGCGGAGCCGCGGCTGCTGCTGTCACCGTGTCCCCGCCTCTCGGCGCTGCCGGGGCGGCCAGCTCTGGTCCCACACCCGCCTGGCCCCCCGACCCCGAGGCCCGAGTCTCTCTCCTGGCAGAGCCCAAGCGCACGATGGGGCAGAGATGACCCCGGGGAACGGGGGACCCTTCCTGAGCAGGGCCACAGCAAAGAGGGGTGCTGTCCTGAGGATCCGGATTTAAGGCGCCAAAAAGTGTGTGTAGGAAAAAGCCAAGCAGGAAATAGACCAAAATATTTTTAGTGGTTCTCTCTGAGTGGGGTGACTTTACTTTCTTCCTTATCCTTTTCCCGTTTGGATTTTTCCCATTTTAAAACAATAAACATGTAATATACTAGAAAATGGTATTTAATTAAATCAACAGCATAAATGCCTGTGCACCTGTGAGGTGAGTGAGTGGGGGAGGCAGGAGGTCCTCACCTCGCAGGCCCCCCCAGCACTCCTTCGGGGGCACAGCCCCGATGGTTCCACCGGGGAAGGCCTGTGTGTGACCTTCCTGTTGGGGGAGAAAATTCTACCCTCTTCCCAAGGGTCCCTCTTCCCAAGGGTCCCACTTCCCAGCTCAGCCTGGCCCCTGCACCCACCTGGAGGGGCTGGCCTCACAGTGCCACCTCGGCAGCGCTGGGGACTGGAAACCTCTGCCTTTCCAGGGGCCTGGGATCCTGCTGAACTAGAACAGGTCGGGCCTATAGGACAAGACCTTGAGACGGCGAGGGGGGCGGCCCCTGGCACACACACACCTGGGACCTGCCCAGCCGGCTCTCCCAGTCCTGCAGTCCCACTACCACCGTTATTGTTGGCTGGGGGCTGCCCCATGCCTTGGAGGGAGGAGGCAGGTGGGGGCTGAACCGGGCAGGATTAAGAGCTCCAGACAGCCAGCCAAGTGCCCAGCTCCACACCAGCACCCCTCACCCCATGGGCCCTTGTGGTCACCAAAGAGGGCTGGCCAGATCCTCTCAGACTGCCCAGGGCAGAGGACGCTTTCGGGAAACCACGTCTCCCCCAGAACAGGGTGCAGCCCCCTTTAGCTCAGACCTCGCCCCGCCTAACATTCCAGACCTCTCCTGTGTATTGGCAGGAGGCTAGGTACCCTGTGGAGGGGAAAGGGACAGAGGAACAAGGTGTGCGCACCTGGCCAGTGAGGTTTGTGATGACAAGTGGAGACCTGAACCTCCCAGAGCCTTGGGCGAAATGTCCAAAGTGGAGCGGGCCCCCGAGGCTCCCAGGTCCCCAGTGCTCAGCTGAGCAGCCTCACCCTCTGCAGCTGTCCAACCCTGAACTCGGCCCCACACCCCCTGTGTCACCATGGAGTGGAGGTGCAGACGCCACCTTCGGTAAATATTTCTTAGCTTTTATTTATCCAGGAGCTTGGTCCCCAAATATTTCCACTGGCCATTGGAAAGCTGTGCCCAAGGGTCAGCCAGCAGGCCTCAGGGCAAAGCAAGGGACAAATGTATGCTCCCGGCCAGAGGAGTGGGCTGGAAGCGGGAGACCCAAGGGCGCTTTTAGGGGAGAGCCCCAGGCCCGGAATGCCAGGCTCATGGAGCCGACCTGGGAAGACCTGTCCCGAAGCTATAGAGACACTGGTCAGCAGAGAGGGTGTTGGGAGAAGGGAGTCACATACAAGCCAAGGAGACGGGTGAGCTGTCGCATTTATTACATCTGCTTGGGCGAAAATAAATAATTCTTCACACACATTCTTCAGCAAAACATGAAAAATGCGGAGGGAGGAGCAGGCGCAAAGTCCTCAGGAGTAATACTGCGCTGACGGGTGGGGGCCTCGGGCAGGGCTCGCAGGTCCAGGAGACCCCAGGTGCCGGCCCTGCCCTCCCCAGCCCTTGGGTGGGGCCTGGGAGGAAGAGATTAAGGCACAGGTGAGGGGGCGTCTGCCCCCGCGAGGGGAGGGATACTGGCACCTCTCCCTCCTCAGTGCAGCACGTGAGTGGTTGGTGGAGGGGCTGACAGCCAAGCCCCCTTCTCCTTATTCCGCAGGGGGTATGAAGAAAGGCGGGGAAGGGGGATCTCAGCCGGCCCAAGGGCCCCGCCTCACGGGGCAGGGAGGCTGGGGGGCCCAGCCCTCAGCACCGGGACCCCAGGGGGCTGGGGAAGGACAGAGCAGGGGCGCTCAGCAAGGGGGCGAGCTGGGCGGGAGCTGCGGGGGCGCAGGGGCAGGCTCCGCAGGGGCAGGCTCCGCAGGGGCGCGCATGCGCAGGGCATCCGGCGGGAAGGCCACGTTGGTGCAGAAGAGACCCAGCAACAGCTGGCGCTGGCACTCCTCCCACTTGGCCAGCGCGTCCCCTAGCGAGAGGCTGTTGCGCATCCAGCTGGGCAGCACCTCGCTGTAAGCGGCGTAGGACAGCGGCACAGAGGGCAGCGACCGGGCGCGGCGCAGCTCCACCTGCTCTGACAGCCTGCGGGCGGGGAGGGGCCGAGGGAGGGAGGGAGGGAGGGCCTTAGTGGGGGCCACGGAGGCTGCGGGCTCCCGGCGGACACGACAGTCAGGGGCTCACCTGGAGGGCAGGTGGCTGCCGAGCTTCCTTTTGGCGCGCATCACCAGGTACTGGCAGATGCTGCCTGTCTGCTCCTTCATCCACCGGATGTCCTCAGGGACATAGGGCAGCCACTCCAGCAAGCTAGGGTGAAGGTGGGAGGCATGGCCTCAGGGACTATGCCTGGGCCCTCACGACCACCCCCCAACCCCCCGCACCCGACCCCAGTCTGTGCCCCGGCTTCTGGGACCCCTGACCCGGCATCTCCGCAGCGCCCCCAACCAGCTGCCTCTTCCCCCGGGTGCCCGCCACTCTTGGATGATCCTTGCGCCCCCCAGCCCCCGCCGCACCGGATGGTGAAGGACACGGCGCTCTCCAGCGGCAGAGTGTAGGGCACCATCATGGCCGTGGCCAGACGCACAGGCAGCATGTTGGAGAGCGTGGTCAGCAGGTCCTTGGGCTCCATGCAGGCCTCCAGCAGGGCTGCAGGTGGGGCGCAGGAGGGCAGTTAGCAGCCGGGTGGGGAGGCAGAGGCCAGGACCACTCTGCTCCTCATCCTCCGGCTTCCCCGCAGGCCAGGTACCACCCTCCTCTCCCCACTCCCTCCCTCTCCCCCTCCCTCTTCGCCACCCCCTCGCACCCTCATTGAGCCGAGCAGGCAGATGCTCCAGGATGTGATCCTCCCCGGGCAGCTGCAAGTGGCCGTCCACTCGAGCCCTCTCCGTGGCCGCCTCAGCCACCTCGGCGTCCTCGTCCTTGGGGTCATGGGGGCTGGCGGGGGGCAGCGCCTGCAGCGGGTTGGGCTGATTCAGGAGGCCTGGGTAGGGAGGACGTAACACGCGATCAGCGCGGCCGCGGTCCGGCCGGCCGGCAGGGGGCAGTAGTGTAGAGCCGTCTGCCAGCCCAGCCCACCCGCCTGGCCGAAGGGGCCCGACAAAAGCGCTCCCAGCTCCCAGCTCCCAGCTCCCAGCTCCCCGGCGGGGCGGCGTCCGCACCATTCCGCCGCAGGAAGCGCAGGCCGTCCCTGTAGCCTTGCTTGCACATCTCTCGCAGCACCTGAGGCAGAGGGATGGATAAATTGGAGCAAGGGAGCCAGACATGCCCTGCTCTGCCCCTCTAGAGTCCCCGCTCGGCACGACCAAGCTACCTTGGATCCAGGACAAGATCAAAGCTGGACAGAGGCTGGACAGACTGCCCCCGAGTGGAGAGGTTGTGCAGGACACAGCACTCTCGCCCAGCCCTCAGAAGAGGACACCTTGACCACCTCACCCTCACTGTGGTCACTCAGGAGTGCTCATCCAGGCAGCTTCCTCCCCCAGGACACAGCGAGGAGAGGCTGTGCAGGCCATGGGGCTCACCATGGGCTCGGGCGGGAACAGGGCCTTGGAGAGGCGGTAGAGGTTGCGCAGGTTGAACTGGATGCTGGTGTTGGTGACCCGGAGTTCATGGATGTTGGTGGAGCTGTCCTGCGGGCAGATGTCACTCTCGCCTGAGAAGGGGGACACCGTGATGGTGTTCTTGAGCTCGTAGAGTGGCAGGTTGTCTGAGATGCCGCCATCCACGTAGCGCTGCGGCAGGAACCCACAGCCACGCGGTGAGGGGCCTGCAGGGTGAGCAGGCTGCCCCACCGGGCCACCACAGACCCTACCCAGTGGCTATTTCATTTGGGCCCTTCACCCACTGGGCACTGGCCATGGGCCGCCAGGCCACTAAGCAGATGGCCAGGAGTGGCAGGGGGAGGGGAGGCAGCCACAGGAAGTGTGTGTCTCCACAGGCAGTCCTGGCTCTTGAGTAACCCTGGGGGAAGTGGGGCAACAGGCAGTGGCAGGAGTGAGGGGCAGTCGTGGGGGCACAGATGGCCTCCCCCGCAGCATTCCACACAGTAGCTGATTTGTCACCCAAGAAGATGTCCGGGGCGGGGGGTACTTACTACGCCCTGGAGGGAGGGCGGGATGAGGCCACAGTACACAGGAATGAAGGTGCTGCAGACGTTGGCCTGCCGGCAGGGCAGAGAGAAAACAGTGAACAGGGGCCTCGGGGCTCGTACTGCGCCCCCAATGCAGCCCCACTAGGGCCCACCTGGATGAGCTCATCCTTGGAGTTGAAGTGGGATATAATGACGTTCTCGCCATCTGAGACGCGGGTCAGGGAGATGCCCAGGCGCCCACTGGCCCGCTCATGGGCATCAGCAGGCAGAGTCCTCAGCAGGCAGCCACGAATGGTCTTCACCAGGTTGAAGGAGGGGTGCAGAGGACCCAAGAACCGCTTCCGGGCCTCCTTAGACACCTCGATGATGTTGGCACCAGCCTCGCCTGGGGCAGCAGGGCCAAGAGACAGGGGCTGGCACTCCTGGGCTCAGCACACCTGCTATGGTTCCATGCCCAAGATTCCCCCGCACCCAGACCTGGTGCCTGCCCATCTACCCTGGAGGACTCCGTGTCCACCATGGGACCCAGCCCACCAGTGAGACTCTTGCCACCGGCCCCTGGGAGGGCAGACAGCTGGGGCCGGAGCCTGCCCTCTGCCCAGTATTTCCCAACTGCCTGCCCTGATCCATGAGTCACTGGGCCTGGTGTGGTGTGGCACCCAGCCCGGGAATGGGGGGAGACAGAGGCTCAACTCTGACCAGCCTACGTTTTCACCCACTTGGCCAGATCCAGACCCACAGAGCCCAGTGCAACCCAGGGGTCTCACAGGCCAGGAGACATGAGGTTAGAAATAGTGGGGCCCCACCACTCCTGAGAAAGTGCAACTGTGTCCCACTGCAGCCAAGAGCAGGCAACCCTCCAACAGCCCCTTTGGGGGCCCCTGGGCACTGGCCTAGAACAAAGCCAGAGAGAGAGCAGGCCTAGGAGTGATCAGGGAGCAGGAGGGCCTTGGGGAGGAGCTGAGGACCGTGCCCTCCTCCAGGACCATCACCTGGGTCATGAGAACGGCAGTGAGGGGCGAGCATCTGCACTCTGTGGGGGCTCCAGCTGCTCAAGACTGCTCGTGAGAAAGAGGCTTCTTGGGAGTGTGGTTGGGGGAGTGCTGTGGGAGCCATGTTTTCAACTAGTTGCCAGGGACCTAGGTGTGTCCTGAAGCCAGCATGGGGGTTTGAGAGGAGCTGGCCTGAGGCCTCCATGAGTGGGAGGGGCAGGGCCACAGTGGGAACCCTCAAGTCCCAGGAATGTAGAGCTATGCTCCTTCCAGCCCACCCCCCTCAGGGCAAAGGTCATTGGAAGGGGGCAGGAGAGAACTGTGGACAGGCTCCTGCCGACAGGGCCTTCAAGAACCTGATGACCCCTCTGTCACTTTGGCTGCCCTAGTAGGCTGGGGGCTGGGCAACATTCACAGGACTCCTGAAGTACTTGGTGTGCTATAAGCACCATGGGACTGCGGCAGGAAGTGTGTGGGAGTAGGGGAGGCCATCCCAGCACACACAGACTCCTGCACTCCTGACCCCACTGGGTACCCCGCTGGAGAGTCCAGAAGCACCTCCCACTCCATGGAGTGAGCCAAAAACGGTTGGCCACAGTTGGGGACCTAGGCCCACATTGGGCCTTGTGCAAGGCAGAAGGGGGCGCGAGAGAGCTGGCCATGCCCAGGCCTGACGTGCGGGGCTCCTCCTCCAGGGGCCCTTGGGAGGTACCAGGCCACAGTGCCCAATGCGCTCTTCAGAGGCCACCCTATGCTAGGCCCGGGGCTCCAGGACGCAGTGACCGCTGGCACCCAGTCCGATGCCCGATGCCGGGGCCGAGGGAGGCGGCGTAGGCCCCTCCCCTGCCTCTCACAATCCCGCCCACGGATTACTTTCTATTTCCAATGACAGCTTTCACTGCACCTGCCCGCCCTGAAAGTTTTGCGCCCAGAGGCGGGCCCAGAAGCCCGCCGGGCTCTACCCCAATCCCTGGGCACCGTCCCAGCAAAACAAACCTGGCCCCGCCCCCCGATCGGCGCCCAGGATGGGGAACCTCGGCCTGGGCAGAGACGTCTCCCCACGGCACCCGTGGCACCCACGGCACCGGCGGCCCGGCCAGCCTCCCTGTGCGAAGGGATGGGGGCGCTCTAAGCTCACGAAGAGCATCCGCCCGGCCCCGCCTACCCCGCTCACCCAGGCAGGCCCCGGTGACCAGCGCCGTGGCGGTGAGCGCCCCGGCCGAGGCGCCGTAGATGTGCGTGGCGTTGGCCACCAGGAAGGGCGCGTGCTCGCGGAGGCAGGAGGCCACGCCGATGTGGTAGACGCCGAGGAAGCCGCAGCCGGCGAACGAGATGTTCCATGTCGCCTCCTTGGGGAACATCGCGGCGGCCGCCGGGCTCCGGGGCTCCGCGGCCGGCCGGCCTCGTGTACACCGCGCGTTCGCCGCTCGCTCTGGAGCTGGACGCGGCCGGTCCCTCGGTCACTCTGGCTCGGGGTCTCCCCCTGTGAGGCGGCGACACTGCGCAGGGCGGGGAAGGAGGCGGTGTTTTTAGTGGGGGTGGGCGGGGGCGAAGCGGGTGGGGCGGGGCCGGCACGCGCGGCCCAATCGTGGGCAAGGGGAACGGCCGCGCCTTCGGGGCGGGCCCTGGAGCCCCGCCCACTCCCGGGTGCCTTCCGCGGCCCTGAGACCCCGCCCCTGGACCCGGAGTCCCACCCCGGGCCTGGGATCTCTGCCCCGAGACCCCACCCCAGGCACCGACACCCCGCCCCTGCCCAATGGTCCAATGAAACGACGCCCCCGGACCTGACACCCCGTCCCTGGACCTGGAGCCCCGGCCTTGGCCCCAGAGGCCCACACTGGCCCCGGGACCCCACTCCCCCCGGAGGTCCACCCTGGCCCGAGACCTGGTCCTCGGCTCCGAGACCACCCGAGGGGAGGGCCCTGGTGTCTGGGCAACCGCCGCCCCTTCCCTCGGGGGTCCGCCTACAATACTGACCTGGGACACTGAGGAGCCCCCCCGAGTCAGGGACCCCCAGGATCCACCGACTTGTCCACAGCCTGATCCACAGACATCCGCGGCGATGCGAATCACACACCCGCACGACTTCAGAGCCAGCGCCTGCCGCAGACCCACACCTGACATCGGGCCCCAGCCCTGCCCTCCGCGGCCCCCCTTCCTGGGCACTAACCCGGGTCCCACCAGCGTCCGACGCGGGCTCCTCAGGCTGTGGGGTCTACCTGGATTTGACTCGGGCCCTGCCCGCCCCCGCTAATTGCCCCAGCGGGTGGAGCACTCCGGGTGACGTCACCCTCCCGCCCCTCTTCCGCATTTTTCTCCTGGAGTGTGTGGTGCAGGCCCCGCCTGGCTTGGATCCAGGAGCCAGCCCTGCACCTCACCCCACCTCGCAAACAAGGGGTTGATCTATGCTGAGGTGGTGGGGAGGCGGTGTGCGTGTCTCCCCAGGAACACTCACTCCTAGGCAGGAGATCAGCTCAGGACCCAGCTAGTGCCAGGGCTTCGAGCCTCTGGGCTGAGGCTTGGGACTGCCCCCCAACCAGGCCCAGGCCGAGAAGCCAGAGCAGGGCCTCCCCAGAACACAGCCACCTTGGGTCATGCTGTCCAGCCCTCAACCTCTGTGCTCCCTCCCACCATAGTTAGCACCGACAGTGTGTCTGGCATGTGGACCAGCACAGGGTAGCACACTGAGTAGGGTCGACGCAGACCCAGCCCTACAGGGGGCAGGGGACAGACATTGTTTACACAGCTCAAAATGAGGACCGAGAGGGGTGACAGGGTATCTGGGCACAGAGTTCACCAGGAAGGGCACAAGGCTGCCCAGGCTGCCCAGGCTGCCCAAGGGCACATGCAAAGGGCCCCGGGTGGGAGGAGTGAGAGGAGAGGGGAGCCCTGGCCTGGGCACTGGGAGAGGGGAAAGCAGGGATGGGGAGCTGACCGAATTTGACCTACAAAGACTTGTCGTTCTCTCTGCACATGGGACCCCATCCCATGGAAGTGTGGCTGGAGGTACAGCGCAGAGAGGTGTGGCCCCATCAGGACCATCAGGGCCCCCAGTGACTGAGCCCTTGGGGATGCTGCTGGACGCAGCAGGGGCGAGAAGTGCCTCACAGTGAGAATTGGGCAAAACTCAAGGCTGGCCGGCAAAGTCCAGGGGTCACTGGGATGACAACTGAGAGGGAAGCTGGGCAGGGCGGCCTGAGCCAGAGACCCAGGAAGGTCCTCCCCCGGACCAGCTCCAAGGAGAGGCCAGCGTCCAAGCCCTCTCTGCTTTGTTTTTTTTCCTTTTTCTCCCCAAAGCCCCCCGGTACATAGTTGTGTATTTTTAATTGTGGGTTCTTCTAGTTGGAGACTGTGGGACACCACCTCCGCATGGCTTGATGAGCGGTGCCATGTCCGCGCCCAGGATTTGAACTGGCAGAACCCTGGGCTGCTGAAGCAGAGGGCACGAACTTAACCGCTCCACCACAGGGCTGGCACCGCTTCTGAGGGGCCATGGGGCCTTGGAGGGTGGCAGTGCCCCAGTGCAGGGAGACCTCTACCCCCATTTCCACACCCGAGTTGAACTGTTTTGGGTACATTCCCTCCCTCCAGGCCCCTGGGACCATCAGCTCTGGAGCCAGGAACAGGGCAGCCCTTCCCGGAATCCTGGCTGGGGGTGGGAGGTGGGCCCCGCTCCTCTTGGTCAGCATGGAGAAGCCCTGAGGTCTGCTGCGTGATTCTGCCAGGTGGGTGTCTTGGCCCCTCTCCCGTGGTATCTTCCAGCCCACACACAGCCCTTCTCTTCAGGGTCTGAGGTTGGGATTCTGAGCTCTGCCCCTGGACCCTGGGTCCACTCCTCTAGGGAGCTCTCTCCCGCAGCCTGGGCCCATGGCCCGTGTCCAGTTGTGTCCACAGCCCCACCCCTCACCGCCCCCTGCAGCACATACTGCTAGACCTCTGAAGTGGTCCTCACTTCTCTTGGCTCCATGTCCCACCCACCACCCACCTGGTGGATTCTAGCCCCTCCACACCACTCTGGATAACCAGAGGGTCTCAGGACTTCCTTCCATCACAGCTGTGCACTGTCCCCAGCCTCTTCCTCCAGGTCTCGGATCCTCACGGAGGGAGCCTCCTCCGCCCCAGCTGTCTAGTGCTGTATTGGTTACTTTCTCCACAAAACTACGGCCCACAGGGGCAGGTCCTTCTTCAGTGCTGTGGCCTTGCACACAGTAGGTACACACCACACCGCCACCAGTTGCCAACCCACGGCCTCCAGTGGGGAAGCAGTGTCTTCTAGGTGGCTTGGCATTGGTGGGCAGAGGGAAGGCCTCTGCCCTCTCCCCCACATTCCAGGATAGAGCCTGGTGAGAGGGCCATGGGCAGGCCCACCCCAGAAAGACTTAGTGAGCACATGGCCCAATGTCAATGCCCAGAAGCCACTTCTACACGTAGCCCAGTGTTGGCCCATCAGATGGCTGGGGAAACTGAGGCTCCGATAAGCTAAATGACTGCCCCAAGTTGCTCAGGGGTTAAGGTGGAGCTGGGGCACTGACCCCTGCAGGGAAACAAACGCAGGATCCACGCACCCAACCACACATCCCCATCTGAGTGAAGGACACCACCGGTCCTGGGAGAAGTGCTAAACTTGGCTGGCTGGAGCCACCTCCAGAGCAGTGGTGACCACTCATCGCTGCTTCTGAGGTTTTCCTGGGTGTCCCCCTGAAGGCTGCACTCCCTGGGAAGGCCCTGGCAGTCACCCAAGAAGGGGACTCTTGTACTCTCCAGAGCCTGCTCAAGGTTTGGCCACACCCAAGAAAGTGTCCCGTCCCTACCCCCCACCCCCCCCCCCCCCCGCAAAGTATTCATTTTTGTACCAAAGACTTGTCTCCACCGCGGTTCAGCCACTCCCTGTCCCTGGGGAAGCATCCTCCTGCGGTAAGGCCTGCCAGCCCACCGTGGGGTCCCCACCTGCCCTGCATTGAGGCCAGACTCTAACAAAGAGATCACAGGCAGCTGAACAGATACTTAAAAAGGGTTTTATTTGCAGGGGAGTAGGATTCTAATCAAACAAGCCAAATCCCATGTCGTCATCGGACTCCTCGGACTCCTCCTTCTTCTCCTCTTTCTTTTCTTCTGCTGTGGGAGGAAGAGTTGAGTGAGTGAGGCCCACGGTGCGGGCAGACTCCCAGCAGACCCCAGTGCAGCCACCACGACAGCTGCCTGAGCCTCCACTTACCTGCGGCTGGGGCAGAACCAGCAGCAGGAGCTGCAGATCCCGGGACAGCAGAGACAGCTACAGCCCCACCGGCGGGCACGCTGGCCAGCTTGCCAATACCTACCGAAACCAAAGAGGTGAGGTGAGGTGAGGCCAGAGCAGGGGCTCAGCCTGAAAGCTACTTCAGAGGAGTCAAGGGACAGTCTGCCCAATGTACGGGGGCCCGTCTCTCAGTGCATGCACAGGCTCCCCTCTTCTCCTGGGTAGGAGGACCTGTCACACACCCTGAAAAACTTCCTATCTTGAACTTGACTTCTAGGAATCCCTCCACAAGATGCTGGGCCACCGTGCCTCACCACGTAGAGAGCTGAACACGTTTATCACCAGGCAAGGACTGAGTCTGCTGCCTGTGTCCCGATTCTCATGCTCAAAGTGAGCTCATAAACGAGACTGTCTGCTGAGCTGGCTGTACCCCATCACATGTCCAGGGACATTAACGTTTGCCCCAACAGCTCGGCTTCCAAACAAGTCGCATCAGCTGCAGCCTGATGTCACCAGAAAACCATCTGCCCAGCAAAGAGAGGCAGGGGCCTGTGGTCATCCCTGGCAACCCCAGGCTCTGCTCCCAATGCCCTCATCCAGAGCACGTGACGAGACTTGTTTACAAAGTCCCCGTTCCCCAACGCTACAGGCAAGGCAGAGAGGCCCAGTGAGACGAGGGCAAGCCTTGCCCCTGGGAATGTGTAGAAGCACCCGTGGCATGAGCCTACTGAAGCCCTGCCCGCTCCTGTGGGTGAGGCTCCTAGGGTGCTCTGGTCCACAAGCGAAACCTGGCAGGCCACAGGCTGACCGGCAGGAATTAGGATGGACTGTGAAAACAAAGCCTCCCCGCCCCCCACACACTCTCACCCTGGGCAATAACGTCTTCAATGTTCTTCCCGTTCAGCTCACTGATGACCTGAAGCAGACAAGCACACCCAACAGTTACCACGGACCACCACCACACCCCTGGTCTTAACCACCTTCTCCAGGGGCAGGGCTGGCCGCCCGCGCAGCGAGGAGACACCCTGAAGCTTCTTAGCCTGCACCCCCCACTGCAGTTATTACCCATAACTGAGATCTCTGAATGGAGACCAGCTCCAAGTGGGAACCAGCAACAGATTTCTAAGACTCACTACTACACGTGGAAATAACACCTAGAATAAACAGGCTGAAAAATAAAGCAGTAGAGTGGACTCTTCCCTCTTCTCTTTTTCAAAAAGTCAATTATTACACGACTTTCAATTACACGTGACTTATACTTCTACTGAACCACGCGGGTCGGGACTTGGCCTCACACCCACGTTAGCCTCCTCTGGGCTGTATCAGGGCCCCCAAAGGCAACCCAATAAACGACAGCATGGGCAGGCACGTCGAAGTGCCCTTTCCCAAAGGTAAACCCAGCCGAGCAGGAGAGAACCCTCTGTGCGCAGTTTCGGGCCGGTAGCGGGCTGCTACCTTGTTGAGCCGATCGT
Source organism: Equus asinus (assembly GCF_041296235.1). Lineage (NCBI taxonomy): Eukaryota > Metazoa > Chordata > Mammalia > Perissodactyla > Equidae > Equus > Equus asinus. The sequence goes on along the minus strand of NC_091806.1, from coordinate 50,034,133 downwards.
CGTCCGCCTCAATGCCCACGCTGTCCAGAATCTTCTTGATGTCCTTGGCGCTGGGGGAGGTATTGCCCCCGAGGGCGGCCAGCAGGTAGGAGGCGACGTAGCGCATCCTGCGGCGGGAGGGGAGAAGAGGGCGGCGGCATGACTAGGAGCCCCCACCGCGGCCGCGCGTGGCCCGGCCCGGGGCCCCCGGTGAGCCCGCCCGGCACCCCGCCTGCGCCCCAGGGCCCCCGCGGCCCCGACCTGGCCCGAGCCCCGGCCCCACCGGGCCGTCCCACTCACTCGGCAGCGGCGACGGAGAGGCCTCGCGCGTGCGACCTCGGCAGCGTCGGGGACGGAAAGGAAGGCGCCGGCGTAGGGGGCGGGGGTAATCCGCTACCCAGAAGCCTCCGGGACCCGGGCGCCGCGCCCCGCGAGGGCGCCTCGGAGTGACGTCACGCGGCGCCCAGCCAATGAGGACGCAGGAGAAGCCATCGTCCCGTTCGTCCCTTTCCGTCCCGCAGCGGCCCGAGCAAAGGCAAAAGGCAGTGAGGGCAGTTCTGGGGCAGCCTGCTTTTACCGCTTGGGGTGGGGGGGTCTCCTGAAATCCCTGGGGCGGCAGGGCGAGGCGTGGCGCGAGCCCGAAGGGGAGTGTTTCTCCTAGAGAGTTCCCAGCATGCCACGCTGCGCCTACAGCTCCCAGCATGCAGCGCGGCCGCCACGCCTGGGACGCGTCCCTTTGCGGGAGCGGCCGACGCAGTCAGCGAACTATAAGTCCCATGGTGCATGCCTGCCGGAAGTGCGGGCGCGCAGCCTTCTGCACGGGCGGCACGTGGGCCGCGCGGAGCCTGAGCAGAGCGCCGCATTTCCGGCTCCCGGTAGTTCCCGGCCGCGGGCACAGAGCGCTGGTGTCCGGCGGGGCCGGTGGCGCCCAATTTGTCCGGCCCGGGTGAGGTAGGCGAGCCGCCCCTCGCGCTCACACTGCAGAACCGAGCCGCTTGGGCCTACTGGCTGCCCCCCAGCTCAGGGGTGGCTGGGCCCGAGGGATCGGCCCCTCTCCTGGCCGTGTTGGCTCAGAACTGACCTCAGCGTCCACGCGGACATCACATGTCACTCGCTTCTCCGTGTCAGGGACCCCGCTGCAGGCTGGCGTCCTGAGGGGACAGCCCGACCTGATTCCGCGGGACGTACCTTGTAGTGCGAAGACACTCAAAGCCAATAAACGGGGCAGCCCCAGGCTGAGAGAGACCCTGAAGGAACGAGGCGGTGACCCTGAGCTGAAAGACGAGAAGGAGCCGGCCTGCGAAGATCTGGGGCGAGCAGCAGGCAGAGGGGTCAGATGCTGAGACCCCAAGGTGGCTGGAGATGGGTCCCGAGGCAGCAGCCGGCCCATGGGGACTCTAAGGACAGGGCGAGCTCTCGTGCGTAGGCTTCAAGCGCTGGCATATTAACGCAAAGCACACAGCCGCCCTAGGCGTCATGCAGTCCTCGCCCCCATGTTATAGACGAGACTGGGCACAAAGATTTTCTTGCTCAAGGTCACACAGCTGGGGTAAAGTGGAGAAACCATCCGCGGAAGGATGGAACTTTATTGTAATCACATAGGCAAGTGGCATATTGTCATTCGGATTTTTTTTAATGGTAGAATAATAGATAACATAAAGTCTGCCGTTTTAGTCATATAATTCAGTGGTGTTAGGTGCATTCACATTGTTGTGTGACCATCACCACCATCCGTCTCCAGAACTTTTTCCATCTTCCCAAATTGAACTCCATACTCACGGATCGCTAACTCCCCACCCCCCTCCCCCAGCCCCTGGCACCCACCATTCTAGTTTCTGGCGCTGTGAATTTGACGTTTCTAGGTCCTCATATAAGTGGGATTACACAGTATTTGCCCCCTGGTTTGGCGTGTTTCACTCAGCATGATGTCCTGAAGGTTCATTCATCCTGTAGCATGTGTAAGAATTTTATTCCTTTTTAAGGCTGAATAATACTCCTGTGATGGGTTTTTTTTAGAAGATTCTTCTGGCAGCTCTGCAGAAACTGAATGGCGGGGGGGCGGGGGCTGGCCCCGTGGCCGAGTGGTTAAGTTCGAGCGCTCCGCTGCAGGCGGCCCGGTGTTTCGTTGGTTTGAACCCTGGCCCCGCGGACATGGCACTGCTCATCAAACCACACTGAGGTAGTGTCCCACATGCCACAACTAGAAGGACCCACAACGAAGAATATACAACTGTGTACCCCGGGGCTTTGGGGAGAAAAAGGAAAAAAATAAAATCTTTAAAAAAAAAAAAAAGAAGAAGAAACTGAATGGGGGACAGAAGCTCGGGACAATGGAAGCCTGGCAGGAACTGCCCATCCCGGTGGGAGTGATGGTGGTGGCTGGGGAGGTGGAGGTGGAGGAGAGAGGGTGCCCGCGATGTGACTTGAGGCAGAACTGGATGTGTTCTATTCATTTGCAGAGCACCTGCTGCGCTGGGTGAAGGAAGCGGGGTGACAGCATAGGTGGGGAAGGCTCTCTCTCGAGAGTCAGACAGAGACCCTGTTTGAGGTTCTTGGCTTTGGCATGGACCAGCTACCTGGCCTTGGGCAAAATCTGATCTCTCAGAGCCTCCTTTTCCTCCCCGGGTGGGATGCAGACGTAGACCGAAGGAGGCAGCTTGTGGGGAAGGCCAGTACCTGGCCCAGAGAGATAGCCTGTAAAGTTGGGACATGGAGCTGGGGCCCGGTCTCCGCAGGGCCTGAGAGGAGGCCTTCCGGAGAAGGGATCCATTGGGGCTGGCTGGGGAAGAACACAACACTCTCAGAGCTCTGGCTTCTGGCAGGGGGTGGGTGTCGGGCAGCAGCCGCCATCAGCCCCTGAAGCCCCCTCCCTCCCCCGCCCCGAGACTGCACCAGCTGATTTTAACGTGGGGCCGGGAGTGCACAGCCCCCGAGCAGAGCCTCGGGCCGAGAACCTCTGAAAGGGCGGGTTTCATGGCGCGCAAGGCGGGCCTGGACGGCGCCGACGGACACAGACTAACAGGAAGCTGAGCGCGGCTGGGCAGGCGGCTCGGCAGAAGAGGTTGCGTCCGCATCTCCAGGGCGGCCCGGCCTGCAGAGGGCAGGCAAGGCAGGGAGGGACCCTGAGGCCTTCGCCTGCGGACCCCAGCGGGAGCAAGGGGCGCCCTCTGACGGGGCGGGGCCAGAGGGGGCGGTGCCTGGAGTCAGCCCGCGCGGAAGCGCGCCGGCGGGAACCCGGGCGCGGAGCGCCGAGCCGGCACCCGAGGCGGCGCCCGGCCTGGAGCGCAGGTACCGCGGGCCGCGGGCCTGCGCTGGGACGGCGAGGGTGCGGGGAGGGCGAGCTCTCCCGCCGGGACCGGCCCCCCAGGCCGTGTGAGCCCCAGATGCGCTTGGGACCGCCCTCTCCAGCGGACCCAGGTGTGAACTGGAAGTGGTGGGAGAGCCCTCCTCCAGCCATCAGGAAATGGGGTCCCGTCCCTAGTGGCTCAGACCCCAGGTTACCCCCTCACATTCACGTCTCTGACATACGCGGGCGCAATCACCCGCTCCTTGGCGTGGGCCACCGCCCCCACGTGGTGGATGAGAGTCAGGAACCTCCTGTCAAAGCTGATGAGTGTGAAGGTTGAAGGTGGCACAGGACCCTAGCTTCTTGTCCCAGGAGGGGAGGCGGGTGCAGCCAGGATGAGCTGACAGCTCTAGGAGTCCCTTGTCCAAATGCCCAGAATTAGGACGTGAACCCTCACTTCCTCCTCTCCCATGCAGGTTTCCCCAGCTCCTCTGCACACAAGGGTCTCCCTGCCTGCTGCCCTCCCAGCTTTGGGGGTCCCATTCCTCAGCCCCATTTCAGCCATGACCTGTCCAGCCTGGACTCTGGGTTCTGTGGACCAGCTGGCCTGGCTCAAGGGCTCTCCCTAGCCAGAGTCCCCCTTCCATTGACTGGGAGGAGGGCCCAGCCCCAATCCCACCCGCTCCTCCCTCTGACTCTGCAGCCTTCCCGGGCCCTGCCTGAGCAGGCCTGCCTGGCAAGCTGGGACATGTCTGGCCCCCGAGGACAGCTGGTGGGCGATGGATGCGGTGGTGGAGGGGCTGGAGCCCCAGGCGGCTACTGCAGAAGATGCTGCAAGAGATGCTACAGATGCTGTGGATGCAGGGCCCGGGGTGACCCCTCTCCTGGCTGGGAACCGGCTGAGCCTGGACCTGTACCCTGGGGGCTGCCACCGGCTGCTGCACCTTTGTGCTCAGCAGCCCCATCAGCTGCTGGAGGTGGAGTTCTTGCAGCTGAGCGGCCACGAAGACCCTCAGCTGCTGGAGGCCACCCTGGCCCGGGTGCCAGGGAGCCTGCCGCGCCTCCGCTCCCTGGTCCTCAAAGGTGAGTCCCACCTGGTCCCAGCCCGGGCCCAGCTCTATCACTATTCTCCGTACAGCTCTACTCAGCTCCCCAAGGTGAAGCTGGCAGAGTCCCAGCTCCTGGACCCTGCGGCTGCTCGGTGGGGTCTCCCAGCAGACCCCAGTGTGGGTGTTTCTCCTGGGGTGGGTCATGGGTGATGGCCATAAGCTGAGATGAACCTGCAGTCTCTGTCCCTGCCTCCTTCCGTTGGCTGGTGTCTCTCCAGTATCTCTGTCTGTCTGTCCGGGTGGGGCTGGGGTGGAGGTCTGTGCCTTGGCTGGCAGGACCAAGCTGGGACTCGGGACTCTGGCTTTGAGGACCACATCTGCCTTCCCTCCTCCCAGGTGGGCAACGCCGGGATGCAGGGGGTGCCAGCCTCCGGGGCTCCCTGACCACGCTGCCAGCCGGCCTGAGTGGCCTGGCCTGCTTGGCTCACCTGGATCTGAGCTTCAACAACCTGGAGACACTGCCGGCCTGTGTCCCGCAGATGCGCAGCCTGGGTGCCCTCCTGCTCTCTCACAACCGCCTCTCAGAGCTGCCTGAGGCCCTAGGGGCCCTCCCTGCTCTCACCTTCCTCTCTGTGACCCACAACCGCCTGCAAACTCTGCCCACGGCTCTGGGGGCCTTGTCTACCCTGCAGCGCCTTGATCTCTCTGAGAACCTTCTGGACACTCTGCCCTCTGAGATCGGAGGCCTGAGCAGCCTTGCTGAGCTCAATCTGGCCTCCAACCAGCTGCAGAGCCTCCCGGCCTCCCTTGGTGAGTAGGAGCCATGCCTCTCTTGGCTCACTGGGCCTGGTGGGGAGCGCCCCTCAGCCGTGGCCCGGCCTCCACTCCCAGGGGCCCTCTCGGCTTCTGCGTGGCTCTGCACACTCAGGCTCAGCCCACCTTGGAGCCTCCACTCCTCCTAGTGAGTCCTCCTTTGCTTCCCCACTTTTCCAGCCTTCGAGGCTCCCTGAGCAGGCTTACCCGAGTCTCTGAGTCTAGCCACAGGACAGGGCTTCTCTGGGAGGCCCTAGCATGAGTGTCCTGGCCTGGCCTGGTGCTCCAGGGTGTGGGGTGGCCCTGAGTGGTCCTCTGCTCGTCCTAAGCTGGTGCCTGCCTGCAGCGGGCCTTCGGTCCTTGCGGCTCCTTGTTCTGCACAGCAACCTCCTGGTCTCGGTGCCTGCCGGCCTGGACCGCCTCCCGCTGCTCACCCGGCTGGACCTGAGGGACAACCAGCTCCGGGACGTGCCCCCTGAGCTCCTGGACGCCCCCTTTGTGCGCCTTCAAGGGAACCCCTTGGGCGAGGCCCCGCCAGATCCCTGCAGTCCCCCAGGTAAGCTTGTTGCTAGAGAGGAGCAGATTTCACGTGCAGGACGTAGGTACCATCACTGTCCTAATGGCTCATCTGTCTTTCTACAGGGACACCCGTGGTCCGGGAAATGCCCAGACTATTCCTGACCTCAGATTTGGACAGGTGTGGGATGGGGGAGCAGTGAGGCTGGAGGGGCACCTGTCTACCCCAGACACCTTGCCCATGCCTTGGGGGTCTTCTCTTAGGATCCTCCAGGGGTGGCAGAGTCAGACGTACAGCCCCTTCTCTGTCTGACCTGATGCCTACCCTGTCCTCATTCAGCTTCCCTGTGACCTCCCAAGGCTGCTCCGTGACCCTGGCCTGTGGTGTCCGCCTGCAGTTCCCCGCTGGGGCCACTGCTACCCCTGTCACCATCCACTATCGACTGTGGCTGCCAGAGCCACGCCTCGTCCCCCTGGGTCCCCACGACTCCCTGCTCAGTGGTGTCCTGGAGCTGCAGCCCCATGGAGTGGCCTTTCAGCAGGCACGGCCAGCGCACGGTGGGGGCGGGTGAGGAGGGCCCAGGCGTGGCCCTGGCACTCACACCACCCTTGCCCGGCAGGAGGTGGGCCTGTGGCTGCTCTTTGTGCCCCCACGGGCCCGGCGTTGCCGTGAGGTGGTGGTCAGGACCCTGAGTGACGACAGCTGGAGTGACCTGGAGACCCAGTTAGAGGAGGAGGCACCCAAGGTGAGGGCCATCCAGGCCTGCCTGGCAGCTCTGCTCTGACCCCGACTGCCCTCTGACTCCATTCCCTCTCACCCCCCCTGCCCAGCGGCTCTGGGCTCACTGCCAGGTGCCCCACTTCTCATGGTTCCTTGTGGTCTCCCGCCCTGTGTCTGACACCTGCCTGGTGCCACCAGAGGGGACATTGCTGTGCTCCTCAGGACATCCTGGGGTCAAGGTCACATTCCCCCCTGGGGCCACCGAGGAGCCTCTTCATGTCTGCATGCAGGTATGTCTGCATGCCCCTTGGGCAGCCACCAAGGGCAGGGGTGGTGCCTTGGCACAGTGGCAAGAGTTCGGGTGGCCTGTCTGCCCCAGGTGGTGCGTATGGCCAGCAGAGAGCTGCGAGCCCTGCTGGGGGAGCCTGAGGGGGCCGTGAGCCCCTTGCTGGGCCTCTCTCAGAGCGGTGACCCCAGCTTCCTGCGACCAGTGACTGTGCAGCTGCCTCTGCCCCCTGGCGTCACAGGTGAGAGGTGGCCATGTGGCATACCTTGACTCATGGCCATGGGATAAGGGGTCAAAGGGGGAGCCCCTGCCAGGGAGGCCTGAGCCTGTGGCCCCCTCCCATCCCCAGGCCTGAGTCTGGACCGCTCCCGCCTGCACCTGCTGTACTGGGCCCCTCCCGCAGCCACCTGGGATGACATCACAGCTCAGGTGGCACTGGAGCTCACCCACCTGTATGCTCGCTTCCAGGTCACGCACTTCTCCTGGTTAGTGGCCCCCCCAGCTTCCTCAGTCCACCTGAGTCCCCACCCCACCCCGGTCCATCCAGCCCCACCTCACCCCCCAGCCCTCCCAGGTACTGGCTCTGGTACACCACCAAGACGTGTGTGGGGGGCCTGGCGCGGAAGGCCTGGGAGCGGCTGCGGCTACACCGCGTGAACCTCATCGCACTGCAGAGGCGCCGGGACCCCGAGCAGGTCCTACTGCAGTGCCTGCCCCGCAACAAGGTCAGGGAGGGGGTCCGGAGGGCCGGGAGGGCCACAGGGTGGGGGCCAGAGGGTCAGGGTGGGGGTGCAGGGGTTGGCTCTGAGCTGATGGGTGTTCCCCCAGGTGGACGCCACCCTGCGGCGGCTGCTGGAGCGGTACCGTGGCCCCGAGCCCTCCGACACCGTGGAGATGTTTGAGGGCGAGAAATTCTTTGCTGCCTTTGAAAGGGGCATTGACGTGGATGCCGGTATGCCCCCCCCCCGCCCACAGAGAGGGGGCCCTGGGGTCTGCCCCAGGCTCCCTGCTGAGCCCCTCCCTAACCCCCAGACCGCCCAGACTGCGTGGAGGGCAGGGTCTGCTTCGTCTTCTACTCGCAGCTGAAGAACGTGAAGGAGGTGTATGTGACCACCACCCTGGACCGGCAGGCTCAGGCTGTGAGGGGCCAGGTGGGCCAATGGAGTAGGGTCCCCCAGGATGTCTGGACAGCGGCCGGAGCACTGAACCCCACCTCATCCCACCCCAAGGTGTCCTTCTACCGGGGAGCAGTGCCTGAGGAGGTGCCGGAGGAGGCTGAGGCCGCCCGGCAGAGGAAGGGTGCGGATGCCATGTGGATGGCCACTCTGCCCATCAAGCTACCGGTGCGGCCTGGCAGGGGGTAGTGTGTGTGAAGGGGGCAGGGGCAGTGCAGAGGCCCAGGGGGTGGCCAGGGGCACAGGGGTGGAGCCAGGGGCAGAGGCCAGGGCTTACTGCATCCCTTCTCCCCATAGAGACTGCGGGGGTCTGAGGGACCAGGGCAGCGGCTGGGGGCTAGCCTCTCCCTGGCACCTCTGAACCTGGGCGATGCTGAGACCGGCTTCCTGACCCAGAGCAACCTGCTGAGTGTGGCTGGACGTCTGGGCCCTGATTGGCCGGCTGTGGCCCTGCACCTGGGGCTGCCCTACCGTGAGCTGCAGCGAATTCGGCATGAGTTCCGGTGAGTTCCTGTGAGCCTCCCGTGCTGGCCCCCCGGCCAGCCTCAGGCCTGAGTCCTGGCTGCCAGGAGGGCCCTACTTGAGGCTGGCTGAATTTCTACCCAGGAGCAGTGGGGGCAGGGCAGGAAAGGGACGGTCTAGCTACACCTGGCCCAGGGAGCAGGACACCCACCCTGGCTGGGCGGGCGAGCAGGACCCTGGGTGTAGTGGGTAGTCCTGGACTGGACTCCTCCATCACCATTCCCCCTCCTCCCAGGGACGACCTGGACGGGCAGATCCGCCATATGCTCTTCTCTTGGGCTGAGCGCCAGGCTGGGCAGCCTGGGGCTGTGGGGCTCCTGGTGCAGGCCCTGGAGCAGAGTGACCGGCAGGACGTGGCTGAAGAGGTTCGGGCTGTCTTGGAGCTCGGTCGCCGCAAGTACCAGGATGGCATCCGGCGCACGAGCCTGGCTCCTGGGGACCTTGGCCCCTCTGGCCCTTCGGCATCACAGTCCCTAGAGCCTGCCCAGGCCTAGACCCCACTGACTTTGGGTTGGCCTCTGCCATGCCCTGGCCAGAGGTCAGAGGCCCCCCATTGTGTCCTCCCTATGTCTGGAGACAGTGACCCCAGTGCGTAACAAACATGCCCTATTCTGGCTGCTGCCTGGAGCTCAGTTCATTTGTTGGGTGGAGGGGTGGTTGGAAGGCAGGGGTGGCTCCTGCAGGGAGGGGCCCTGTGTGCAGACTCCCCCACAGCCCTTGCTCCTTACCCCTCACCTCTGCCACCTCCTACATGCCTGGCACCTCCTCTCAGTCCTGATCTTCCCCAAGAGGGAGAGGAGCTCAGCTACAAAGTAGCAGCTGCAGCACCTATGGATACAAAGTCACCTGTCTGCGGAATTGTGCAGCCACCTCCTTGGTGGGCACATGGCCAGCGCAGTCCCCCCTCCACCCCCAAGCACCTACCGTGTGGCCCAACCGCTTCTCCCCTAGGACACCCTCGCTCCAGTGCTCCCCGCCACCTCTTGGCCCGATGGCACTAATCCCTGGGTCCTAGGCCCATGCAGGGGCGCGAAGCCCAGAGACCAAGCAAGGACTTTGGGGACCTGCGGCCCAGCCTGGGGTGCGGCCGGGCGCAGTGGCCGCGGCGGCCAGGAGGGGGAGCCGGAGCCCGCGTGCCGGCCGAGGGCCGGGGGCGGAGCGCGCGCGGCGCCGAGCGGACGCGCCTCCGCGCCTAGGTGCAGCCGGACGCGCGGCAGGCGGCGAGGCGAGCGCGGCGGCGGCGGCAGCGGCATATCGCGGGGTGAGTGCTCGCCGGGCCGCTCCCTTCCGCGGCGCCCACCGGAGTACGGCGCGGCTGCGGGGGCGAGGGGCGCCGAGGCGGCCGGGGGAGGTGACAACTGCCCGGACTAGGCGGCTGTGGCGGGGCCCGGGAGGGCGGATGCTCCGACCCGCTGCGGCGCGGGTGTAGGAGGCCGTGCTCGGCCGCGGGCGGTGCCGGGCGCGCTCCCCGTGCACACGTGTCCCCGCGAGGTGGGAGGCTGGGGCCGGAGCCCAAGGAGTAAAGATCGGGCCGTGGGGAGGCGCACACGTGGGACCCCGCTGGATGCGTGTGGACACGTGCCGTGGCTGGAGTCGCCATCGCCTGGCGGGGGACAGCGTGACCGTCTGGAGCCCCGTCCGGACTCCCTCCAGCTGGACAGGGGGCTGAGCTGGCCTCTGAGCGGATCCCACAGCCCACACTCCACGCCTCCTTTGTCCGCAGGTTGGGCCCCCCCTACACCCCCCCAGACAGCAGGACCGAAGGCGCCTACCCCAGGGGGATGGGACTATGGGGGGATTGAATGAGAATCAGGCAGCCAGTCCCAGACTCTGAGTCTCACCCCCTGTCACCTTTCTGGGGGGGTGGAGAGCTTCATTTGTGAAAGATTTTACCCCTGGGGGTCTGGAAGCAGCAGCATCATCCTGTGGGTGGTCTCTGTGGGGGGCACAGCCTGCCTGCCACCTCAGTTTCCCTGGCTGCTGAACTGGAGAGCAGGGGGGACAGTGAGGGCTGCCAGCCCTGGGGCCTCGGGCCTGGCTGGGGCTGCAGGGTTTCTGTGGCAACTTGAGGGCGGGGCAGGGGGAGGCTTCCACAGCTGTCTCATAACGGGGGACCATGGAGTGAGAACAGAAAAAGGGGGTTCCTGGTCAGAGGACCCCGCCAGCCGTCCCCAGCCAGGCAGAGCCCCTAGCTCGCACTCTTCTCATTCCTGCCACTGTCTCCTCAGGCTCAAAATCCCCCCTGCCTGCCTCCCTCTTCCTGGGACAACTGCTCCCCTCCCCCCTTAGGCGGTCTGTCTGACTTCCAGGACCCCCCCATCATCCAGGAGTCCCTCACCCTAGACAGGAGGTGGGGTCTGGGGATGCTCAGGGAGGCCAGGCTCACTCAGTCACCAGAGGACAGAGTGAGGATGGAGACCCTGCCCCGGAGGGCCTGGGGCAGCAGAGAGCTGGCTGCGGCCACTCTACACCTAGGGGGTGGGGGTGGGAAGGGAGAAGCCATTGAAGATCAGAGGTCAGACTCTTCTCTACAGGCTGGGGACAGAGAAGCAGGTCCGTGGCACTGAGGCCCTGGGTGGGGGTGGGGGGCACTTCGGCAGAGCAGAGGCCTCTGGGAGCGCCAGTTCCTGTGCCCTCTGGACCTGCCAGGTGAGCAGGCCTGTGGGTGCCAGCCAGTGGCCTCTGAGACCCAGCCACCCCTTCCCTGGCCTTTCCAGTGGACAGCCATGTCTTCCTCTGTACCCCCCAGCTTGAGGTTTCTCTGGGAGGCACGTTCCCTCGACAGACACATAGGTCCCACAGACATGAGTGGGCACGGACCCATCTCCATCCACAGCACCAGATTCCTCACACGGAAGTACACAGGGTGCCGGGCAGAGAGAGCGCCCCGTCCTCAGGGTCCTGGGGCTCTAGGCACATCAGCCTGCAGGTGGAAACCGGCAGAGCAGCTGGGTCCCTCTGGGCAGGTGGCCTGGCTTGACTGGGTCAGCCTGAATCAGACCCACTGCCCTGTGGGCTAAGGGGGGTCTCTGAGGCCAGTCCCTGCCTCCCAGAAGCTGTCCCACCCCTCATCCCTTCTCCCAAAGTGAAAGAGAAAGTCGTGCCCCCCTCCACCGCACCCCAGGCCCGCCCCACCCCACCCCTCCCCACGGCCAATCCCTGTGGCCAGCACCTCCCTCAGCCCATTCATCTTCTCCCCGAGTCCAAAGGCTATAGTCGTGAGGAGCAAGAGTCCTGTGCACCTCGGGGTGAGCGGCACAGGGATGGCAGGGGCGGGAGAAGCAGGGGACAGCCTGGCCAGGGAAAGCTGAGGTGAAGGTCACCAGTCCTCGGAGGAACCGGGGGTGTGAGCCAGCCGTGTGACCCTGGGTGGCAGTGCTGCAGGGGCGAGCTGGTGACAGGTGGCCTCTGAGGGGGCCACCGGGGTAGGCGGAGGGGAAGGCCCCCTGCAGCTCAGCTTTCATGGCTGTGCTCCCCATAGGAGGCCCCCGAGGCTGGCTTTGGCTCCCCAGCCCTGCGCCAAGTGAGAGGGGCGCCTTCTACCCCCACCCCTAGTGTGGGTGCGGGGACCAACCACAGGGAGCCTCAGAAGGTCCGCTGGCCCCCTCCCCTGTGCCCCACACACCCCTGAAGCTTCCAGAGGTTCTGACTGCTGAGCTCCTGTGTGTGTGTGTCTGTCTGTCTGGGAGTGAAGTTCCTGGCGGGGGGACGCAGGGCTGGGTGTGGGGGAGTACGTGCTTCTCTGAGGGGAGGGCATGTCCCTGGGTCCAGCATGGTGCTACCATGAGAGTGGGAGGCAGGGGACTGCGCCTGTGGTGGCTGTCTACCTGGCAGCTGTGAGCTGAGCCCAGGTGGGGATCCTGGGGTGCCGGGGAGGAGCCTGTGAGGAGACTCCCACCGCCATCCTGAAGAGGGCAGGCACCAGCTGCCTCTGCTCAAAGATAGGGGGTCGCCACAGCCCGTCCAAGGTCCAGGTGCCCTCACTGGCTCATTGCCGCCGCTGCCCCCAGAGGTGCCTGGCCCTTTAAAGGCTGAGCAGGAGCGTGAGCTTGTGAACGTGTGAGAGGCCAGCTGGGAGAACGCTGATGCCGTGAGGGGACATGAGGGGAAACCGGGTGGCCCCAGGGATGGGGCTGGGTGGCGGACACCTCCTCCCACGCTGCACTCCTGGGACATATTGACGGCCCAGCTAGGTGGTGGTGAGGGGCTGGGTGCCCATGCAGAAGACCTGGGGAGGGGCTTTGGGGGAAGTGGGTTCCTCCGGTGCGTGTGTACCTGAGTGGCCTGCCCCACCCCCACTGACTCCAGTCCTTCCTTCTAGGACCAAAGCGGTGGTTTTGAAATTCCCCTGGAAGCGGAGGACCGGCCCTCCTCCCCCTCTTCCGGCAGTACCTCCCCCACCTGGCATCCTCTCGGGGCTCCCACCTCGGTGTGCTGGAGTTAAATGGCTGATAAGCAGATCAGGTCAGAGCGCAGCCATGCCTTCCTCACCCTGCTCGCTGACCTGTGGCCGAGGAGGCCGGCCCTGACCCTCCCTCTTCCCACACAGTCTGCCAGCCAAGCTCATCAATGGCGGCATCGCTGGGCTGATCGGGGTCACCTGCGTCTTCCCCATTGACCTGGCCAAGACGAGGCTGCAGAACCAGCAGAATGGCCAGCGCATGTACACCAGCATGTGAGTGTGCCCGGCATGGGGGTGGAGGGCGGTTGTCGGGCCATGTGGTGTGGGGGCAGGGTGAGGCTCAGGCTCCGGTTTCCCCCTACCCTGTTTAACAAAAGGGGAAACTGAGGGCAGGCGGCCCCAGCTCACCGGCATCCCCTTGGCTGCAGGTCTGACTGCCTCATCAAGACCATCCGCTCGGAGGGCTACTTCGGCATGTACCGTGGTGAGGCTCAACCCTCGGACGTGCAGGCCTGGGTGGCACCCTCCGGCAGCTTCAGAGGGGTCCCCCAGGGGGGCTGGCTGGGAGGCAGGTGGGAAGGCAGGGCAGCGCCTGGCCTGGTGTGTAAGTGGACACGTGGACGTGTCCCTGGGGGCTGGCTGCACCTGCACTAGGGGCAGGACGTCTGGGGAGTGGCAGTTCTTGGCACCCCCTCGCCACGCACGATGTGGCTCTACCACGGTGGCTGCAGCCTCCTCGCCTGCCTTCTGGAACAGGCGAGACCCATTCTGTGCTGGCAGGCTGGGAGGGGGCGGCGGCATTACTGCAAAGCAGCTTAGCGGACAATCCCCAAGCCTGGATCTGCCCAGAGGCCGTGCAGTCCCGAGCCCTGGCCGCGGAGGGGGGCCTGCCACTGCCTGCCTGGCTCCGGCCCACAGCAGGCCAGGCGCGGCCACGTACTCCTGAGTCCTCTTGCTCGGTGCCCACTCCAGCGCGAGCACCTTCTGTCCCCCAGGGAGGTGTTCCTCAGGGAGGCTCACCCGGGAAGGTGGCAGGGTGCCTGGAGGAGGAGGCACGGCCCCATGCCCGCCTGGTGCCCGCCCCTGCCTGGCACAAATGTGGGTGAGAGGGCAGGAGGAGGCAGCCAAGGAGCGACTGGAGTCGGGCTTTGCCAGCTGGGAGGCAAGTGCTGGCTGAGGGCCTCCCCAGCCCGGGCCACTGACCAGCCCGCGCCCCGTACCCCGTGTGCCCCCAGGAGCCGCCGTGAACCTGACTCTCGTCACCCCCGAGAAGGCCATCAAGCTGGCAGCTAATGACTTCTTCCGCTATCACCTCTCCAAGGATGGGTGAGGGGCTTGGGCCTGCCTGGCTGCTGGGGGGCAGGGTTCTGTGCCTGCAGGCAAAGGACGGAGGCTGTGCCCTCCTGAGGCCCTCACCTTCACCTTGCAGGGCCCCCTCCTCCCCTCCTCCCCCTCCTCCCCTTCCTCCTCCTCCTCCTCCTCCTCCTCCTCCATCTCCTCTCTCCATCTTCCTTCTCCTCCTGTACTTTCTTCCCCCATCCTCCTCCTCCTTCTCCACCTTCTTCCTCCATCCTGCTCCTCCTTCTCTACCTTCTTCCTCCATCATCCTCCTCTCTCCTTCCCGCCCCCACGTGGAGTAAAGCAGATGGCTGAGTCAGTGGTGCTCAGGCCTCAGTGGTCCTTGGCCCCAAGCCACTGCCAGCTGCACTGTGTAGGCTGAGATTTGGGGGGCACCAACCAGCTTTTCCCATCACCAAAGGGTGGGGCGGAAATGGTAGCCCCTGGGGCACTTGAGGACCCCCACACACACTTCTCTACTTCTTTCTGCTCGAGAATGGCCCCTCTGCCCTACCCCGGCCCTGCCCCTGGGCCATCTGTCTGCCGGGCTCCCTGGAGGTGTATCTGACGCTGGGGGGTTCTGTACCCTCACAGAGCTGCATCTGTCTCCACCACTCCCATCCCTCTTCACACCCAGACGCAGCACGCAGCCCCTGGGTGGCAGGGGCCTCTGACTCTTCTCCGCGGCCCCCACCCTCTCCGCTACAGGCAGAAGCTGACCCTGTTTAAGGAGATGCTGGCGGGCTGTGGAGCTGGCACCTGCCAGGTAATCGTGACCACCCCCATGGAGATGCTGAAGATCCAGCTTCAGGACGCAGGACGCATTGGTGAGAGTGTTGAGGGAGAGAGTGCCGGAGTGGGGACAACAGATGGATCCCTGCCCCCTCTTTGTTGCTGGGAGGGAGAGCCAACAGGTCCGTCCCCTTTCTCCCCAGCCGCCCAGAAGAAGATACTGGCTGCCCAGGCCCACCTCTCAGCCCAGGGGGGTGCCCAGCCCTCGGTGGAGACTCCGGCTTCCCCCCGGCCCACGGCCATGCAGCTGACCCGGGACCTGCTGCGGACCCGCGGCATCGCCGGCCTCTACAAGGGACTGGGGGCCACGCTGCTCAGGTGGGAGAGACAGGGAGGGCGGGAGGAGGAAGGTGTGCCCGCTCGCCCCGCACCGGCCAGTCACTGCGGCCCCTCCTCTGCAGGGACGTCCCCTTCTCCATCGTGTACTTTCCCCTCTTCGCCAACCTGAACCAGCTGGGCCAGCCGGCATCTGGGGAGAAGTCTCCTTTCTATGTGTCCTTCTTGGCCGGCTGCGTGGCCGGGAGTGCAGCGGCCGTGGCCGTCAACCCCTGTGACGGTCAGTGCGCCAGGCTGGGGATGGGGGCTGTGAGGGAGTGGGGTCGACTGTGAACGGGGCCCCACGCTGACCCCTCTCCCCCCCGCAGTGGTGAAGACGCGGCTCCAGTCGCTCCAGCGCGGTGTCAACGAGGACACCTACTCGGGGATCCTGGACTGCACCAGGTGGGTGAGGCCCCAGGGGGTGCGCCCCAGGGGGCGGGGCGGGGGTGACACCAGTTCTGACCCCCATCTCCCCACAGGAAGATCCTGCGGCACGAGGGCCCCTCCGCTTTCCTGAAGGGCGCCTACTGTCGCGCGCTGGTCATCGCCCCGCTGTTCGGCATTGCTCAGGTGGTCTACTTCCTGGGCATCGCCGAGACCCTGATGGGGCTGCTGCAGCGCCCCCAGCCCTGAGCCCAGGGCCGCCCCACGCCCACAGCTGAGCGGGACCAGAGTGGGGCTGGAGCCGGGCGGCCAGCCCAGGACCAAGCAAGAGAAAGTCTCTCCCCAACCCCCCGACATGGGCGGGGGGGGCAGAGGAAGGGGCACGGGGTCCACACAGTGGTGCACACACAGGCCCCTACGGGGTCCTGCCTGCACGACTACTGGGATCAATGTCTTATTTATGTAGAAAACGCAGAAATCTTTACATTCCCGGAACCAGCCCTGCCCCAGCTCCACCCTGGCCTGAACACCCCCAGGGACAGAGCTGGTCTCTGGGCTGGGGGCCCCAGGCCTGGGCTGGGCAAGCTGGACCCTACCCTCCAGTCTACCAGCTCTCGTCCCCGAGGCTTGGCCCCTAGTCCACAAAGGGGACCCCGCACAAACCTATTTATTAACTTGCCAGGCACAAGTGGTTCTGTCCATCCCTCCGTCCGTCGGTCCAGCCTCCCCCTGCTGCTGCTCTTGCCCTTGGCCAGAACTCTACTTTGCCCCCCACCCCGGCCAGCCTTGCAGGAGGATCGGAGTCTCCTGCCCCCCATATTGAGCCAGGAATCCCGGGCAGGGGTCACACTGAATTCTGACTCCCAGGGCAAGCGCCCCCCCACTGTGGGACCCAGCATCCCTTCTGGTGGGCCCCTCTGTCCCCACCCCAGGCTGGGGGCCCAGAGCATGTGAGGTGTGTGTGCATGTGCGAATGTGGTGGGTAGCAGGTTGTGCCCACCAGCCCTCAGCTGGCCTGGCCCCTCAGGGATGGGGCTGTGGGGGGGCTGCTGCTCTCCCCCACGTGGCCAGGCAACGTATGTGTGTGCAGTGTGTGTGTGTATGGTTCGTGCCCCCTAGGTTCCCCGCTAACCCCGTCCAGAAATTTATTTCTCCTGCCTGTCCCCTCTTCTGGGACCCCCACCGCACGTCCAGGATTGGCCAAGCAGAGGGCAGACATAAGGACCAGTATGGAGCCTAGGGCACTTGCTCTGCTTTACGAGGTGGGGGGGGGCCGGGGCCAGGAGCTCCCTCCGCCCTGGGAGGGCGGGTCTTGCTCTCTGGGCCTCTGCTTGAGGCCCCGGACCACACCCTCTAAAGCTCCGCCCTCCCAGCCCCGACCCACTGACGTTGTGAGTTGAGGCAGGCCGCCCTGCCCCGCCCCCGGTCACGTGATTGTGTTGGTGATTGACCTTGACCTGGTGCTGTGTCCCCCAACCCGGCCCCTGTGGAGGCCCCTTCCAGTGACACTACCTGGGGCTCCGGCCTGGGCCCACTAGTTCGCGGTTGTTGCTGGGAGCTGCCCTCTCCCACCACATCTGTACCTTGGAAGCTGCTGCTGCTGCTTACAGAATTATATTTTTTCTTTTGAAGAGTTTTAAGAAGTTGTAACTTTTTGTGTCTTGTCATGTAAGAAGATAAATAAATATTCTAAGTAGATGCCTCCTCTCTGAGACTCTTGGGGGGGAGGGCAGTCCCCTCTTCTCTTAATCAGCTCCCCTCCCCCTGCAGACCTGGGTCGCTCCCCAGCACCTTGGCTTGAAGGGGGTGCTGGCGCAATTGCCTTCTGACATCCTGACTCCTGCGCGGTCTGGGTTGGGGGTGCAGGAAGGGCAGCCTCAGCCCCTCGCCTCCCTGACCCTAAGCTGCCCTTGGGATCAAAAACGGAACCGGGTTCCGGGGCCTCAGAGTTCCCGGCCGGCCAGTCCGGGCGCCGCGGTGACAGCGGGCGGAGCCGGCGCTGATGCGGCCCCCTCCCCCTTCCTGCGCCGGGAACAGTGCATTGTGGGAAACTCCCAGTGCTTGCATCTGCAGCCTCCCGCCGAGGACCCGCGGAGAGCGCCCAGCACCGAGGTGGGAGCGCCAGGAGCAGCAGCGTAAGGCAGCGGGGGCTCCGAGACCTGGGCCTGGGGTGGTGGGAGTTGGGGGGCACTGGGTCCCCCGCGGAGCAAAGCCCAGTGCCCGCTTTGAAGGTCACGGGGCGCGCCAGCCCCTTGCTCTCTCCAGCACAGCGGCCAGGGGAGGGGGAGGGGGCAGCCGGCTGACGTCAGCATGGGCCCAAAATAACTGAGGGTCTGCGGGCAGAGCAGACCACCTGCCCTTTGCCATCTTGACACCTGGCAGCTGGGCACCCCTCCAGAACAGCTCCGGGTGAGGGGCTGTTGCAGCTTCCTGGGAAGGGTGGCAGCAGCTAGGCCTCTCCCCAGGACACCCCATCATGCTGTGACCTTCAGGCGACCTTCGGTGTGGTTAGTGTGTCTGGCCAGAGTGGGAAACACGAGCTGCCGCCTCCCAATGGGGCTCCCTCTCCTTGTGGGTGGGAGTGGGGTTCTGCAGCGTAGGGGATGGGGAGAGGCAGACAGGTGTGTCTAGGTCTTCAGAGAAGGACGACTCAGGCGCCCAGTCCCCTCCCCCCACCCCTGGACATTGAGGATCTGGGCCCCGCCTTTTCTACAGCCCAGAGCCCTCATCATCTGCCCTGGCCCAGATTCGGGGATACTGAGGTGACCAGCACAGCGTGTGCCCACTCCAGGCTCATGCCAGAGACCCCCTCTGACCCCAGAGGCAGGCGCAGCCTCAGGTCCAGGAAGGACTCCTTGCCCTTGAGCTGGAGCAGGCGAGGCGGGTCTGGGGGTGGGCCCAGGGGCTGGGAGGGGTAGATGGCCTGCCGGGAGGCATAGGCCTGTCACTGCCTGCCTGGCTTCTCCAGTCCCTGGGGAGACACTTCAGGTCTGTTGCATCCGGTTCTAGCAGCCTCGGGCCTACTCCCACCCCAGCAGCACCTGCGAGCGCAGATCCCAGGTTCTTGCTCTGCCCTGCCCCCTCCACTTGGACCCAGTCCCCTTCCTGAGAAGGTTCTGCCCAGGCCCACCATGGCTGCTGTCCACCTCTCCTCACCACACACCCTTCTCAGGGCTTTCCTACCCCCGGCTGGAGTAGTGGACACAGCACATGTGTGGGCAAGACCATTTCACAGATGAGGAAACTGAGGCCTCTGGCTGGTCTCATCACGCACCCCCAGCCCTTAGCCTCTGCCTGTGTGGCTGGAAGGGCTTGTCAGGGAGCAGTAGGGGATAGATGGAGGCCAGGCCCTGGACAAGGAGGGTCCCGAGCTGCAGCTCCTGAGGGGCTGCAGAGAACCGGGTAGGATCTCTATGGGAACAAGGCGGGGCCTGGACAGGATGGAAGAGTCCTTTACCATAGCCTCATTGTGTCTCCCTCCAGGCCCATATAATGCCCAGGGGTGAGCTGTCCTGAGCCGCTGTGGTCCAGCCACCTGCCTGTCCACGCACGCCCACACACAGCCTGCCAGCACTGCCCACCATGGAGTCCAGAGGGAAGTCGGCCAGCAGCCCCAAGCCCGACACCAAGGCACCCCAGGCCGCTGCTGAAGCCAGAGCCCCCCCAGCTGCAGACGGGAAAGCCCCTTCAGCTAAGCCAGGAAAGAAGGAGGCCCAAGTGGAGAAGCAGGAGCCACCAAAGGCCCCCACCCCGCCTCCTGCCAAGAAGACCCCAGCCAAGGCTGACCCTGCCCTTCTCAACAACCACAGCAACCTGAAGCCGGCCCCTGTGGCCCCCAGCAGCCCCGATGCAACCCCCGAGCCCAAGGGCCCTGGGGATGGGGCCGAGGAGGACGAGGCCCCCAGCGGGGGTCCAGGGGGCCGAGGCCGCTGCCCATTTGAGAACTTGACCCCTCTGCTGGTGGCTGGGGGGATGGCTGTGGCAGCCGCAGCCCTGATTCTTGGTGTGGCCTTCCTGACCCGGAAAAAATGATAGCTGGTGCCCAGTCGGGGGCACAGCCACTTCCTGTACAGACCTCGGGAATTAGTGCATGCCTGTTTCACACACAGCTATCTATACATACATACATGCATAATAGGTATACATATATCCCCCACATACACGCGCAGACGGAGAGAGACACGGACAGGGCCCCCGGCAGTGGAAACCAAGCCCCCTCGGCTGGCCCCCAGCACTTCCCCCTCCTGCCTTCTGAGGCAGAAGGAGCCCAGGCTCCAGTTTACCCAGCAGCACGGGCAGAGCTCTGACCTCGGTGGGGGGCTCAGCCTGGGCCATGGCCCCCTGGGGCAGTGGAAGGAGTGGACTCTGAGTGTGGCCCACCTGCCCGCCTGCAGGCAGGTGTGTCCACAGCAGTCACACTCACATGTGCCAGCCTGTCCTGAGAGTTCCCAGTGGTCCTGTGAGCTTCCTGGCTGCAGCGTCTTGACCAGCCCCCAGAGCAGGAGCCCCCAGGGAGGGCAGGGGTCCGGGTTGGGCTCTGACCTGGGCTCCCCCATGGGGACATTAAAGGGTGTGCCTCTTTCACTCTTGATTTCTGCTCTTTGCTGGCAGGTGGGGGTCCATCTGGGTGGCCTGATACAGTGGGGCTGACCTGAGGCAAGCAGTCACATTGGCGCAGCTTCCGTGCCACCTCCGCTCGTCGCCTGAGCCCTGGCTGGGTAGACAGAGAGTCCAAAGGCCAGTCTCAGTCCGGGGAGGGCCTCCTGCAGTTCACCTTCTGGCTAGTGACCCAGGGGAGCCCCTGAGGCTGGGCTACCACCCTTCCTGCCCTGAGCCCCCTCCCCATCCTGCAGCAATTGTCCTGGGGCAGCTGAGAGCCTGGCAGGGAGGCGGGACATATGGAGGACCTGCCCAGCAGCCATGCCTGCCCAGCCCCCAAGACGACCCCACCTGCCTCACCCCGCGTCCTTTGAGTCTAACAAGCGTATAAATGCAATAACAGGTAGAGTAGAACCGCTTGGTGGGTGACCGTCACCCATGTCCACTGCCTCGATGCACCTGCAGGGAGACTGTGCTGTGCCATCCTTAGGGCATCTGGTCCCAGCTTGGTCTGTGGTGCTGGCCGCGGGCAGGCTCTGGAGGGTGGTGGTGGACTCTGTGTGAGCCTGACTTGCCCTTGCCTGGCCAGCTGCCTACTGGAACCCTGGGCCTGAGTGGAGGCTGAGTCTGAAATAAACGTTATTGTCTAAGGCTGAGCTGCGTCCTCACCTGCACACGGTCGGGAGAGTTGGGGGCTTGCCTTTGGGACGTGGGGGTCACATATCCACACTGCAGGCTTTCCAGGGCGGGGTAGGGAGTGCCAGGTGCCCCTCAGCAGCCCCTCCTGCCACCTTCATGCGCTTGATCCTGAGGGACTCTACCTACAGCCCTGCCTGGGCCCTTCTCCATCCCAGACAGACACAGGCAGCCCTTCCTGCCAGCCCTGACCCCAGATGGACACCCAGGGGCTGCAGGACCTAGCCTCGGACCCCGGCTGCCAGCCACAGTGCACAGGGCAGAGCTGGGAGTGGGAGTGGCCAGGGAGGATGCAGGAGTGGGAGGGGGACCTGGCCCTCAGGCTGACCTCTCCAGCAGTGGGGACTTTTCTCCACCCCTCTCTGCAGTGAGCTCTCCATCTCTGCAGTGAGGGGGCGCATAGAAGCTGCAAGGAGGGGGTTTCCTCCTCTCATCACCTCCTGCCCACACTCCCTGAGCCCACTCTCACCAGGTGTCCAACTGGCCAGGCCTGCATGTGACCCCAGCTGTGGGTGAGGCTGCACCCTCGGGGTGCAGGCTGGGGAAGCAAGGCCCCACTGGACCCCAGAAGCGCTTGGTTACCCAGGCCCCCTCCCCTAGCCTTCTTCCAGCTGGCATGGGGGGCACATCTTTCCCTTCTTTTCCTGGCACCCCCCCCCCTTCCCAGGGTGGCCTGCCCCCTCCCTGTGCCCACATCTCAGGCAGACGAGTCCCGAGAGCTTCCTTGGGGTGAAACATCCTAAACAGACCAACAGACCTTCGGCCCTGCCCCGCCCCTCCTTCCATCCTGCAGCACCTCTGAGTCCAGGAGGCCACCTGCCCTGGGGCCACTGGTCCTGAGACCCCCACGCCGAGGGGAGGGCCTGCCGAGCAGTGGCCCAGCCTTTTCCCACACCTCCAGCTTCCGGTCCCCCTGCCCCACAGGTGCCAGGCCCGCCACTCAGGCACTTCAGGGTCACTCGCCACTCTCTCCTGCTGTCCAGTCCCCTCTCCCATTCTCTCTACTCCGTGGCTTGCCCGTCCTTCTGACACTTTAGGGGGCTTGGGGAGAGAGCAGAGGTGACTGTAAGGGTGGGCTCTGTCATCTTCAACTAGAAGTCTGGGATTTGGTTCTTTCATTTTCTTTTTAGTGAGGAAGATTGGCCCTGAGCTAACATCTGTGCCAGTCTTCCTCTATTTTATATGTGGGACACCTACCACAGCATGGCTTGATGAGCAGCGTGTAGGTCTGCACCCAGGATCTGAACCTGTGAACCCCAGGCCACTGAAAAAGACCACGTGAACTTAACCACTACGCCACTGGGTTGGCCCCTGGGACTCGGTTCTTTTGATGATGTGATACTCCACCTGTGATGTTTCCTCATTTTATTTCTCAATTCCCTATTAAAGGATATTTAGGTTGTTTCAAAATTTTTGTCACTTTAGACAAAGGAGTGACGAAATCCTTGCAACACTGCCGGTGCCCTGTCTCTCTGGGGTGTGTGCGAACGTGTGCACGTCTTTCTTTTGTGTGTTTTACTATGGGAAAATAGATATCACATAAGACTTACCATTTTATCTTAATCTTTTAGGTGCACAGTTCAGTGGCGTGAAACACATTCACGTTGTTGTGCAGGCATCGCCACCATCCGTCTCCAGAATTTTCCATCTTCCCAAACTGAAATTCTGTCCCCATTAAACACTCACTCCCCGTCCCATGCCCCAGCCCCTGGCGCCCACCATTTTGCTTTCTGTCTCTATGAATTTGACTCTAGGGACCTCCTGTGAGCGGAATGGTACAAGTGACTGGCTTGTTTCACTGAGCATCACAGCCTCCACGTCCATCCTTGTGGTAGCACGTGTCAGAATTTCCTTCCTTTTTAAGGCTGAGTAATATTCCATTGTGTGGGTGGACCTCAGTTTGTGTATCCGTTTGTCTGTTGATGGGCACGTGGGTTGCGCCCACCTTTTCTCTGTTGTGAGTCACGCTGCTCTGAACACGGGTGTGCACACATCTCTGGGGGGCCTGCTCTCACCTTTCCTGGATGTGGTACCAGAGGTGGGACTGCCGCCTCCACAGCGTGTGCGTCGTAAACTCTGCTGCTCCATCTTGCGCCCACGGGTTGGCTGTGAGACCCACGGCTCCGCTCACCCTGGCGACACAGGCTGGGATGAAGCACTCGAGATTTTCCCAGTCCAGGCAGGGCAAACTGGCTTCTGAACTCGCACGGATCCGATGTGCTCCTTTTCACATGGTTCTTGGCCGTCTAGGTCTCACCTTTTGTGATTTTTCCCGTGGTGCTATTTGTCCATTTTTCCGTGGGGTGCGATGCCTTCTTCTCCTTTCTTGGGAGGTTTTTCTGCATGTGTTGTGCATCCTAACCCTTTGCCACATTGCCGATATCTCCACTCAGTGGCTGGCTTGCCTCTCACTCTGCTTCCTGGGGACAGAAGTTCTACAGTCCTCGCTGATCACCTGTGACCCCCCTCCCTGTTCCTACACGAGCTCTCGGAATCTCGGGGAGAAGGAGCTTCTCGCTTGTACTCGTTTCATAGTCTCGGCAGTGACGCACCTGCAGGCCTTGAGTCCGTCTGGCGAGGTTTTGTGTGTGGAGGAAGTGGGAGCTCTGATGTCATTTCTGTGCCGTCAAGCAGACCTCTTTGCCCAGTATCGGGAAGCGGATGGTCCCCTCTGGGGACCCGTCTCTCATTCTCACCTCCTGGCACAGCCAGGGCCTGTTCTGAGCCGGGGTCTGCCCGCACTGCCGGAGGCCATGCTGTCATGAATGCAGCTGTCAAATCATCTTGTAATGATGTCCTGTTTCTTTTTGACTCTCCCACACATGCTCAGTGACTGGCATCCCCTCCCCTGGAATGTTAGAGTTGGTCAGCTGAGGTCCCTGGGGCCCGGTGGCAGGTTCTGAACAATCGTGTCCTAAACCTAGTAACGTAGGGACTCTTCCAAAATGACAAACCTTCTTGGGGATGCCTAGGGCTGCTTTAAATTATTTTAACTATAGAACTACTTTTAAGGTCTAAACAAAATACCAGGTATCAAAGGGATTCCGTGCAGAAAAATTACACACCTGGGGCCAGCCCAGTGGCACAGTGGTTGAGTTCACGCGCTCCGCTTCAGCGGCCCGGGGTTGCAGGTTCAGATCCCAGGCATGGACCTACACACTGCTCATCAAGCCATGCTGTTGTGGCATCCCACATACAAAATAGAGGAAGACTGGCACAGATGTTAGCTTAGGGACAATCTTCCTCAACCAAAAAGAGGAAGATTGGCAACAGATGTTAGCTCAGGGCTGATCTTCTTCACGAAGAAAAAAAAAAGTACACAGTGTAAATGCAAATCAAACTTACAAGGACATCTGGAAAACAGGAAATGTAGGTGGCAGCAGCACCTCCCAGGACAGAGGTGTCCATAGGCCGAGCTCTGTCCGAAGGAGGTCCTGCTCCCCCTCGGGGCTGCCTCCCTGAGCCCTCAGCCCTCAGCCTTTCCTTTCTGAGCACTTGCACCAGCGTCTTAGGACATCCATCCCTGTCCATCGTGATGTGTCATGTCACACATGGGCTCCCAGGGCTCCAGTGCTCATGTTACTAGGCTACAGAGGGTATGGGGGTCCTCTCTAGCACCCCTCCCCTCCCCCAAGAGTGTGCAACTCCTCTCTGAGGCCCCTGCCCTGGAATGCATTCCTGGTGTGACGAGGGTAGAGCTGGCCAGTGCCTCAGGACCTGCCCTCCCCAGATACGGTGACCAAGGCCTGTGGGAGGGCAGAGCTGGTGGGCAACTCACTGCTCCAGACCCTCACCCCAGCTGCTGTGGGTCCAGCCTCTCTGACTCCTGGGTCTTCAGTGGCCCCCTGGCCCTGCAGCTCCCTGACCTCACACCTGGTCCCAGGGCCAGGCAGGCAGAGGCTCCCCATGTCCCAGTGCCAGTCCTGGTGTGCCTGGACCTCTCCATCTGGTGTCTGGCCTAGGAGGAGCTGACTGTCAGAGGGTTGCTGAGCACAGTGAGGGGCCGTGCTGTGGGGGAAACTGTCCTGGCAGGAGAAAAGCTTACGCCTTGTACTGTCAAAGAAAGTGCTGAGGTGACATCCCTGGGACCCACCCCTGGCGCGTGGGAACAACGGCTGGAGTAAGTCAGCAGTCGGCCCCCACCCCCTTCCAGCCCAGTGGTACCCAGAGGTGTGTTTGAGGGGAACCCCGTTCAGGCCTTCCTCTGGACCCACCCACTGCTCCCTGTCCTTACGGCCTGGGCATCGGGACAGGCCAGCTCAGGACGGAGCCTGTCTCCTTGTCAATCACCCTACTACAGGCCACAAAACGCCACCACCTGCCCACCTGTCTGGCATCTTCCAGCTGGCCTTGCTGGTCTAGGGGGCAGACAGTGGGAGCAGAGGTGGCTGCTCCCACCCTTTCACAGTGCTGATGCCCAACTTGAGGTAGGGGGACTCCTACCCAAGCCCACTGCCCTGGTCCCAGCAGCCCCATACTTCTGGGCTGTCACCTGCCACCCTCCACTTTGCAGTTCAGGGTCTGCGTAACTCACGGGTTCTTGGGGTCCTAGTCTCCAGACTCTACCAGCCTGGCCTCAGCCAAAGGAGAACCCGGAGCTGAAGGGCCTGAGCCAAGCTGGGAAGAAGGATGCATCTGGGACCTGGGACATGGGCCACCCCACAGGCTGTCTAGATAGCAGGGCTGCCCATGACATGCCCACCCTGGGAGAGAGCCCCAGTCCCCAAACCTGAGGTCCACCCAGTGGCCACGCTGAGCTAACAGAAAGGCACTCAGGGCAGCTCTGTGGTGTCGGGGGTGTTCTTAGGGAGTACTGGGCAGAGAGTATCCTGGTCATCCATGGGCTTTGAGGTATGGTTAGGAGTTTGGTAGGCAGAGAAGAGCTCCTGCATTTCAGACGGAGGAGTAGCAAGTGCTGAGACACCCAGGGAAAGGCTCAGGTGTGCTCCAAAAAGGAGGAAGTTGCCAAGGAAGGAAGCAGGGGTGAGAGGGCCAGAGGCATTGGCCAGCTTCACAGGGCAGGGCAGAGAGTCCCCCAGGAACGCCCCCCTACTCATCCGTGGCCCCAAGCGCAAGCAAGTTCCAGAGACAAGAATGAAACTTAAGCTTTTAATTGGTGCGTGACAATGTGTCCTGTGACACACACACACCTTGTGTCCCAGGGTCTCTAAACAAAAGCAAACCCCAGGTTCAAGGGCACGACCCCTTCCAGCAGGGCCCCTGTGCTCAGCCCCCAAGCCTTCCTCCATCTTTGCCCGCCCCTCCTGGGCACTCTGTCAGATGCTGAGGCACCTGGACAACACCTAGAGGATGCTCCAGAACCGCACGCCCAGGGGGAGGCAAGCCAGCCCCACACCTCAGGACCTCAGTTATGACCCTGGACCCCTGGACAAGGGCCTTGGGAGGGGGCTCGGCAGGATGGGGAAGGGGTACCCCTAGATGGGGCCCTGGAGGGGGAGGCCCTTCCCCCAGGCCTGGACCCTTCCGAGGAGACAGTCACCCAGGCCCGGGAGGCTGGCTGCAGGCCTGTCTGGCCCCTTGAGGCCTCCTGTGCTCAGCCCCGGGAGGAGGGGCTCCCTGCCGGCCGCGCCCCTCCCCCAGCAGCCCCCGTCATGCCCAGGGGTGCACTGTCGCCTCACCCTGACGTCGGCCCTGAGGCAGGGCCTGAGTAGCATCCTGTCCTCACTTGGGGGTAAGGGATGTGGGGGGCAGGGGCCAACTCACTGGAATGGGAACCCACTCAGGAAGGGGGCAGATGAGCCAGCATGATTGGGTGGGTGCAAGGGTTGGGGGCTGCTGCCCAGCGGTGGGACAGCAACCGACCACAAGCCCACCCGGGGGGGCACCTCATCTCAGGCTCACCCCAGTCACCATGACAGGGCCTCACGGGTCATCTTGTCTGTGTCCTTACCTTACTGTTCACAGGGCAGACAGAGAGAGGCAGGCAACCGCCAGACCTGGGATGAGGCTTCTGGTTGGCGAGGCGCCATGCCACCTGCCCCTGTGCAGGATGCCCACTCCAACTCCAAATACCATGGGGGACCTGCACCCCCACAGGCTTACCCACGTCGGGAGCTGGTGACATGCCCAAGTGCACTGCAGTGGAATGGGGTCACTCACACACACATGGCCTGGATTGAGGCTCGGGTCATGTGCACATGTGAGACCTGGACCTGAGATTATGTGCATGCAAGTGACCTGGCCTCGGGGGTCTGCTCCCCCTGCTTGGCTGTGTGGGCCCATCTGGCAGGCATCCTGCGAAGTCCCAAGTGTACACTAGGATGCACACTGCCTGTGAGCACAGGGGCACGCTCACATGCGCACGCACACACCAGCCCCACCACACAGCGTCTTGGCCAGGGCATCCTCTTCTTTAGAGACAAACCACTCAGCTAATGAGTCCCTGTGCTCAAGGAGGAGGCGGTGGGAGGCTCCTGCAGACTCAGCTCTTTCCCCACCGGTCTTCCCTGCTGCACCTATGGCCGGTTCAGCCGGCTCTGGTGCCTTAGGGACACCCTGGGGTAGTGCAGGTGGGGCTGGGCCAGCAGGGGGACCTCATGGCTCCTGCTCCACGCTGGCTCCTCCAGCTCCTGGGTATGACACTCAAGGATGTGCATAGGGGGTACAGACACCCCCTCCCTAGATCCAGAAAGCTCTGAGTGGCTAGGCCTCAGGGCTGTGGGTCTCCATCTGATCTCCCCTGTGCACCCAATGCAGGCTCCAGGCTCCTGTCCCCTGTCCCCAGGCCCCGCTAGTGCCAGGAGCCCCCAGCTTCTGCTTCACCTGGGATGGGGGGAGGGCCTCACAGTGGGTGAGGGCAGGGTGCTCCTCACTGTGTAGCTGGTGGTCAGGGCCTGGGGTGTGGAGCTGGGCTGGGCTGGGCAGAGGGCAGAGCCAGTGGTTGTGGAGGCAGAGGGTGCCCAGGGGCAGTGCCTCGGCCTACACTCGCCCACTTGGGCAGTTCCCACCCATGACAAAGGTTTCCCCGATCAGTGCAGAGGCTGGCAGGACCTTGAGGGAACCCTGTTGTGGCCCCTCCACACTGGCAGCAGGGAGTCCTGGAGGCGGACTGTGGAGGGCAAGGGGGGAGCCTCCCTTCTCCCCAGCCCAGGCTTTAGGGAGCGCTCCCCAATCTGCTGATGATCCACTTGTACACCCCCCACCGACTGCCTCCTCCAGTCTGGAAAAGCTGCTTCAAATGCAGCCTGGCCAAAGGGCACCCTTGATTCCCTTACCAACTCAGCACCCCCAAAGCACCCTCACCTCAGGAAGGACACCCCATTCTCCCAGGGGCTCAGGTGAACCCAGTGACCTCACTACTTCTGTCTCCCCTCAACCATGCTGGTTGAGGTGGAACCCATCCACCCCCACGGATGCCTGTAGACCCCTCCCTGGTCTCTGGGCTCCCACCCCGACCCTCACAGGGACCCAGTGCTGCAGGCACCAAAGTGCCCTGCCTGGAGCTGCAGCCTTCGCTGCCGAGATGTGGCCCCCATCATCTCCATCTGAGCTCCCGCCTCCAGCCTCCCCTGCCCTTCTCACCCTCTAACAAACTGTGCAGTGACCTTCTATGAATCCACGGTCCAGCCCTCATCCCCAGGACACCAGCCCTACTGGGCAGGGTGCTTTGCCCTAGCATTCCATGCTGTGTCCCGAGCGTCAGCTCGGAGGGTGACACAGGTGGCTATCAGTGATCGAATGCTAAATACCTGAATCTATGGGGCAGGGGAACTTCGTCTACAGGGGAGGGGTGGGTGGAACCTTTGTCTATGGGGAGGGACCCTCGTCCACGGGGGTCACTGCCCTGCGCCAATAAGGGACGAGAGAAAGGGAAGGAACTGTGGTCCTGAGCGCGAAAAGCGCCGGGGCGGGGGTTTGCTCAGGGCTGCTGAGGCTTCGGGCCCGGGAAGACCCTCGGGGCTGTCTCCTGTCCCCTGCGGCCCAGCCCAGATCCCCTCTGCAAGCCCCCGGAGCTCGGACGGCCCAGGCCTCAGGGCGCAGGGCGGACCCGGACCTGGACCCGGACCCGGATGCTCGCCCGGAGGGAGAAGGCGGGGTCCAGCGGGAGGAGGGAAAGGGAGGGAGTCCGGCGGGAGGAGGCGGGGAGCATGCGCCCAGCGCGACTCGCGGCTCGGTCCCCGGGCCGCTGCCGCACGTGACAGTGACTTCCGGCTGCGGGCTCACGCACGCGCGCAGGCACGCTCCGCGCACGCGCAGTCCGCCCCGGCCGCCGCCTAGCCCATGGCGTCCGAGCGGCTCTCGAGCAGGCCAGCCTGCCTGCTGGTGGCCAGCGGCGCCGCCGAGGGTGAGGCCCCGCGCACGCGGGCTCGGGAGGGAGTAGAGCCCTCCTGGGAAGGGCCCGGCCGCTGCGAGCGTGTGGTCCGGCAGCCGCGGGGGCACGGGCCCGGGTGCGGCCTGCGAGCGCGCAGCGGTGGCCAGCCCGGGCAGAAGGAGCCGGGCAGCCGGGGGCCTCCGTGCGCCAGGCCCGCTGCCCCAGGGGCCCGGGGCGGGTGTGTCGAGGACGCGGGGCCGGAAGGCCCGGGGGTGCGGGGCCCTGCTGAGCGGCAGGTCACGAGCGTGTCCTCTGTGCCCATCGTTCCGCCGCCCGGCCTCGCACACCCCCAGGAGGCCGAGGGGTTGGAGAAGGGACGGTCCTGGTGGGACGGGGGCGTGCAGGGAAGCCGGAGGGCGCCCGGCGCTGCTCTGAGCACTTGCCAGGTCCTCCCCTGTGCTTCCTCTCTCGCCGAGGGAAGGGATGACCTCAAGGTCGCATCTCGGGGAGGTGGAGGGCCCGGGTTGGGGCCCGGGGTCTGGCTCTGTAGCTGCCCAGGTGGACGAGGGAGAGAGGACTGAGGGTGATGAGGTCACGGGGGGCTCAGCCCCAGGAGCCCTGAGTGGGTTTCTAGAAGGAGGGTAGGAGGAGCCGGGTCCCTGCCACTCCCCTCATGCGGAGGTGTAGGGTGGGAGGAGCCATTGAGAGTGGGGTTCAGTCCTGGAGAGGAGGTTGTGGGTCACCTCCAAAGGTGGATGGTTGGAACTGGGTAAGAGTGAGGAGGGATCGCACCGGTTTGTGCCACAGGGAGGGGTTGTTGAGGACATGGAGTGGGGGCACAGCTCTGAAAAGGCCACTAGGCTCTGTGGGCAGGACAGGTGGGCCCTGGGCTGCAGCAGGTAGGGCTTGGGGGAGTGAGGGTTGAGGAGCTGGGAGGGCAGAATTGGGCAAAGTCTGGCAGATGATTTGGGGAGACTGCTCAACACGTGAACTCTTTATGATGAATATATGTTAATTCGTGAGAGTGAATAAAGATGAAAATGAGATTTAGAGATTGGGTGTCAAGATTAAAATAAAAATGAGAAACACTGACCAAGCCCATTTAGAAATGGATGTCTCACAGCCTCCAGCAGCCAGGAGCCTTCCTACAGGGTGTGGACAGAGAGCTAGCAGCAGTGTAGGGCATGGGTTCCGGATGCTGGAGCCCTTGTGATGAAAGCGGCCGCATGTATTTGGGCCAGGGCAGGCAGTGTCTTGGCCTGTGGGGAGGGGTCAGGATTCCCCCATGCTGCTGCTGACAGCAGCAACCCCACCTCTGTGGGCACAGGCCTTACTCACTGCCGCCCCTCCCTGGTGGTTTGGTGAGCAGACAGCTGTGTGAGGGAAGGGCACTGTGGGTTTGCCTTCTGGAGAGTTCTCTAGTGGCCAGGCTGGGGAGAGAGCCCACTCTGGGGATGGAGGGGCTAGTGGGCCAGGGCTGTGAGAGGTGGGCCCTTGTGAGGTGGGGTGAGGGGCTGCTCCTTGGGGTGGTTCTGGGACCAGGAGAAGCCCTGGTATCTGGGCAGCCTCCCACCTGCTCAGGGCAGGAGTGGGGCTGTCTCGCCCTGTACCCACCAGGGATGTCCCCTTCTTGCAGGTGTGTCGGCCCAGTCCTTCCTCCACTGCTTCACGCTGGCCAGCGCTGCCTTCAACCTGCAGGTGGCCACCCCTGGGGTGAGTCCGGCCACCCGTTCTCCAGCCAGATGCATGCTGTCCCTACCTTTCTGGGAGTGAGGTCAGGAGAGTGCTCTTGTTCTCTGGGAGGAGCAGGAAGCCTGAGGTTGGTGTGACCCCAGGAGCTGCGCTGTGCCAGGGGCCGGGACCCCAGTGGCATCATCAGGCTCTGGTCCCACCCGTGGCGAAGGGGAGACCATGTGTTGTGGGTTGGTGTCTCTACATGTGAAAGCAAGGATGGCTCCGATTCTACCAGGAAGAGTTCTCAACCTCCTGATGGTGTGGGACCTGGGGTCATAGCAATGATGCATTATATGTTGGCCCCTTGCATGTTTCCAGCATCACCCCCATGGTAGGTGGAACAGCTGCTGCCCCTTATAGCAGGAGACTGCGGGGCAGGTGGGGGTCCGGTGTGGTGAGGCCCGGGAGGGGGCTGCGCTGTCCGTGCCTGTGTCCCCGAGGGACTGCTGTCTGTCTCAGCCCTCATCCATGTTTCCTCCAGTCCCTGTGATCCAACGGGTGTCCACTGCTGATCCTTGGTTTCTGGGCTCCCGCAGGGGAAAACCATGGACTTTGTGGACGTGAACGAGAGCAACGCGCGGTGGGTGCAGGACTTTCGCCTCAAGGCCTATGCCAGCCCCGCCAAGCTCGAGTCCATTGACGGTGAGGAGCTGTGGGGCACCCGAGCACTTGGAGGGTGCGGTGTGTGGGGTTCCAGGTGGGCTTGTAGCTTCCAGAGCGCCCCCTTGCTCTGCTCCTGAAGCACTGGGGCCTGCCGCAAAGTGCTGCAACCATGCAGGGCAGCCTCCAGTCCCGCCTCCTGGGCCTAGGATTCCCAAACTCCATCTATTGGGGAGAGGCGGCAGGCACATGGAGATATGAGATGGTGGGGAGTGGTGGCCGGGCCTTGGGAGACTTAGCCCGTGTAGGGAGAGTGACAGATGATGGCAGCTGACGGTGGGAGCACAGAGGAGCCAGGCTGATCCCTGTGGAGGGCCTGGTCCCACTGGCAACCCCGCTCTCTGTGACTCCCTGGCCTGTGTCTCCCTGCAGGTGCCCGGTACCATGCGCTCCTGATTCCCAGCTGTCCTGGCGCCCTGTCCGACCTGGCCAGCAGTGGGTCCCTGGCCCGCATCCTGCAGCACTTCCGCTCTGAGAGCAGTAGGTGACCCCTGGGACTGGGGGTGAGGGGTCTGCAGAGTCATGAGAAATGGGGCTCCATCCACAGGGAGGAGAGGGAGGAAGACGCCAGGGTGAGGAGTGAGGGCTGGGGGCAGTGGCCGCTGTGGAGAGCAGGGTTCAGAGCTGGAAACGCCAGGTCATTTTAGAAGCCAGACGGGGCCCATGTGAGGAGCCTGTGATTCTGACCAGTGAGTAGACAAGCTTGCTTGGCCATCCACACACACGGGAGTGGGCCACCCCTCCCCCTGCTCCTCCTCCCCCTGACTTTGTGCCCCTCAGGTCGCCATCCCTGGGGGCCCTCTGCCTGTCCCCTGCTGGGACTGGTGGCTGTGCGTGCTCCCCTGCCCACCGCGGGCTCCTCCGAGGCGGGCAGGCAGGATGCTGGCTTTGTTCCTGGTGGGGTTCCAGGTTCGAGGCCAGCCAGGAGGCTGGGAGGAAGGCTGCTCTGTGGAGACATGGCCTCTCGCCCTGGCCTGGCATTGAGCTGTGATGGGCCTGTCGATGGGACAGGAGCGGGACACTCGTTAGGGACCAACAGAAGGAAACCTGGGGGCTCTACACAGTGTCCTTTGTTGGTGGGAACAAGGCCTCCTGTCCCCAGCGTGGTCTGGACAGGCAGTGATTGTTCTCGGCCACCTCAGTCGTGGGAACACACTTGTGCCAGGCTGCCTTCTGGGAGGAAGGCTCGGAGCCAGGGTGACGGCTCAGCAGGACCGGGCACCGTCTCCAGAGGGACGGGAGGAAGGGCGGTGGTGTGGAGCCCTCCCGGCTTTGCCAAATGGACCTGAGCGCCCTCGTGACTCCTTGGATCTGGTTCTTGGCCACCAAGACATGAGGAGACTGGCTCTGAACCAAGCTTGGAAGCAGCTGAAGCACAGCCCTCGTGTTTCCGGCAGGGGAGGGTGGGGTGGGAAGGGGAGCGAGGGGGCAGCGGCCTCCAGGAGCTCTGCATGGCAGGGTTGGGAGAGGGCAGGAGGCCTGGGCAGGTGTCCAGGGCCTCAGGTTTGCCCTGCCCACTGCTTTCAGAGCCCATCTGTGCCGTTGGCCACGGCGTCGCTGCCCTCTGCTGTGCCACCAACGAGGACAGGTCCTGGGTGTTCCAAGGCTACAGTGTGACAGGGGTGAGTGCACTGCGGGGGTCCCAGGCCGCACTTGGGCCCATGCTGGAAGGCAGGGGGCCATGGTCCCCTCTAGAGTTCCAGCACCAGGCTGCCAGTTCTCCGTGCTGCCTGCTGTCTACCACCACCCCCAGCACCCGCCCCGCCCCTCGCCCCTGACATCCAGGCCGGCCCCCATGGGGCAGGCCCCCAGCCACGCTGACTAAGCTGCAGATGCGGGCTCTGCTGCAGCGGAGGTGGGGTCAGCCGAGGCCTTGCTTTGGTGGCTGTTGAGTGCACGGTGTTCTTCGTTTCCAGGAATGGTGCTGCCATTTGGGTGGACGGCCTGGGTGGCCGAGGAGCAAGAGGGAGGGTCCTGGGGAGGGAGAGTCCACGGCGCGCGCTGAGGGGGTTGGGTGGCTTGGGCCGGGGCGGGAGGAGAGGAGCTTTGAGCTCCTTGTGTGGCCCAGGTCCTCTCCAGCCCTTCGACTCCTGAGGGGCTCAGTCCTGAGGCCCCTGCCCAGCTCATTCTGGTCACCTGTGTGCCCTGATGCTGGGGGAGGGGGGTGACAGCCAGCCCCTCCCCCCACAGTGGCCCTGTCACCCTGAAACACCCCACAGCGGGAGGGCCTCACCCTTGGTCCCAGCTGCCAGCACCTTCTGCCTCAGCAGCCTCGAGGTCCGAGTCACAGAGCAGTGACACATGCCCCCACCCCCACGTGTAGGGAGGGCATGGTCCTCTGCCCTAATTTGGATCTGCCCGACCTGGGGCGGGTGCCCGTTTCCCCTGCAGCCCTCTGTGTACGAGCTCGTGAGGGCGCCCGGCTTTGCCCATCTGCCGCTCATCGTGGAGGACTTTGTGAAGGACTCAGGCGCCAGCTTCAGTGGTGAGCTGGGCGGCACTCGCAGGGGACAGTGGGGCTGCCTGCTGCAGCCTGCGGGCGGTCCTGGCCAGGCCAGCCACCTAGAGCTGAGGTTCAGTGGACACCAGTGGTCGGCAGCGCTGAGATCCAGGCGGGCTGACCCACTCACTGGCGCAAGTCCGCTAGGAGCTCACGGCCCTGAGAGGGTGGGTGGGTGGGTGGGTGGGTGGGTCTGGAGGCAGAGCCCAGTGAGTGGTGTGGCCTGAGGCCTGTGTCTCGGGCCTCCTGCAGCCAGTGAGCCTGATGCCATACACGTCGTGCTGGACCGCCACCTTGTCACCGGCCAGAACGCCAGTTCTACTGTTGCGGCCATGCAGAACCTGCTCTTTCTCTGCGGCAGCCGGTGAGAGGCGGCAGGCGGGGCCTGGCTCGTACAGGCCCTTCTGCTGGGCCATGTTGGCAGCGATGCCCTGGTGCTGGTGCCTGAGCTTTGACCCGGCGCCTGTCCTGCAGGAAGTGAGGTGGTTTCCTGCTGAGCCAGCCCACCTGCCAATGCCACCTCCAGACGGCCCAGGTGTTCCCCAGAGGTAGCTGGACTCCTCAGGTCTCCAGGGACCCCGCCTCTGTGACAGCCTCTGAGAATGGCTCTCAGATCTCCTGACCTGGCTTGGTCGGATTGTTGGAGGGCACCAAGGATCAGCCCTGAGGAGCGTAGGCTCTGGGGGAGGGCCGGCTCCCAGCCCCCGCACGTCCTCCTGGGGAGGAGGTGGAGAGTGCTGAGGTGCTGGCCCTGGGCGGTCATGAAGAATTCCAGGTTGAATGTTCCACGGAGAGGTGGTGTCGAGTGAGTTGGCTCTGGAGAGTCCTGGGTGAGGTCTTGGCCCGTCTGGTCTTCCTGGGGCCGGCACTGGATGGCTGTGTCTTTCCTCTCTGCCTGTCCCTGTCCCCCCAGGTGGAGCAGAGGCTGACCCTCCCCAGGAGCCAGGATAACGTGCCAGCTGGACCTGCGCCCCAGGAGCTTGCTTCTGGGTGGTGAGGGTCGTGCCTAGGCCTGTGTGCTGCCCCCGACCCCTCTGGGCATTGGTGGGGGCCATGTGGGGAGGGGCCAGCTGACTGGAGCTTGCTCAGCACTTTAACTCGCCTAAGATGAAAGGGGGTCTTCTGGTGGCCACCAGCTCCTGGTCCTGAAACTGGCTGGTGCTGAAGGATCTGTCTGAATTTTAACCTTGCCTGGTACACGGTTTCAAAACAGGATGGCGACCCCCTGTGAGGCCAGGATGGCCCTCAGGGTGGACGCACTGTTACTGCAGCCTTTCTGACGTTGAGAGAAAGACATTTAACTGATTACAACACCATGGGCTTCTTAAGACCGCGCTGCTCACCCAGGCCCTACCCAAGTGGCCTGAGGACACGGTGGCCATGCCCAGTTGCGCAGCTGCTCTGCAGGTTTCAGGGTGGAAGTGACAGAAGCATAAGCTCCACTTGGAAGGAGGCCCCGCGGGTGGCCTCCTCGGGTCAGCCAGGGTGGCAGTCAGTCCTCATCTCTCAGGCCCTGGCCAGGCCTTTGCTGGGGATGCCAGGCAGCTGTCCAGCCGGCTCCCTCCCAGTGCAGCCTGGTCACCCCGCAGCCTCCCTGGGTGCCTGGCCTGGGCAGAGGCCCTGGGATGAGGCCTCCAGGAGCCACTCGGGCCCCCTTGTGTGTTCCCACCTTCCCATTCCCCTCCTCACTGGCTTTGCCACATTCTGCCCCTCCAAGTCCCAAGCCACTTCCTTCCTGCTCTGTAGACCACACTGAGATGCCCCAACATGTGCCCTCCTGTCGGCATTTCCCGGGAAGATGATGTTGGGAGCCCCTGACACCTTGTCGTGCCCTGCACACTGTGGGTCTGGCTAGCCACCCGCGGGGCCTCGGTCAGCCCCCGTGTCAGCAGTTATCACCCTGTGGTGATGGATGTTTCTGGACAAAAGGGTGTTTTAAATACGTTGCCTTAGGGTCATTATCTGTGTCATCTACGAAGAGCTAGTAACACTTGCTGAGGGCTTCTGGTCTGTGCTTCTCAGCCTTCCAGACTAAGGCACAGAGTGGGTCTGCGGAGGGCCCCGCCAGCCCTGTTCCATGGGTGCCTGCTGCGGCTCAGTCCTGGGTCCGCCAGGTCCAGGGCATGGGGCACAGGGCTGGGGCTGCCCACGAGGCTGGGAGGAGGAGGAGAATGAAAACCCCGGAAGGTGGCAGGGGTGGGTGCAGGTGCCCTCTGGGATTTCCCCACGCGCCTAGCATGTTTAAAACAGAGTCTGACATTTACCCAAGAGAAATAAAAACTTACAACCCCACAAAAATGGTGCATGGATGTTCCCAGCAACAACATTCACAGTAACGAAGGGGAAACCAAGCGGCAGCTCCCATGAATGGGGTACTCTTGTTAATGGACGATGTTAGTATCCATACAGTGGGGTATTATTATTTGGCCATAAAAAGGAAAGAAATTGTAACATTCTACAACATGGGTGAACCTTGAAAACGTCATGCTGAGCAAAAGAAGCCAGACATAAAGGACCACATGTGACTTCATTAATAAGAAACATCCAGAAAATGCTAGTGCAGTAGGTCTTTGTGGAAGGAACGTGCAGATGACCGTGATGTCTCCTTTTTGGGGGATGGGAAGGTTCTAAAGCTAGTGGCTGCACGGCTTTACGGCTTGTAAATCACTGGACTGCAGACGTGAGTGGGCTCAGTGTCTGTCAGTTATGTCCACAGTCATGCCTCCACTGACCCAGCCTTCATCCTGATACCTCCATGTCCTAGGATGTAGCCCGTTGACCAGCTTGGGGAGAAGACTTGGCGCCATCCCACCAGGCAGCTGAGGGCTGGGAGGGACTCGACAGAGGGTGAAGCCCTGCCCACCACTCTTAGACACCCCAGCTGACCCCAGTGATGTGACATGCCCCATCCGCCACCCACCCCAAGGTGGCCCCCTCAGCACCCTGGATGGGCTGAACCTGCCCAGGAAGGCCAGGCTGGGGTACCTGAGGTGGCCCAGCCCACGGTAGGCCTTGTCCCCAGAGCTTGTGCTATCTGCAGTGCTGCCCCTGCCCTTGGGGAGAGTGGCCAGGAGGCTGCTCCAGAAAATGGGCAGGGCGGTGGGAGGCCCTGCTCACCTGCTGCGCCTGGTGCCTGATGTGCCTGCAGAAAGCTGTGAGCAGCTGGAGTCTGGGCTTGGCAGGGGCTCTTAGGGAGGGGAGGAGGAAGGGGCCCTTCCCAGTGCAGCAGGTCACATGCAAAGTCCAAAAGGCAGTAAAGGTGTCTCTTCACCAGCTGTGCCACACCCATTGCTCTGGGATTAAGAGGTGTATCCAGAACATCTTGGTTTCTAAGCTGGTGGCCAGTGCCATCCCCACGAGGTGGCGCCATCCCCACAAGGCAGGGCCATCCCCATGAGGTGCCCCCATCCCGGAACCTGGCATCCCGTGGAAGGCCGGCCTGGCCAGCACCTGGACAAGAGGCAGGAAGAGTTGTTCCTAAAGCAAGAGGGAGGGGCTGGCCTTGGCAACCGTATAACCAGGAAGCTGTGTGCAGCTTTGACTCCAGGGGCCCTGGGACGCCCCTGCCCCCAACTCCACCGCACACCCTATGGGCCTGAGGGCCATCAGGGGCTCTGGGCACCGAATTGCTCAGGGCAGTCCCCACCTCCAAAGTCAAAGGCCTCCTGGGCTCCCAGGTCACAGTGCCTGGCAGTGGGCGAGCGGCAGCTTGTGCCTGAGGCGAGGGGCTGAAAGTGCCTGTGTCACCTGACTAGGTGCCCTTGTGGTGCTCTTGACCCAATCCTGTCTTGTGGAGCCCAGGTTGCAGCCAACAGCTGGGCACCAACTGCCCAGGGGGCAAGGAGACGGGGCCAGTGATATGAAACGGCACGGGAAAAGTGACAGCTTTAATGCATTAGGCAAAATTTTACATAAAATCAGAAATCTATGATCCGTCCCTGCTCCAATTGGTAAAAAATGCAAGATTCATTGCAAGGCATGTGCAATCAGACCCCAATTCACAGACAGCATGGTCTGCGGTCCAGCCTCAGGCGCCACACTACTTTCCATTCTCTGCGCTGAACATCCGTTCCTAGAGAGGGAGAGCACGAGCGGTGCCAGGAGCACAGCCAGGCAGCGCACAACCCCCCCCACCCCCCCATTTCCGCACCTCGGAGGAGGGAGGCGGGCTGCTGGGTCTGCCCCAAGGCAGGGTCCCAGCAATCCTACGACCACATCCAGCAGACACTGCCCTTAAGATCACACAGGGCGGCAGAGTCCACTGACAGGCACTGCCCAGGCTGCCAGAGGAAGAGAAACACCGGGGGTCCCCACAAAAGTTCCGCTCTGCCCCGACTTCACCCTGGGGCACTCACCGTCAGCATCCGCTCCAGCTTCACGGCGTCTGCAGCAAACTTCCGGATCCCGTCCGAGAGCTTCTCCACGGCCATCTGGTCCTCGTTGTGCAGCCAGCGGAAGGCCTTCTCGTCCAGGTGGATCTTCTCCAGGTTGCTGGCCTGGGCTGGGGGAGGACAGAGGGGAGCCCTGAGCCCTCACTGCCCGGCATCTCCCACGTTGCAGGTGAGACACAGGCTGCCTGAGCCCCAGCTGCTGACCCCACCCCTCGGCTGCACTTTGCTCAGCTCTGTCTCCTGCACCCTGGGGTGACCAAGGTACCGAGGTCCTGGCAGCGGCCCAAAGAGGGGGGGCCCGGGGGCTTACCCGCCTTGGCTGAGAGCACTGGCGCCAGCTTGGTGCTGTCCTTGAGCAGCTCGCCCAGAAGCTTGGGCGAGATGGTGAGGAAGTCACAGCCTGCCAGCGCTTTGATCTCCCCCGTGTTGCGGAAGGAGGCGCCCATGACGATGGTCTTGTAGCCAAACTTCTTGTAGTAGTTGTAGATCTTGGTGACGCTCTTCACTCCTGGGAGGACACGTACCATGTTCCAGGACGGCCTCCTGGACAGCCAAGGCAGAGTCCCTGCTGCGCTGCCCGGTGCTGCCACCCCGTCTGAGCCCGCACCCACCCAACTCTGCGCCCCGACCTGACCCCGCACCCCCACGTGACCCTATGCCCCCATCTGACCCCGTGCCCCTGCCTGACCCTGCACCCACCCAACCCCGCACCCTTGTCTGAACCCTCGCCCATCCGACCCCACGTCCATGCGACCCCGTGCCCCCATCTGACCCCACACCCAGCGCAGCCCAGCCTGGCTCTGGGAGCAGACAGCACAGGCTCCTCACTCAGCCTCAGCGGTGCTGCTGGAGCCACTCCCCTGGCCCCGGTACCTCAAAGGGCAACTCACCGGGGTCCTCCAGGGGCTCGTACGATTTCTTGTCCGTATTTGCCACATGCCAATCGAGGATGCGCCCCACGAAGGGGGAGATGAGCGTCACCCCCGCCTCGGCACAGGCCACAGCCTGGGCGAAGGAGAACAGCAGTGTCATGTTGCAGTGGATGCCGTGCTGCTCCTCGAGCTCCCTGCAGGGATGGGGACAGGGATGGGGTGGGCATGAGCGTGCCGGGGACCTGAGGGACCATGGCCAGTGGCTGGCGTCCCACTCAGGGCTGCTCGCGAGCACCTGTTGTTTTAACATGGGACGATGCTTGGGATTCATGATCGGAGAGGTGGAGAGGGCTGCCCCTCCGTCGAGAGCAAAGCTGGCCCGCTCACCACACTTCTCCTCAGCCAGTGGGTCATAGGTGACCGGAACTTTCTTCATCAGATCCCCCATTTCAAAACAAAGGCAATGGCAAGAGAGGTCCCCTGAGAGCCAGCAGGTCTCCCTGGCCTGACCCGCACCAGCAGCTGGGGCCCTGGCCCCTCACCTCCTCACACAACTCACCGGGCTGGAGGTCCCCGAGTCATCCTGACTGCAGTGCCGTCCTGCCCTGTTCCACCCTCCCCTGCCCCCTGCTTGTCCTCATCCTTCCCGGGCCACCCTGCAGCAAGCCCACGGCACTCCACCCTCAGAGAGGAGCCCTGACCACGAGGGGCCCCAGGCTGCTGCCGGTCCTGCAGGAAGCTTATCACGGTCCACCCGAGGACAGGGCAATGGCCACACTCTGCCACGCCGGGGTGCAGGGTGTGACAGCTGAGCCTCTGCTCAGGCCCGTCCAGCACAGGCTCCCATCCTAGGGGACAGTTTCAGAGGCATCTCCGCTGTATGGTCACTGGAGTGTTCAAGAAGCGAGGCCACAGGGCCAGCCCAGTGGTGCAGAGGTCAAGTGTGCACGTTCAGCTTCGGCGGCCTGGGGTTCGCTGGTTTGGATCCCGGGTGCAGACAAGGCACCACTTGGCAAGCCATGCTGTGGTAGGCATCCCACATATAAAGTAGAGGAAGATGGGCACGGATGTTAGCTCAGGGCCAGTCTTCCTCAGCAAAAAGAGGAGGATTGGCAGCAGATGTTAGCTCAGGGCTAATCTTCCTCAAAAAAAAAAAAAAAAGAAGCGAGATCACAGAGCCTACACTCCCAGTGTGAGTCAGCAGATGGCAGACACGGTGGGAAACAGTCTGAAGCAACTCCACAGTGAACACTGAGGACCTTGTGACCCAGCACTCCACGCCTAGGCATGTGCCCACGAGAGAGCACACGTCTGCACGGAAACTCGCACAGGTGGTCTCTGGCTTGCAGTTTTTTTTAAAAGATTGGCACCTGAGCTAATTGCCAATCTTTTTTTTTCCCTCCTTCTCCCCAAAGCCCCCAGTACATAGTTGTATACTCTAGTTGTAGGTCCTTCTGGCTCTGCTATGTGGACGCCACCTCAGCGCGGCCTGATGAGTGGTGCCATGTCTCTGCCTGGGATCTGAACCGGTGAAACCCTGGGCCGCCGAAGTGCAGTGCGTGAACGTAACCACTGGCTCAGGGGCCAGCCCTACAATTTTTTAAAATTTATGATAGTGCAAAAGCAATATACATTCAGTAGAAACTATATTTCAAAGTTTGAATTTTGATCCTTTCCCGGGCTAGCGATGTGCGGCCTGAACCTCTCATGACGCTGGGCAGCAGCAGCGAGCATAGCTCGTCAGCCCCAATCACGAGCATGAACAATGGATACCGACCGCTGGGTGGCCTTCCCGTCAGGACAGTGCTCAACCCATCACGTGGGACAGTCCACACTGTTATACAGCAGGCTTTGTGCGAGAGGATCCCGCCCACCTGCAGGCTAAGCGAAGTGCTCTGAGCACGGTGAAGGTAGGTGAAGCTAAGCTAAGGACGCTCAGGAGCTCAGGTGGACTGAATGCGTTTTTTGTTGGGGTTTTTTGAGGAAGATTAGCCCTGAGCTAACATCTGCTGCCAATCCTCCTCTTTTTGCTGAGGAAGACTGGCCCTGAGCTGACATCCGTACCCATCTTCCTCTACTGTATATGTGGGAATGCCTGCCACAGTATGGCTTAACAAGCGGTGTGTAGGTCTGCACCCGGGATCCAAACCACTGAACCCTGGGTTTGCCGAAGCAGAATGTGTGAACTTGACCACTGTGCCACCGGGCTGGCCCCCAGGACTGAATGCATTTTTAACTTACGATGGGTTCATCAGGATGCACCCCATCCTAACTGGTGGAAGATCTGTACACAGATGTTTACAGCAGCATTATCCGTGACAGCCCCAAAGGCAGAAAGCACCACGTGTCCACTGAAGGATGAACGGACATGCAAAATGCGGTGTGGACACACAGTGGAGGATTAGCCTTAAAAGGAACACGGCCCTGACACGCACCATGACACGTGTGAACCTTAGAAACGTGCTCAGCGAGGGACGCCAGGCACCAGGCCTCGTGTCCAATGACCCTTTATGGGAAATGTCCACAAGAGGCACATCCAGACACGGAGAGGAGGCTCGTGGTTGCTGGGGGACGTGGAACAAGTGAACGCACGGACAGATGGCGTGAAATGAACCGCTCCCACATGGTTGGTCAAGCATTGCTGGTGTCAGCTCCTTCTGGGTGAGAACATCACAGGAGATGGCCTATTTTCACATTTTTCTCTGTCTTCAGCACTGGGCATATGTTTGGTGCAGGAATAATGTGTTCTTGATGAACTGCCGGTGTCAGCACGCGCGGATGTGGGCAGGGTGGGGGACAGGCAGCAGCTGTGGCTCTCTCACAGGGACTTTGCTTTCCTCTGGGTGGTGGTGAGGAGACTCATTTGAGCTATGGGCTGTGTCCCTCACTCTTGGCCCCCC
Organism: Equus asinus; assembly: GCF_041296235.1. Taxonomy (NCBI): domain Eukaryota; kingdom Metazoa; phylum Chordata; class Mammalia; order Perissodactyla; family Equidae; genus Equus; species Equus asinus. The sequence continues at coordinate 49,991,928 of NC_091806.1, read as the reverse complement.
AGGGCTGCAGGTCCAACTTGCCTGCAGCCGCAAGGTCCTTACCCCCAGAGTAGAGGCAGAATTCCCGACAGCGCACTCCTCAGGGGCGACACTTACTTTCCAGCCTGAATGCCTTCCCAGGTTGACGACAGCTTTATTAGAATCCGCTCCTTGCTGATCCCAGCTTCCTTGTAGAGCTCGATGAGGCGCCTGGCACGGGCCACCATGGCATCCTTGTCAAAGGAGAGCCTGCAGAGCAAGGGGCCGTGACAAAGAGCACTCACCTCAGGAAGCGGGGGCAGGACCCCAAGCCAGGCCTGAGCCCTAACCCTGGCACACCCTCGCTCAGGGAGCAACTTAGGACCCCACGGTCCATCATGTTCCTTCGCGGGACTGACACCAGAACACGGGCTGGAGACGAATTGCTCAACAGGCAGCACCAGCCATGGCTTCTCAGACAGGAGCAGGCCTCCGGAACACTTGGCACCATGTGAGAAACCACGGCCCAAGCAGATGCTCTGGCCCCAACCCATCAGCCCGCAGTGGCCCCGTGTCCTTACCTGGCATCTACTTCCGTGGAGACGCGGCCCGGAATCTTCTTCAGTATTTCTGCTCCAAACAACACAAAAAGTTTATCAATAGCATTTTTAATCTGTTCTTCTTGTGACCTGAAACACAAGGGAGGAAATCAGGTTAGAAGCTTGTTGGCTTTAAGCGTACAAGATTCTACAAAACCAATTCGGCTTTTCTTTTGCCCAATTCCTTTCCCTCCATCTTATTTGTGCTTAAAAAATTTTTTTATGGGGCCAGCCTGGTGGCACAGTGGTTAAGTTCGCACACTCCACTTTGGCAGCCCAGGGTTTGCTGGTTCCGATCGCAGGTGCAGACCAACACACCACTGGTCAAGCCATGCTGTGGCAGGCGTCCCACATATAAAGTAGAGGGAGATGGGCACGGATGTTAGCTCAGGGCTAATCTTCCTCAAAAAAATATTTTTTTATCATGCTAAAATACAAACAGTATAAAATTGACCTTCTTAGCCATTTTCAGGTGCACAGTGCAGTAGCGTTAAGAGCACTCATATTGTGGTATGGCCAACACTATCTCCCCTCTCCAGAACTTTCTCATTCCAGACAGAATCCCTCCATTTTGGCACTTGATAAAAATAATATCTTCACTCTCTCTGGAGTCCCCTGGGGGCAGCTGAGTGGGGTGCACCATGGTGTCCCAAACTGTCCAGAGTCTGAGGGTTCTCCCAACCCACTGCACATGGGAACATCTCCAGCACGTGTGCGCCACAGGGTAGGACCTGTGGGGCTGGGCGAGGGCACAGGCCTGTCTGGTGATCCCTAAGAACACCACCTCGTCACCTGATTCCAGGAGCACCAAGGCCTGGCTGATGCAGTCGGGGCATGGCAGAAGGGAACAGGAAGCTGGGTAGGACAGGGGGCACACGGGTGGAGGGGAGGGCAGGTTCAGTGCAGAGCAACCATCACACACCTGCATGCCACCTGGACCTCAGACATAGGAGCGCCAGAAAGGGACAGGCCGGAGAGGATGAGCTCCCAGCCAGGGCCACAATCCCCTGCAGGCACCACTCTCAGCTGTGCATTATCACCCTGAGGAAAACTTGAAACATCTAGCAGGCCAGCCCTGGTGGCCTAGTGGTTAAGTTCAGCGCACTCTGCTTCGGCGGCCTGGGTTTGGTTTCCGGGCGTGGACCTATACCACTCGCCTGTCAGTGCCCATGCTGGGGTGGCAGCGCACATACAAAAATAGGAAGATTGGCAATGGGTGTTAGCTCAGGGTAAATCTTGCTCAGCAAACAAACAAAAAAACGATCTAGAAAAGGCAAATCTATGGAGACAGAGCCAGTCTGTGATTGCCTGGGGGAGGGAGTGGGGACCGACTGCAAACAGGCACCTGGGAACATTCTAGGAGGTGAATGTATTCTAAACCTGGGTTGTGGAACAGCTGCACCACTGCATAAATCTACCAGAGAGAATTGGGCTCACTGTGCACTTAGCGAATTTTACTCCAATAAAGCTGTTAAAAGATAATAAAATGACAGAAAGCAGGTCAGAGGTTCCCCGGGCTGGCGAGACTGACTACAAAAGGGGAGGCGGGGATTTTCGGGGTGCAGATGTTCTGTCTCTTGGCTGGGGTGTTTACAGGGGTGTAAATGTTCCTGTAAACAAGACGCATTGAACTGTACACTTACAATGGGTGCAGTTCACTACATGTAAGTAACACTTCAGTAAAGTTGATAAAAATAAATATAAAATATAAAAGAAAAACTTAAAAAGCCTGCAGCCAAAAATATTTAAGAATTAAGGGGCCGGGGGCTGGCCCCGTGGCCAACTGGTTAAGTTCGTGCACTCCGCTGCAGGCAGCCCAGTGTTTCATTGGTTCGAATCCTGGGCACAGACATGGCACTGCTCATCAAACCACGCTGAGGCGGCGTCCCACATGCCACAACTAGAAGGACCCACAACTAAAATATATACAACTATGTACCGGGGGGCTTTGGGGGGAAAAAGGAAAAAAAAGAAATCTTTAAAAAAAAAAAAGAGAGAATTAAGGGGCCAGCCCGGTGGTGCAGCCGTTAAGTTCGCACGTTCTGCTTCGCGTGGCCCGGGGTTCGCCGGTTGGATCCCAGGTGTGAACATGGCACCGCTTGGCAAAAGCCATGCTGTGGTAGGCATCCCACATATAAAGTAGAGGAAGATGGGCATGGACGTTAGCTCAGGGCCAGTCTTCTTCAGCAAAAAGAGGAGGATTGGCAGTAGCTAGCTCAGGGCTAATCTTCCTCAAAAAAAATTAATTAATTAATTAGTTAAAAAAAAGAATTAAAATTCAGCGAGGGAGGCAAACAACTAGATTGGGATGGGGCCTGAGTATGCCCCTCGGCCCCGCAGGTGAATTCGGTTGGGGGGGTGGTGTTTGTGCTTGTGTGTGTCCCCCCCAACCCTGGCACTTACCCGCCCAGCTTCTTGCCATAGGCGATGGCCTCCTCCACCAGCTCCTGGTAGGCGGGCATCTGCGCAGCAGCCAGGATCAGGGATGGGTTGGTGGTGGCATCCTGGGGCTTGTACTCGTCGATGGCTAGGGAAATAATTTTGGAAAGCAGAAAAGTAAGTGGAGCACTGGCTTCCACTAAGAAACCCGTGACGGGTCCCCTAAAGCCCTAAACACATGGAGTCAGTGTCTCCTGAGCTGGGGCGCAGCCACACTTCCCGCAAATTTCTTTCCTGGTCCCAGAAGCTGGACAATAGGCAGCTGTGTGCACAAGAACCCAGACTAAGGCCAGAGACCAAACGTGCCCCTGCGAGAGCTGACTGCTGCCTCCGAGTGAGGAGGAGGCAGCTGGGAGAAGCCCGTACAGCCAGCGAGGCGCCTCCAGCTGCCAAACCGCTGTCAGGAGGCACGCTTGCACCCAAGGCATCAACAGAGTGACTGGACATAGTTATCTTCAACAACTGCTTCCTTTCTTCCTTAAACTATTCTCTCTTTTAACACATTAGTTCTTTCTTGGTAACCAAGCTAGGAATTCCAAGAAACCAGCAAGGCTTGACCAGGAGTCTCACCAGCCAGGCTGTTAAAACGGAAGGGTGCGCAGAGCTAGCCCATGGCCTTGACCTCCATCGCACGGCTCATCGTGTCCAGGATGAGCTGCTGGTTCAGTACGTTGATTTGGCAAATGAGTACTTTCAAAGTATCCTTTGATGACAAAACTACAGAGACAGAGAACAGCCTGGGGCTGCCAGGACACGGATGAGGAGACGGCTCTCAGGGGCACAGGGGAGAGCTCTGTGGCCGTGGGACAGCTGTGTCCTACCTGTCCTGGTGGCTAAACGAGTGTGCATGGGTTATAAGACCACCACACAGGATGCCGCCCCCCATGTAGGCTGACAACTGTGAACACTGAGCCAGGCCTGCAGGATGGTGCTGGTGCCAAGTTCCTGGTTCTGATATCACGCTGTGGTCAAACAGGATGTCACCACTGGGGGACGTGGGCGAAAGATTCATGGGACCCTATGGGCTAATTTTGCAACTTCCTGTGAGTCTATAATTATTTCAAAATAACAAGGACAAGTGCTCTGGAGCGGTGCTTAGACAGGTGGGTCAAACCCATGGAATGAGACCCTGAAGATGGTGCCTTTGGTCGTATACAACGGTTCCCCGATAAAGTTGACTTTTAGCAAAGTTAAAGATAAAACCAGGCCCCATCTGGGGTCAAGAGATGGGCATCAGGATCCAGGGACCCTTAAACTGAATGCAAAACTGGGGGGAGTGGGTGCGCTGTTCTGGGAAGAACATCCACAACTTTGATTATATTTTCAAGGAGGCCTATGACCCCCCCAGAGGCAAGAACCTTCACCTCACAAAATGACCAGAGCCGAATGCCCTATTTACAACTACATAACATTCATGGATACACATTATCAACTAATGTATTTTTTAATAAAGTTGTTAATATTCATTAAAAAAAAATAAAATAGTGCTTGGGTTTAGATATTTCTAAAAAGGAAAAAAAAAAGTAAGCATTCCCCAGGTCCCTGCCCGCCTTACTGGCCCTATGTTGTCAGAATGGGTAACGGAGTAGCCATCCCCCTGCCACCCAGTGAGAAGCAGTGGAAACAACACGGACTCGGGCTCTGTCGAGGAAGTGAAGATGATCAAGGACTCTACGTGCTAAGCCGGGAAAACAGGCGCAGAAAAGCATGCAGCCGCTCCCCCAGCACTTTCTACCCTATCAGTATCACTGCCAGGAGGGCTGGATGACAGTGTGGGGTGATAAAGGAGACCCTTATCTCCCTGGTAACAGGAGCTCTGGGTCTCCTAAGCTCCCCAGCTCCCACCAAGTGGGGAACTTTTCTCAATGGGTTTAACATACTCCGCTAGCAAGCTCAGGGGTTGGACTCAAGCCATCACTGTCTCCATCTTTCATATGTAAGCGGCCAAACATGCTTATTCACTCTCCTAGGCTCTGCTAGATAAACAATCCGCTTACACTGTGTTACAAAGGGGAATTAAAGCCTGTTTCTCAAGTCACTGTGAGAAAGCAGAAAAGAGAGGAAGTCACTTCTGTATTGCATGTCCCACGGCACTCATATCCACGGAGCATTTCACGATTTTCCTGAAAATCCTGTCTAGTTCACAGCAGAACAGAAGGTGGGACCATCTAGTCTGGGCACCGCGGAGGACAGAAGAGCCGGGGATTAACAGTAGGATCCTCCTGTATACTTCTCTGTGTTCTCCCCTGCTCTCCAATGACCACGACTCAAACCCAGGAAAATGTCAACTCAACAGCAGGACAACCTCGGCTTTCCTCAGTGCACCGAGCTGCATCCACCCAGGTCTGCCACCCCAGGGCGTGGGTGTGCAACTGTCGGGCCCCCTGCCACAAACGGTCACCAGCAGGCACGGCCGTCCCTTGGGCAGGGGCGGAAAGCGTGCAACAGGAGGTTTCAAAAGCAGGTGGTGTCACTGGCAGTTTCTGGTCTTTCTAGGCCCAGAACTAACTCGTGTTCCTGCTCGGCCGGCAGTCAACACTCGCTGGACAGAACTGCCCCAGCTGTCCACACGGACATCGGCTCCCCGTCCACCCCGAGCCCCTCGGGGCCCCGACCCGCCGACGGTCCCCCCGGGCTCCAGGCTCCGGGCTCCGCGGCTGCAGGACCCGGCGAGGGCGGGGCTCGGGCTTCCGGGTCGCCAGGCCCCGCCCCGCCGCGCGCGCCCCGGCTCCCTCGCCCGCGCGGCCGACCCGGCCCCGGCCCCTGGGGACCCCCGGCCCCTCAGGACCCCTCAGGACCCCCGCTTGCTCTGCCCCGGGCCCGGGGCGCCCCCGGCGTCCACGAGCGCCGCCGACACCGCCTCCAGGCACGCGTCCCGGGACGCGGGGCCCCGCGCGGCCTCACCGTGGAAGTCGCCCGTGTCGGCCACCACGGTGGTGAACTGCTTGAGCTGGTCCAGCGCACTCTCCATCCTCTGCCGCTTCACCGGGGACCCCGACATGGCGAGCGGCGGCGGCGGCGCGGCGACCACAATGCCCCGCGGGCCCCGCCCCCGGCGCCGGCCAATCCGAGAGCGGCGCGGGAGGGCGGGGCGTGGGCGCCTCGGCGACGGCGACGCCCCGCCCCTAGCGACGCCCCGCCCCCGTGCCGGCTCCTCGGGCGGCCGCGAAGGACTGGGCTGGACTGGGCTCCTCGGGCGGCCGCGGAGGGCGGGGCGGCGCTCCCCGGCCTGGATCGGCCTTGGGACACCCCCCCTCGGAGCCGGGCGGCCTCGTCCCCGGAGTGATGCGACCCGGAGCCTCGCGATCCCCGACGGGCGCCCCGTCACCTTCCCCTGGGCAATGCGGAGGGGGCTGTAGTGAGGTCAGGCCAATGATGCGTGAAACCGCCCCCCCCACCCCCGGCGGGCAGAGCCGCAGAGTGGGTCGCGCCAGCCCTTGGGCGCTGCAAACCATGAAACGGGCCTTCGCCCCTCCGGACCCTGATTGTGCCGGGCCACTGCTCCCCGCGGGGAGGGCAGTCGGTGTGAGTGGGCTGGGTGCGCGGGCCTGGGCTTGGGTCGCTGCCCCTTGACCCCCGTGGGGCTGCGGGAGCTCTGCCCTGGCCGCGCCCTCCAGGCCCTCGCTCGGGTCAGACGTGCCTGATGGCTGAGAAGGGGCCTGGAGAGGTGGCTGGGAAGTAGGGCCTGCGGTTTCCTTTTCTCCTGCACAGATCCAGAGCCACGAGCATGGAGTTCTTCCTTCCTTGACTGTCAACCCTGAAAAGAAAATGGCCCGTTATTTTTACCAGCAAAATGAGTTTATTCAAGAACAGCTGAGGAATTGCAGTTGGGTACATGAAAACTGTGGTGAACCACGGGCAAGTCCAGAGAGCAAAGGAGAGGGGGCTCGCCTTTATTGGGCAGAAGCAGAAATGAGGGGAGTGCTTTAAATGGAAGATCTGTGGAGGAGAGAGTTGGAGTGGTGGGGACTTCTCCTTGGCTGAGATGTATGTAGCAGCTTCTCATTGGCTGGGTTGTTGCTGGGTGAGGAGGGAATCTTCCTTCCTCCTGCTCCCTGGTGTCAATTAGCTGCTGCAGGGCGTATCTGCATAACAGCTTTTCCTTCTTTGCTTCCTGCCTCCATTTTGAATTAGGTTTTTGTTATCCAAATTTCACACCTTTGATTCTGGGAACCGGCTTCTGGGAATCTGTCCCAAATAAGGAGCTATAGGGCTCAAAAGGTGTCGGGCATTATGTAGAAAATCAGTCATGGGAAACATAACTGCTGGTTTTTATGAGGTTGCTTGTCTTTCTTTTTTTTTTTTAATTTATTGATTTGTAGGAGATCTTTATATATTCTGGACCAAGTCTTTGTCAGATGTGCAAATATTGCAGACGTTTTCTCCAGATCTGTGGCTTAGCTTTTCATTTTCATTTTCTTTCTTTCTTTCTTTCTTTTTTTTTTTTGAGGAAGATTAACCCTGAGCTAACATCTGCTGCCAATCCTCCTCTTTTTGCTGAGGAAGACTGGCCCTGAGATGACATCCGTGCCCATCTTCCTCTACTTTATAAGTGGGACACCTGCCACAGCATGGCTTGATAAGCAGTGCCATGTGTGCACCCGGGATCTGAACCTGCGAACCCTGGGCCCCTGAGGTGGAACATGTGAACCTAACCACTGTGCCATGGGCCTGGTCCCTTCATTTTCTTAACAGTATCTTTGATGAGAAGTTTTTAATTTTGATGAAGTTCAGTATATCAATTTTTAATTTTATGGTTAGTGCTTTTTTGTATCTTTTCTAAAAAAAATGTGCTTACTCCAAAATGAGAAAAACATTTTCCTGTTGTTTCTTCTAGAAACATTTTAGTTTGGGCCTTTATGTTAGAGACTTGGATGAATCTCAAATTGATTTTGTGTATATTACGAGGTAGAGGTCAAGGGTCATTTTCTCCACTTTTTCCATCTTTGTGGAAGGGATTTTTCTGTCTGTTGGGATGCAAAAATAGAAAATACACTTCACAGGTGAAGATATATACTATTCATCAGGGAAATGCAAATTAAAACCACACTGAGATATCTCTATTCTCTCACTCAAACGGCAAAAATACAAAAAGACTGGGGCCGGCCCGTGGTCAGGTGGTTAAGTTCTTGTGCTCCAATTCGGCAGCCCAGGGTTTCACCGGTTCGAATCCTGGGCACGGACACGGCACCGCTCATCAAGCCATGCTGAGGCGGCGTCCCACATGCCACATCTAGAAGGACCCACAACTGAAATATACAACTGCATACCGGGGGGCTTTGGGGAGAAAAAGGAAAAATAAAATCTTAAAAAAAAAAATACAAAAAGACTGACAACACCAAGTGCTGACGGGGATGTGGAGCAACGGGAACTCTCAGGCCCTGCTGGGGGGAATGCAGGATGGCACGAAATGAACTCTCTGGAAAACAGTTCAGTGTGTTCTCATGAAGTTAAACGTGTACTCACCAGGGGAACCACCTCCTCCACTCCTAGAGAAAAAATGTCCACACAGACATTTGCACACAGATATTCACAGCAGCTTTATTGATAAAAACTCCAAACTAGAAACAACCCAAATGTCCACCAGCAGGAGAACTGGATAAAATGTGGCGGCTCCTTACAGCGTAACCCACTCAGCGATGGAAAGAAGGGGCTATTGATGCCATAACAACATGGGTAAATCTCACGAGCACTGTGGTGGATGCAGGAGCCAGACCCCAAGAATACGTACCCTAGATTCCATTTACGCGAAGTTCAAGGACAGGCTGCTTCTTCCATCCTGAAACTAATCCCCACAGTGGCTGCCTCTGGGGGAGGCTGGAACCGGCCGGCAAGGGGCAGGAGGGAGCTCCCTGGGGCGGTGCTTCTTTTCTACACCAGAGTTTCAAAGTGTGATCCCGCCGGCAGCACCAGCACCCCCGGGGACTTTTTGAACCGTCGTTCTCCCGCAGGCCCCCGGGCCCACTGAGCCAGAAGGCCTGGAGAAGCCCCACAGCCTGGCCTTTGACGAGCCTGGGATGATTCCGTGCAGGCCAGTGTCTGAGAACCTCAGCTTGTATCTTTATGGGATAACGGCCACTCAGCGTAGACATTTGTCAAAACGCTTCCAAATGTGCGTTTCACCGTGTGTGAATTTTACAACAAAGAAATACGGCAATTACAAATGCAAAACAAAATTCAAACCCTTAAAAACAACACCTGCTGGGCATCCCCCCCTGGCTGTCCTGGGTGGGAGATGGGACAGATGCAGAAGAATGTGGGGCCGTCAGCGGGGCAGGGCCACCGGCGGCTCAGGTCTGTGTTGGGGGTCTGCTCCCAGGGGCGAGGTTGCTGCTCCCTGTCTCCGGTCTTTTTCCCCAGCTGTGGCAGAAGCAGAAGCCCTGGGGGGAAGGAAATATGCGACTCCAGGGGAAGGACTAGGCTTGTTGGCCTGCAGGAGACCCGTCCTGGCACTGCCCCCGCTGGCACTGGCCCTCCCTTGACCTTGGCAAGGCCAGCGAGGCGCTCAGGACATTTTAGATGCCTGTGGGGTGAGAACAGCTGACCAGTGCTCAGGTCCAACCCCTGGTGCAATTCTCTGAGGCAGGAACTCTCGTGGGCCCATTTCTAAGAGGCGGAGACGGAGGTTCTGGGTCAGCAAGGGAGGAAGGCATCCCGCAGGCCCAGGCTCCGGGGGCTGCGTCGTCTCAGAAGTTGCCTGACCACCTGGGTGGGAGAGGGAGGCGTCGGCGGACTTTGCACCAGCATTCCTGCTGACTCAGGGAACACAGGAAGGAATTGTTTGCTTCCAACCTTGCAGGAAGGGGCTGTGACACCCCCTAGGCCTCCTGGAGGCAACACCTGCTGGTGTTACCAGGCACCCGAATTAAAGAAGGTTGGATGCGTCCGTCAGCAGACCTAAAGCACAGTCCACACAGCTTCCTTTATCCTCAATATGGCTCCCTGGCTTTGCTATCAAAACCTCAAGTCATCACTCAATGCTGTCACTTACAGGAGATGCTGTCCCAGGGACACCTCGGGCCTCACTTCACACATATAATGGCCTTGGGCTACACTGTGGGTCCGAAGATCTCTGGGAAGGCCAGCAGTGCTGGGCCTGGACCGGCTCAGTCCCTGCCCGAGAAATGGTCCATCACGTCCCCGGGCAGGAGGCCGGGAGTGCAGGGGGTGGCGTGATGGCGACCAGGAAGGAGTTGGCTTGCCTGCTGCTGACCCTGTGATCTCAGGGTATCAATGTGCCTCAGGAAAGGGAAGACCCCCTAGGACCCAGAAGGACCCATAAGTTGCTCCATTGCCACATGGACCCTCTGGTGCCAGCCCAGACAGTAGCCTTGAGGGGCCAGCATTTGAAATGTAAGTTTGGGGGAGGAACTGAAGGGATGAAACCAGTCTCAGGTCACGGAAGAAGAGGGGTGGAGGAGGAGAGCTTAGGGGGCTGGGGAGAAGACTCAGGGGCCTGTTGGCCAGCTCTGACCCCATCCAGGTGGGCTTGGGGCTGGGGGCCCAGTGCCTGTGTCACAGCCTGTGCTGCCTGGGCGCCTTCCCAGGAGCCCTTAAGCCCTGACTGGGGCCGCCCAGGCGGTGGACGGCAGGGATGACCCCCTGGCACTCTTGCACAGGCAGCAGGGGACCGCCAGGAACCTCCTGGGCGCCCCCTACCCCAGGTGCCCAGTGCTGTACACCCACTCCAGGAACAGGCTGAGGGTCCTGATGGGTCAGCAGGCGAGAGGCTGCCCTGGAAGCAGCAGCATGCAGCGTCCACATGGCTGGGCGTGAGCAGGGAGGACGCCAGGACTCCTCTTCCAGCTGGATCAGGACCATCCTGTGTCCGCGCCAGGCCCGCAGCATCATCCCCCAGGAACCAGGCCAGACAAGCGGAGGCGAAGAGAGGGCGGCAGAAAACAAGATAAATGGCCCAATGGATGCCAGCCCAGGCCGCCAAACACCGGGGGCTGTGGACTGGGCTGGCCCACGATGTGCGTGTGAAGCAGCAGCTCACACAGAGCGTCGCCAAGCCCCTTCTTTCAGCAAACGCTGAGTCCCCGGATGTGGGCTGACTTCGGGGCGTGGACAAGTGAGTGCGGTGGGGCAGAGGCCATCGGAGGTGAAGGGAGGCCGGGAAAGGAGTCAGGGAAGGCCTCACTGAGAAGCTGCCTTTGAGCAGCCTCTAGGGCCTGGGAGAGAGCCACTCAGGCATTACAGACAAAACACCAAGGCCTGTGCAAAGGTCCCGAGGCAGGAGATGCCACACGTCATAGGAACTGTAAAAGATGAAGTCTGGAGGCAACAGGGGACCCCTTGAGGCCATCCAGCAGGGACAAACAGGACAGAACTTAGGTTTGAAAGGGTCCCTCTGGGCGCTGGGTGCTGTCAGACTGAGGGAGCAAGGTGGAAGGAAGCTGGAGGTGGAGAAGGGCCCACTGCTCTCCCCAGGGTGCAGGGACAGTGACCAGAGGGTGGCCGTGAGGTGGCCAGCAGTGTTGGATTTGCTAATGGAATGCCCATGGACTGGGCAAGAGAGAGAAGAGCCAGGACAGCCAGCTGGCTGGAGTCTCACGGGCTGCAGGGGAGGGAGCAGGTCAGGGGAGGGGGCAGGCGCCTCTGGTTTGGGGTGCCTTGATGCCCAGAGATGCACATCAGGGGTTGCTGGGGTCTTGAGCTCAGGGTGGGGATCAGCCTGGAGAAGCCCGTCTGAGGGAGAGGCACTGGGTGTGGGGGCATTTGGACCCAGGAGGCTGAAGGGACCACCCAGGGGCGGGGGAGACAGAGAAGGACGGGGCCAAGGACAAGGTCAGGGCTGGATCAGGGAGTCAGGGAGGAGCTGCCGGAGAGAGAGGAGAATCCCAGGCCTCAGGGGATGAGGGAGGGGGCGCTGCAGGGCCTCGGGTGTGGCCTCCTGGTGAGCCTCACTCCTGACCTTGCCAGGGCGGCCACAGTGTCAGAGGGGGCAGGAAGGACGAGGGGTGGAGCCGGTGCAGACGTGGTGCTTGGGGTGGTTTTGCTGTGGAAGGAGCAGGCCTGGCAGCGTGGGAGAACGGACAAGGCGTTTGTGGCCTGTGGCAGAAGAAGAGAAGGGCGTGCTCAGCCTGGTCCTTGGGTGGGCAAGGGCTGGGATCCAGGGCAGTCGCGAATGGGTGGCCTCTGTCACCTGGCAGGACGTGGGCGGTGACGGGAGGGAAGGGCAGCAGACCTGGGCACGGACAGGGCAGGTGGGCTGACCGCAGGTGGCACATGGGGAGGCTCCGCTGATCGCTTCTCTTCTTCAGGGATGCGGGAGGAAGCAAGTCCACCAGCTGGCGGAGGGTGGTGGGGTGAGGGGTGGGGGGGGCACTAGGGGAGGGGAGGAGGGGGTGTGAGGCCAGACTTGGGAGAGGGTGGGGCGTGGGCCAGCGCTGTGTGGCTGACCTGGGTGTGGCCACCTGTTCCTCCAGCTCCTCTGGGGGGTGTGGGAGGGCCGGAGGGTGGATTTAACTGCAATGGGGTTTGGCCAGAAGAATGTGACAAGACAGAAAGGGCAGCCATGATGGGAAAGGGAGCTGAGCTGGGCGAGGAGGGGAGTGCGGACGGCCGAGGAGGCCAGGATGGATGGTTGGTCCTGCGGGGAGGCGTTGTGGCAGGGGCGGGGTGAGTCTGGTGAACATGGAGGCAGGAGGATGGGCCTGAGTGTCTGAGGCAGGTGGTTTAAGGAACCACTCTCATTGGCAATGATAATAGAAGAGAACAACTGTGTAAATTATCTATGCCCGTTTAAGAAATTATCTTAGAAAGGAGCGGCTTAAACCAATAAACATTTTCTATTTCTCAGTTTCTGTGGGTCAAGAATCCAGGAACGCAGTGATTTCTTGGATCCGACAACGAAAGCATAGGCAATAAAAGAAAAAACTAGATCAAGGGGACTACATCAAAATTTAAAACTTCTTCACGTCAAAGGACAATCAACAGTGTGAAAAGAGAACCCATGAAATGGGAGAAAATAGTTGCAAATCGTGTATCTGCTAAGGGAATGACGTCCAGAATATGTAAAGAACCCCTGCAACTCAGCTGTGGAACAAACAGCCTGATGCAGAAACGGGCAAAGGACCTGAACAGGTGTTTCTCCAAAGGCGACGCCCACAAGCCCCTGAAAAGGTGCTCGAAGTCACTGGTCATGAGGGAAATGCAAGCTGACACCACAGTGAGACGGTGCCTCACACCCATCAGGACGGCTGCTCTCAAAACACGGAAAACGACAAGTGTTTCTTGTTGGAGGATGAGGAGAAATTGGGGTGTTGTGTGCTGTTGGTGGGGATGTGAATTTGTATAGCTGCTGTGGAAAACAGGGTGCAGGTTCCTCCAAAAATTAAACACAGAATTACTGTGTGATCCAGCAATCCTACTTTTGGGTCTTTCCCCAAAAGAAGTGAAAGCAGGGTCTTGAAGACATACTGCACACCCGTGTTCACAGCAGCATTGTTCACAACAGCAAAAACGAGGAAGCAACCTCAGTGTCCCTTGATGGATGAATGGCATTAAAAAGAAAACCACAGGCCCCAAACAATGTTATTTGTGCTAAAGCCCATGACATGAGCCTGGATTTGAGGCCTGATCTAACTGCACTTACAGCCTCTCCCAGAAACGTCATCTTAATCGACCAGTCTGGAATTTTCTGGTCAACACCAGTCGGGTAATCGCTCACCTGGGCCCTCTTGGCTCCCCAGAAGAAGAGGCATCCATGTGACAAAGCCCCTACCTTTCCTTCCCCCAGGAGACAAGGAGACGCCCTGGCCCCAAGTTAGCCTTCCTCTTCTTTTCTAGGAGCTCCCTGCCCGACCCTCCTTCCTATTGCAGCCTGCAGAGCTCCCTTCTAGTGGGTAGATGAGGTGCTGCCCGATTCAGAGGCGCTTAGTGAAGCCAATTAGAGCTTCCCATTTACTCAGTTGAATTTTGGTTTTAACAATGGACAAGCAAAACGTGGCATATCCATATGTGATGTTGTGATTTATAATAAACATGTATTTGGTGTTCATCTGTGATTCCTGGCTCACGGCTCCCAAAATGCTTGGAATTTCCTGAGCAACAATAACAATGGGAGCATCTTTTGTTAGAATATTTGGTCTCTCATTCTCAGTTCCTCAAATTGCTTCAGAGCCATGAAGGTGACATGGGTGTCTTTTTTTTAAATTATTTTTTATTGTGGTAACATTGGTTTATAACATTATATAAATTTCGAGTGTACATCATTGTTGTGTATATTTTGATTTCTGTGTAGATTACATCATGTTCACCACCCAAAGACTAATTACAATCCATCACCACACATTTACGCCTAATCATCCCTTTCGTCCTGCTGCCTCCCCTCTTCCCCTCTGGTGACCACCAATCCAGTCTCTGTTTCTGTGTGTTTATCTGTCGTTGTTTTAATCTTCTACTTATGAGTCAGATCATATGGTATTTGACTTTCTCCCTCTGACATTTCACCTAACATAAGGTCCATCCCTGTTGTCACGCCAGATTTTATAGCTTCTTATGGCTGAGTAGTACTCAGTTGTGTATATATAGCACACATTCTGTATCCACTCGTCCCTTGATGGCCACCTAGGCTGCTTCCAAGTCTTGGCTGATGAGGATTTTTAGGCTGGTTAACTTTAAAACGGTTTATGATGAGGATTTTTAGGCTGGTTAATTTTAAAACTACAGATGAGAGGCAGGCTCCGAGGAGTGGAATTTGCTTGCCCCTTTGTTGGGAAATATTTACATTTCTAAGGGAAACCTCTATCTGTAAAGATGCCTCCCTCTCTGTGCCAGGAAGAAGGGGGATGGCCTTATCTCTAGAAACTCTTAATGCCAGAGGCAAGAACTTAAGTTGGTTGCTGTCTGGCAATCTCATGTAACTGATTTAGGGTGGTGGCTTCTGACCTTTACTTAATCCGATTTGATTCTTGTCTAAAAGTCATGGGATCACCCAATGACCAGACCCCACCTGCACTGATACCATTTTAACTTTTTTTCATGTTCTTTCCTTTGTCTTGTAAAGAGATGACTCACATACCCATGCCTTATAAAATTAGCCCTAACCCTCAACTCGGGGCAGCAGAAGCAGCTCCTCCTGCCCGTGGGCCCTGTCCCCACGCAGCAGAAGCTCTGACTGCCCATGGGTCCTGTCCCCATGCTATTCTATTCTCTAAATAAAAGAGCACTACTGCCAGATCTTGAGTGTCCAAGAAATCTTTCTTTCGACTCCTCGGCTCACCGACCCTGCATCCTTGGCTATTGTGAATAAGGCTGCGATGAACATAGGGTGCATGTCCTGTCATTCATAACAATCCCCTTTCCACCACAACTGGGTTTCTGTTAGTGAGGTGACTTTTGCAAACCCCCTAAGGATGAGGGCTGGTGGCCAGGGGAACAAATCGTGATTGGAGGGTTGGTGCCTCCATAAAACCCAAACGGAGGGGGGTTCAGAGAGCATCCAGGTTGGTGGACCAGAACGCCAGGCCAGTGCCAGGCCCCAGGGACCCGAACTCCCAGGGACAGAAGCTCCTGCATTTGGGATCCTTCCAGACCTCGCCCTAAGTATCTCTTCATCTGGCTGTCCGTTCATATCCTTTAGTATCCTCTGTAATAAAGTGGTAATCTAGTAAGTGAACTGGCTTCCTGAGTTCTGTGAGCTGCTCCAGCAAATTCATTCGACCCGAGGCAGGTCGTGGGAGCCTCACACCGCTACCACATGGGGGAACCTTGAGGACATCACGCCGAGTGAGATGAGCCAGTCACAAAAGGACAAATCCTGCACGATTCCACTCATATGAGGTCCCCAGAGTCGTCAAATCCATAGAGACAGAAAGTAGGGTGGTGGGTGCCGGGGGTCGGGGGAGGCAGGTGGGGAGTGAATGTTTAAAGATTTAATTTTTTTTCCTTTTTCTCCCCAAAGCCCCCCCAGTACATAGTTGTACATTCTTCGTTGTGGGTCCTTCTAGTTGTGGCATGTGGGACACTGCCTCAGCGTGGTTTGATGAGCAGTGCCATGTCCGCGCCCAGGATTGGAACCAACAAAACACTGGGCCGCCTGCAGCGGAGCACGCGAACTTAACCACTCGGCCACGGGGCCAGCCCCAAGGGAGTGAGTGTTTAATGGGGACAGGGTTTCAGTTTGGGAGGATGGAAAGCTCTGGACATGGGTGGTGGTGATGGTTGCACAAGGCGAATGTGCTGTGGGGGATCAGAATTTGCCATCCCAAAATGTGTCTCTTTGCCCTGATTATTTTTAAGAACAAAAAGCTCTGAAAGAAACTTTGACCTTCCCCCTAACTGCCTAAAAGAATTTAAGGCAGAAGGCCTGTCCCCAGGACGGGCCATCCCCACACATAGCACTTGGTATCAGTTTACTGTGAAGGTCCTTGCTAAGTCCATTCTTATCTTTTAAACATTTCCTTTCCCATCTCCATGAGTTGCCTTCTTCCCCTTTGAAGCCCTAAACCCACCCCCCCAACATCCTCCTTTGTCTTCAGCTGAAAATGGTATTTAAGGGGGCATTCTGGCCATTCTGGCTGAGTTACCCAGTTTTCCTGGGTTTCTCCCATGTCTACATGGTACAAAGCTTTATTTGATTTTCTCCTGTTATTCTGTTGCAAGTGAACTTAATTCTTAGGCCAGCCAGAAGGACCTAGAGGGCAGAGGAATTGTCGTTCTCCCCTACAGTATTTAATGCCACTGAACTGTACATTTAAAAATGGTTAGGGGCCAGCCCCATGGTGGAGTGGTTAAGTTCACGTGCTCTGCTTTGGCGGCCCAGGGTTTTGCCGGTTTGGATCCTGGGCACGGACATGGCACTACTCATCAAGCCAGGCTGAGGTGGCGTCCCACATGCCACAACTAGAAGGACCCACAGCTAGAATATACAGCCATGTACTGGGGGGCTTTGGGGAGAAGAAGGAAAATAAAAGTAAAAAATCCTTTGAAAAATGGTTAAAATGATAACCTTAATGTTATGTCGATCTTACCACAATTTAAAAAAGGAAGCTGAGAGTGGCCCAGCTGGGTGGCCCTGGCTTGGGTCCTGAGCTGCCGTCAGCTTGTTGGCCAGGGCTGCTTCATCTGAGGGCTTGACCGGGAAGGGAGGAGCTCTTCCACACTGTCCCACCACAGGGCAGTGGCAGGAAGTCCCTGTTTGCAGCCATGTGGGCCTCTCCCTGTGTGGTCTGCCCGCTCGGGTGGTCTGGCACCTGTCTGGTTTGCAGCCTTGGGTGGTGGCAGGTGAGACTTACGTTAACTTCCTCTTACATAGAGTTTTTAACTTCCTGTTTAAAAACACACGCAATGACCACGAACAACATTCTGGGGGATGTGCACAGGTTGTAAACGTGGAAACGTGTTCATTGGAAGGAGGAATCCCAAGTTCAGAACAGCGATTACTTTTGGGGAGTAGGCGCGGAGACAACCGGGAGGGTCCTGGGGATTTGATTTCATAGGTTGGAGGGTGAGTATTCGATCATTCACAGGACTGCGCATTACCTATTAATTTCTCTCTCTTTTTTAAATTTCTACTTTTATTCCCTTTTAGATCCATTCCCTGCCCCTAAATTACTCTTCTAAGGCCTTTGTTTGCACAAGTTCTTGAAAAATGCATTTGTTCCTAATACTTGATTTTCTTCTTTTTCGTGTCCATATGTTCTAACTCACAGAACCTGTGTGGCCCGCCTCCCGCTCTTCCCCCTTTTGCCTCAGCACCTTTTCTCCCACCGGCGCCTGGCTCTCCGGCGGCATCAGACCCCTCCCTGTGGACCCGCCCCAGGAGCAGGCCTGCAGGTGGGGGAGGACAAGCAGACCTCTGGTGACTCAGTCCCACACAGCTCGCTGTACCTTGCCCCCACTGTCCCCACGCCTGCCAACCCTGGGTGCTAGCCAGCTTTCTACATCTGCCATCCCAAGAGGTGAAAAGAGTTCTTTCCTTTCTCTGATGATGGAGTTTGAACATCTCCTCCAGGACCAGCTGGACCTGTGGGTTGCCCTATGACCTCCCCATTCGCAGCTTTGTCCACTTTCCACGGGGATTGCTGGCGCTGCGTCCTGTCCATCCGCAGGAGTTCTCTTGGTGGCTTCTACAGGAGCCATTCTCAAACCTTTGTGCCTCAGGGCAGTTTTACATGCTTCAAAATTATTGAGAGCCCCAAAGCGCTTTTGTTAGTGGGTTATCTCTGTCAGTATTTACTGTATGAGAAAATAAAACTGAAAATTCACAACATGCCTTGATTCTTCCTTTCACAACAGCAGTGACAGACCGCTGACGAAGCCATGGGCACCACACAGTTTACCAGCCCCTCACGGACCAGGAAGCGCCCCAGGCAGACGAAGTTGCAGGTGCCTCATTTGTTTGGGGAACTTCCTGAAAGCAATTGCTTAGGACCTGGAGGCACAGAGCTCAGCCAGGCTCCTGGGGTCTCTAAACTCACTTCCTATCCTTTATGTGCCCACCAACCCTGAACGAATCATGTCTCAAACTCGCCCAATCCTAATCTAGCCTCCAAAAGACCCGCTTAATCCAGACCCCAAAACCACACCCACACCCCACGCTTGCCCCCGCCCCCTCAGACCCTGCTGAGACTCTCAAGGTAGGTGAGCCGACACAGCCTTATCAACATGTCACTTGGTGGCATTTTGGGGAGCTAGCATTCAACACATAAAGAGCACATTTCTATGGAAAAGAATTATTTTTAAAAATACGGCAAGAACAGTGCCCGGCGGGCAGCTGGATCTCGTCGCTGGGCTGCCTTCAGTCTCTGGGGAGACTATGTACATCGTTTTGGTTGAGGTGTACGGAGAAAATCTGGCTTCACACGGATTCTACGGTAGTCGGAAAAGGCAGGGGCACGTAAAGAGCCTTTTTGGATAATTGTGGGCTGTCTCCTTTGATATGACAGTGAACCCCAACAAGAGGCAGTTTCTTAAGGTGCGCTGCGATCTGGAACGTGAGCCCAACCAGTCCCCTCTCCGCCCTCGGTCCATCTTGCTCTGTCCTGATTCCGGGACAGCCTGCCTTGGTCGCGTGGAAGGCAAGGTTCACAGAGTTTCACAGATCTCCCACAGGCCGACTCGTCCCATGTCCAACACGGCACCCTCACCACGTGCTCCTCAGACAGGCCTTCAGGGCGGGAAGCTGTCTCGCTTACTGCGGGCAGCGTCCAGAATTCTCATCTCCACTTGAAAGCTGGAATTTACCATGGCAACGAAGACTGTCCCTTGTTTTCTTTGAAGTGACAGGGTCCCTCATTCACTTTGGAGAAAACGTCTGCCCAGATCCCAGGTCTGAACAACCACAGCCCGTCGGTCAGTGGTTCTTTCAAGCCGCCAGTTCAGCTCACACCTGGACATCACGGGAGGGCACTTCCTGGGCGGCATCGCCCCTCAGAGCGAGCAGGACGCTCGTGTGACATCCCATTCCTCACCCTCTGGGGCTGAGACTAGATTCAGTTAAATTAGAAATGTTTGCTGATTCACCCTGGACGTCCCTAATTGACTCTGCACTTCTTTCCATGGGGAGTGAGGGGAGGAGGGAGCCCCGCCCCGGCAGGCCCCCCAGGATCCTTGCTAAGGAGCCAACAGCTTCGCCCACTGTGGCTTTTGCACCATCTGTGCAAACAAGAGCCCAGTGAAAAAGGCAAATCACTTTATATTAGTTTCCTGGAGCTGCCGTAGGAAATTACCGGAAACTGTATGACTTAAACACCAGGACTTTGTTGTCTCCCAGTCCTGGAGGCTGCAAGTATGAAATCAAGGGGTGGTTCCCGCTGAGGCTTCGAGGGAGAGTCTGCTCCAGGCCTCCTCCCCAGCTTCTGAGGGTCTGCAGGCCGTCTTTGATGCTCCTTGTCTTGTAGATGCATCACCCCCACCTCTGCCTCCCTCTCCACGAGACATTCTCTTTGTGTGTGCATGTCTCTAAGTTTCCTTATTATAAGGACACCCAAGTTGGATTAGGGCCTACCCTAATGACCTCATCTTATAAGAATTTTGCCAGCCTGTAACACACTTCCATCTTGTCATGAAACTAGTTTGGAGCTCAGGGCCCCTAAGGGCCCCTTAGACCCCACCTGGAGAGCTGTGGTCCAGGGTGTCTGCTCCTTCTGGCTTAGCTACTGAGAATGTTTACTGCAGCCAGCAGCTTCCGGTGGCCCCTTGGTGAATGAACGCACGTCCTTGATTTTGATGAAGTCAAACTCATCCACTCATTTTGAAGTTTTGTACAGAAAATTGCTTGTTGACTTTATCACAAAGACCATTTCCACATTTCCTCCTACAACGTCGGTGCCTCTCCCATTAGTCTGGCACTTCCACCCTTCATCCACCTTTGAGGCGTTGGTGGGGGTCCTGTTTACCTTTCTCCAAGCATAGAGCTGTGTCCTCAGCACCAGCCTCGCCCGGGAGCCCGTCCCCGCTGCTGCCGCCCCTGCCTCGCGCCAACCCCTCCAGGTAAAGGTGTACTTCCTGCCTCCATTCTGTTCCCGGCAGCTCGATACAGGTGCGAGGGACATCTCACCCCTGTGCTATTCCATGCATCAACCTCTTGGTAAATCAAATATTTTGAAGAAGTTACAAAGAAAGGAATAAGAAAAAGCTCTTCCTAAACAGCAAGGGGAGCCCCTCTCAGCTCCCGGCCGGGCCTGAGTGGGTTTGGGGGCCGAGGCCAGCTGTGGGGGAGGGGAGGACAAGGACTAGAGCCATGCTGGTTGGGGGAGGGCCACAAAGGCCTGCCTGTCCCCAAGACAGAGACGGGCCTTGTTCCTGGGGACGCTTGCTGGCGGCACAGCTGGGCACAGAGCAGCACCCCCCTCGCTGACTGGGATGTTCTCCGCTCGGCCTGTGGTCAGCCCTCTGCAGCCCTGGCCTCCACTGGGGCTGGCGCCACCACAGCCTCCCTCTCCCCTGCTTGACAGCCTGGCATGGGAGGAGGGGATGTAGGTTGGGGACATGAATCCGGCCAAGTGGCATTGGAACTCAGGCCCCTCCACGCACTGGGGCTCAGGTCAGGTGATGTGGTCCCCCTGTGCCTTGTTCTTTGTCCTCGCCTTCTTCCTGGGCACTGAGATGACCAGGATGTCAGGGAGGGTACACTCAGTCACCCTGAATCTGGGGACCTGCGTAGTGCTACCCTCAGGGCAGAAAGCAGAGTAACTCCTCACGCCGACCCTGATGACCTTGAGCCCCTCACATTCGCCAGCTCTGGGGAACATCCCAGGAAGGGGTGGGGAAGGCCCTTCCAGGAGCCCAGAGGCAGCTCAGGCAGGGGTGCTTCCAGGAGACAGGCGGGAAAGCCAAGGCCTGGAACACTGGAGTGTGGGGGGTAGGGGATTGGGGCCGTGGGGCTGGGGGCTCCTCAGGCTGTCCAGGAAGCAGAGTGGGGACAGCGGGGGACAGAGCAGGTGGTAGGCTGTGGTAGGTTCTGAGGCTCCCAAGAGATAAGTGACCCAGTCTGGAGGGAGGCAGTGTCCCCCAAATACCAGAGCATCCTGGAAAGGTGGAGCCCTGCTGGTGGGGGTGGGGCTGGGCTGGGGACAGTCCCTCTGACCTCTGGTTCTAGTTTGGGCATCCTTGGGCCAGCAGAACCCGCCTTCAGAGCACGTAGAGCTGGGGGTGCCTGTCCCCTCTCCACATGGAGGGGCTCAGGAACGTAGGGCCGGTCAGGGTGGCCGGGTCAGGGGTACTCATCCTTCCCAGCGGTTCCAGTTTTGGACCTATGGGATCTGTGGGTTTCTGGAGCCAGAACCGACGCCCTCATACCTCCCTTTCCCCCTTGGGCCCCATCTCCCTGTCTGTAGGGTGCTGCTCAGGCCTAGGAGGGAGGACCCTCCTCTCCCAGGGAGAGGGGGCCATGGTGGTCAAATTCCAGTGGTGGCTCACAGGGCATGACACCCCCAACTCCCCTTGACTGAGCCCTGCTGGACAGACTCGGCCCAGTGTGGCCTGTCCCAGCTGAGACTCGGGGCTCCCCAGGCCTGGCTCAGTGGTGGACCAGCTGAGTGACAGCCCTCCCCACCCCGCCCTGCTGGGAACAATCTGGCCTCTGCATCTGAACCCCTCGCAGTCACCCCTGCCCATCAGGAGGGGACACCAGGACTGAGCCCACGGGACACCCTGACCCAGGACTGGTCTGCTGGCTGCTTTGGGGACTTGCAGGTCAAGACTCCCCTATCCGGCCAGGTGCTAGGGCGCCTCCTGGCCGCAATGCCCCGCAGCATGCAGAGCCGCCAGCAGAGGGCGCCAGAGCCTCCTCTGAGAGTTGGGGGTGGGGCCCAGGTGAGCTGGGGGTGGCGCTGGCCCGGTGTTCAGGTGCTGCTCAAGGTTACCCCTTGCACCGCCCTATCCCAGCTGACTGTCAGCCCAGCGGCCACCCCACACCCTCTCCTTGGGCTCAGCTCTCCAAACCCAGTTTCCGCCTTGCCCTCTGACTCACGCGTCCTCCCTGGTGGCCCTGCCTGTCAGGCAGACCTGGCTCCACACCATTCCCACAGTTCAGGCCTTCCGGACATCTGGCCTGGGAGACCACAGCAAGGAGCGTGGGCAGGGCCCCCCTCAGCCCCTCACCTCCTAGGAGCGTCCTCCAGGCTCTCAGGGACATGTGTGGAGGGGAGGCCCCCACTAGGGTCAGGGGGCAAGCAGCCTTATGTGGACTGTCCATGGCCCGGCCTGGACATGACCTGCCCTCTGCCCCAGGGCTCTTACTCAGCGTGCAAGCTCAGGTGACCTTTAGGACCCACAGTGACACCACCCCCACCTCCAGGAGACAGACACGTGGCTGCTAGGAGACTTAACTGGTTTAATGACATGGCCTTTGAGCCTCGTCACCTCTCATCTCTGGGGCGTGACCCTCAGAGTCCAGGGCTCCAAGACTCACCTGCCACCCGCACAGCATGCGGGGTGAGGCTGGCCTGAGACTTGGTCAGAAAAAGTTCCTTTTTTAGGCTCTGCCAAGGGGGTGGGGTGGGGGCGGGGGGTGTCCAAGGCCAGGGCTTGGGCGAGTATGTGTCCAGTCCATGCTCGCTCCTCAACATGGGGGAGGGAGTACAGCATGGAGCCCACTCCAGTGGGGCCTGGAGCTCCCCACCACCACCCTTGGGGGTCAGTGCACTGGATGGGTGCTGTGGGCAATATCTGAAGGCAAGGGTCAGCAGTTGGGTCAGCTTAGTGCTCAGGGTGGCTGGGCAACTGAGATCTGCTGCCCTTCTGGCCCACAGCCCGTCCAGAGGTGTAGGGGTGCAGCTGGGTGCAAGAGGGTGTGGAAGTGAGCATCCATGAGGGTGGGGATAGGGCCAGAGTCACAAGGGCCAGGGGGAACCCCCTTGTGGACACGAGAGGCCAGAGGAAAAGTCCCTGGGGGTTCTGTGGCCTTGGGGAGAGGTGTGGGTTGAGGTGGGAAGGGAGCTGGGCTGGGTCTGGAACAGACCTCAGGGGTTGGGTGGACGAGGGGCTGGCACCTCTAGGCAGTAGGTTTGGCTGAGGTGGGCCTTGGAGCAGGTGGGTGAGCGTGGGCTGGGGCATTGCTGAGGACAGGCCATGTGTCACGAGGCAGGTGAGCAGGCTCCAGCCAGGTGCAGGGGCCCCCAGCCAGCAGCACGCTCCATCCCGTGTCCACAGTACAAAATACATACACATACAAAAATAATACTCCAGGCGCTGGGGGTGGGTCCCGCAGGTGTGTCTCCCCAGCCACAGGTGCAAGGGGGCCCCAAACAGCCAGGTCTAGCTCTCCTCCTCCATCCTCCTCTGGTTCTTGGAATGAAACTTGTTCATGAGTTCCTCCAGCTCCGACCCACCTTGCTGCTTCTGAGGAGGGGGGATGGGGCAGTCTTAGCCTAGGAGAGCGCAGGTCAGGGTCCCTCTGCCTTCCCCTTTTCCCGCAAGGGGGTGGGGGGTGTGCTGGGGCGGGGGGGTGCAGGAGGGTGGGCACTAGCTCACCTCCAGGACGGCCTTCTGCACCGTGAGCTGGCTGTACACGCGGATGCCATCCTCCCCGCACACTTTCTTCAGCTCATCTTTGTTGAGCGAGAAGAGCTGGGGCCCGGTCAGGATGCCCAGGTTCTCCACGATCCTGGGGGGCAAGAGCCAAGAGGGGTCGGGTGTGAGGGTGGGGCTGCGGGCGTTGCAGCCTGCACCTGCCCGCACCTGCCAGCACCTGCCCGCACCTGTCTGCACCTGCTGGCCCCTTGATCCCACCTGTC
The DNA here is from genome assembly GCF_041296235.1 of Equus asinus. Taxonomy (NCBI): domain Eukaryota; kingdom Metazoa; phylum Chordata; class Mammalia; order Perissodactyla; family Equidae; genus Equus; species Equus asinus. The sequence continues at coordinate 49,967,744 of NC_091806.1, read as the reverse complement.
TACCCCTGCCAGGCCCCTGCCTGCACCTGCTGGCCTCCTGCCCGCAACTGCCGGTCCCCTGCCACTCCACATGCCCACTGCGGGCTCACCGGGCGCTGAAGGCCTTGGCCTCCAGCCAGGCGCGGACCTCATCGGGGCCCGACTCGTAGGTGAGGGGCAGGCTGACCGGCTGGCTGCGCTCCACGCGGAAGGGCCGCTGCGGCTGCGTCTTGATGTTGCTGATCTTCTTGATGAGCTCGTCATTGACCTCATCCATGTGGTGGATCAGTTCTTGCGGGGTGAGGGTGGCGGTTTAGGCCCTGCCCCCACTGTGCTGACCCAGGGCTCCCGTCCCCTGGTGGGGCCCCCCTCCACCCTCTCCCCAGGTGACTCTGGGTCCCCAGACCGCAGCTGTCTGGTGGCCCTATTCCTCACCATTTTTGTTCCCGGCGAAGCTTGGGGGCAGCTTGTGGGTTGGGCTGGCAGGACCCCAGTATTTCAGCCCGGCCTGCAGGGGTGTGTGGCGAGGCGGGGTGAGGGGTGCCATCAGGCTCAGCTCTCCATTCCTCCCAGCAGTGTTGGAGTAAGAATGTGAGGCACCTCTCCTGCCCCCTCCCCCTCGCCATCCCAGGACCTGCCCAGGATCCCCCTGGCCCAGGGGCCAGCCCTTCCTAACCTTGGCCGAGACCCCGGGAGCCCCCACACCAGCCGCTGCAGCAAGGATTCAGGCCTAGGGCCCGGTCTTTGGCTGAGGCTGGGCTGCACCTACCACCCCCCAAGCTGCCTCCCCCACCAAGTGGGACACAGCCCAGCCCTGACTGCAGACACCTCTCCCCTCCCACTCGCCTGCTCTGGGGGGATGTCCTCCAGCCGGGTCTCGTCCAGGATGTTGCAGGGCACGTAGCCTGCCTGGCCACTGCGATTGCGAAGCTTCCACCACTGGTGGCTGTCGTCCAGCACCTGTGGGCGCCACACCTCCACAGTCACCCCTGACTCACAGGTCCCACCTCTCCTCCAGCCATGGGCACCAGTGTGGGGTGCTCAGACCACCAGCATGAGCCCCTCTTTACAGACGGGCCAGAGAGAGTTCTGATGTCTCCCCTGCCGTGAGCGCCCCCCCAAGTCTTATGGCGCCCCCTCACCCCACCAGCCCTTACATCCTACCCATAGGGGCCACCCTCCCCCTGACCCCCTCCCACCTTGGCAGCATCCTGAGCCAGGTGTCTCTGGCCTGGTTGTGGATGTAGATCACCGTACACCCCCCCCCCCCAGCCCGCTCTACTTTCTGTCCCCCAGTGGGTGGCCTGGATTTGGGATTGGCACCAAACACAGACAGTACTGTGAGGGGTCTCCAGGGTGGGCATGAATAACAAGCCCCTGCTGGGTTGGAAGGTCCCCTGCTTGCACAGAGGGGGCCCATCCTCCAGCCTGAGCCGAGCCCAACCTAGCACAGGAGCCCCGAGCCCCCTCCGAGATCCCCAAGACAGGGAGGCCCCTCAGCCAGGTTGTGCTGAGGGTGGGGGGCAGGCTGTGGACCCAGATTCCAAGACTGGAGCCCAATGGTACAGCCCTGGGGAAAGGGATCGGGCAGACAGGTCAGGCCCCAGTGTGACGCAGACTGGCCCCCGCCTGCTCCCCAGCCCGGCCTGGCCTCCCCTGGGCAGCCGCCTCCCACCCGGCCCCCACTCACCTCCAGGACCTCGTCCTTGAGCACAGACAGCTCGTTGGCGTTCCGGGCTGTGAAGTCATAGAGGACCCTGACGTACTTGGCCATGGCTGGTGTGGGTTCGTAGCCCCTATGTGGAACGGGAAGGGCTGAGGGCCAGGACTGGGCTTGGGTCTCCTCTTGGACCTGGGGCCAGGTCGGGGGAGCAGCTTCCCAGGTGCGTGGCTGCCTCCCGTTCGGCTCTCCGAGGTCGCAGCAGAGAGAGGCTGCGGCTCATCAGCCGGGAATGGAAACTGTGACAGCCCCAGAGCGTCTGGGGCTCCCTGTGTGGAGGTGGGGGTGGCAGAGGCGGGTGGGACGCAGGGGCCTGTGGGCACAGCAAGGCCCTCCCCAGCCCAGGCCACCTCAGGGGCTCTCTAGGCCCGGTCCCCCAGGGGAACCAGAGCCAGGTAGATACCCGAGAAATGACATGGTCACAGCTGCTCCTGGAAAGCAGCTGACCAAGAAGGAGGGCCAGGCATTTTCAGAGCTGTGGCCCTTTGAGCACTGTAGACAGTGCACGAGCACACACAACCAGGTCTGCCCACGAGCGGCAGGGCCACGGGGGGGCAGCTCTGGCTGGGGGTGTCCCAGCCTCAGCACAGAGCAGGCCTGTGGCTGCCGCCTACACTGGGCCATCCCTCCCGGTCACTCAGGCCCCCGACCATCCAGGTGCAGGCCTCAGGACACTGAGGAAGAGAGGGGCTGAGGCTGGGGTGGCCCCAGGAGCCCTGGCAGGGCTGTCACGATTGGCCAGAGTGGACTGGCCAGGGGCTGGAGGTCAGAGGATGAAAATGTTTCTTAAAGCGTGGCCTTAGGCCAGGAACCACGGGTACCAGGCTGGTGCTGTGGGGCAAGGGGACGGACACACTTAGTTAAAACATGGATGTGGCCTGGCTTGGGCAGGATAACCGCCTCCCTAGGCAAATCGGGGGCCAGAGCGAGAACAGAAAGTGGGAGGAGAGATGGAGAAGGATGGCGGCTCCCCGATCTTGGGTCTGCTGATGTGGTCTGCGGAAATGTGTGTGTGTGGTGAGGAAAGGCTGGTCTAGCCAGACCCTCAGTCTCATTCTCTGACCCTGAGGCTGGGCCTAATCAGCCCCAACAGGGCAACAGGGAATGGCGAAACCACTTAAGTTCAGTGGTTTAGTAAATTTCTAACCAGGATTCTAACACATAAATGTGGAGACATGAAAAGAGAGGATGTATTAGAACAGTGAATTTACAGGTAGCCTTTGACATTTTCCCTTCAACTGTATATTATAAAGTTAGAACGAAAACCTGGCTCTAGTTTGGAAACAGCTATTTTCAACGGCATGAACAAGGCATTTGCCACCACCTGGTGGCAGCGTACTCATGCCAGAGCCTCTGTGTTTTGAGGGGTGAGTGCCACACTCCTCCACTTTGAGGGGAGCTTACCTGAGAATATGTGGGGAGCTGACTGGGGGAAGGACGTCTCCTGGGGATGTTGGCTCAGGTACAAGGCTGTGCTTCTGGGAGCTTCGGAAGGACAGTCGGCTCCCTGGAGTCGGCTGAGGGAAAAGTGGACTGTCTGGGCTTGGCGCGGGGTGGGGGCTGGGTTGGGAGGTGGGGCAGGAGTGGTGAGGGCTGTGGGCAGAGGGGGGCTGAGGGGGAGAGCAGTGGGGTGGGAGGCTGTGGGTGCTCTGACCTCGTCACTGGGGGCGGACACCAGCCCCTCCACTTCCCAGGGAGCCTCCTGCAGCACGTCCAAGGGGGGCTCCCAGCCGCTCTGGAACTTGGGCACGTAGAGGGGCACCCGCGGCTCCCGTGGCCACTCGGAGCTGGGGTGGGAGGTCCCGGGGGTGAGCCGTGCCCACCCATTCAAACTGGTCCCACGCAAGGCCCCCAGCCCGGCCTGCCAGGGACCCCACTCTGGTCTGGCCAGTGCCCTGCATTGGCCTTCCTGGGCCCCCTCCCCACCCCTCCCTGCCCGCTGTGCTACCGGGGGCGTGTCCAGGTCTCCCCCAGCGACTCCCATAGCGCCATCTCCTTGGGGACCAGGTGGCCGCGCAGGAAGCCCACAGCGTCACGGGAGAGCAGGGGACTGGAGACTGAGCGTGCGATGTCTGGGCCACCACAGGTGCTGACAATCTGGGGCACGGCAGGGTTCAGAGGGGGTCATGCCACTGGACCTCAGCCCTGGCCCGCCCACCTGCCCGCCCACAGCACCAGAGGCCGGCTCACAGCGCCCACCACTTGGAGGGGGATGCCCGGCCCCAGCCAGCTGCCGAAGGTGGCCACTTGCTTTCCCCGCCCTCAACCAGGGGCAGTCACCCCGCGGCCCTGGCTCCCCAACCCCCCGGGCCCGCGCGCCCCCCAGCCCCAGGCACCAGGTCCAGAGGCCCGAAGAGGAAGTGCGCCAGTTCTGCTGCGCTGGGGTTCTGAATGTGCTTCTGCAGCTTGGCCTGGGTGGGGGGAGGCCGTGAGTGAGCAGGTGGCAGACAGACAGGGCAGGGGACAAGGATCCTGGACCCCCCCAACAATGTCAGCACAGAGGGACAGGGTGGGGAGGGGCGGGGGCACTCACGAGCAGGTTGATGGCCAGCTTTGTTTTCTGGAAACAGTCCACAAACTCAGCCTCGGAGGGGGGCCGTGCCCGCAGCGTGAGGACGCCCTCTGGAATGGCGGGGTGGCCATGAGCCTGGCTGCCCCTGTCGCTGCACCCAGTGGATCTGGCAATCCAGTCTGACGCAGTCCACACGCTCCGACAGCACCTTCCCCAGACCAGTGGCCCCTTCTGTCCCCCAACCCCAACCTGACCCTGACCTCCGCCCCACCCCCTGCCTCTGCTGCCCCTTTGTCTCCCCATCTCCCCATTGGCTGCCCCGCTCCTCTGCCCTCCACGCCGTCCCTCCCCAACCCTGGGCCCCCACCTGCAGGCCCCTTCTTGCCCTTCTTCTTCCCCTTCTTGCGCTGGTTCAGCTGCTTGAAAGCCTCAGCCGCCTTCTGCAGCCGAGCCACGAACCACTCGATGTCGTCCAGGGCGCAGTTGAGGATTTGCTGGGGGCAGAGTGGGTGGGGGCAGAGGTCAGCCTCAGGCGTCCCGCCTGCTGCAGGGACAGCCCCAAGCGCGCGGCCTCTTGGCCCCCCAGCCTGGGGCTGGGCGTGGGTGCTGGCTGGGGGCAGCCCCTGGGGGCACAGGGTGGGTGGGCGCCCCAGACGGTCCTGAGCAAGACCCACCGTCTCCTTCTCTATCTTCTGCGCCAGCACGGCCCGCGGCTCCTCCTCCAGAGACTCCCGCCGGAGGAAGCCTGGGTGGGAGACAGAGCTGCTGCTGACCGGAGCCCCCGCACGGACCCCCATGCAACCCCCAGCCCAGCCCCTCTGCCTACTTGGCTCACTGAGCGGCACAGGCAGGCCCACTCGGTTCTTGGTGGTAGGGGAGTCCCCGCCGTGGCGCTGGAAGGGGATGGGGGCCGGGCCCTGGGGGGGAGGCAGGACCGACAGCCGCTGCCGGATCTTCTCCTGGTGGCCCCTGGAGTGGGGACGAAGGCCCCGCTCAGCCTGGCCACGGCCCCGGGCCAGCCCCTCTGCCCCCACTACCCCCACCCCCCACCGTGCCCCGCGGCCCTACTTCAGGGTCTGCGGCCGCATCTTCTTCCCCAGCCGGTAGTCGGCCAGTGCGCTCTCGATGTCCTCGTGCACCAGCTCTGCCTGCAAGGACAGGGGTCAGGATGGCTTGGGTGGCCACGGTGCCCCTGCCCCCTGCCCGCCCTGGCCCGGCCCCACCTCACCTCCACCTCGTCGCAGTGGAAGAAGTGGATGTCGGGCTTGTTCTGCTCTGAGTCCTGGCACACAAGCAGCAGCACCGACGGGTAGCGCAGCTGGTTCAGCACCGTCTGGCTGTGCCGCACAGTTGGCAGCGGGAAGTTCTCTAGCTCCTCCTGGGGGACAAGGGGGCTTGGACGGGGACCTGGACATGGGCTTGGACGCGGGCTCAGCCATGTCGCACAGGCGTGACTCAAACATGGACCCGGACATGGACGTGGGCTCACAGCCGTGGGCACGGGATGGATCCGAGTGACGGACACAGTGCCATGGACACGGGTGCGACATGTAGGCCCAGCCTGTGGAGCTCGTGCAACGGACGCAAATACAAGCGTAACTGGCAGGCACAGAAAAGCGACGTGGACACAGACACAGGACTCCACCAGGCAACAGCCACAGCTGTGGCACACGGATCTCTGGACACTGCCAGGCCCTGGCTCGGTACAGCTGGTGGACAGGCTCTGGCAGAGGTGGACATGGCCTTGTGTGATGTGGCTCCCCTGGACTCTCAGCCTCTTCTGGTCCCTCCTGGCCTGCCAGCCCTTTGCCCTCTCCTGTTCCCCGCCCCCCACAGAGCCCAGCTGTGCCTCTTGGCCACATCCTTGGCCCACCTTGCAGGACAGGCGGCCGCCCTCCCTGCCCCTGCAGCCGCACCTGGGACTCTATGTCCAGCAGCCGCAGAGACTTGTCGTTGACCTGCAGCAGCATCTCCTGTGTCCAGATCTTCTCCTTGGAGCTCAGCTGCACCAGCTTCCGGATGGCGTCGTCCACAGACACGATGGCCTCACTCTTGTCCATGATGAATGTGGCCAAGTGCTGGGGACCGGCAGCAGGCGGTCACTCAGGGCAGAGCCCTCCTTGTGCCAAAAGCCAGGGCCAAAGGGCTGTGCCCTGGGGGGTCAGAGGGCCACAGCCAACCCTGGGGGTCTGAGGGGGAACATCCCTGTCCTGGGGGCCTGAAGACACACAACCCCACCTTAAGGGGGTCTCTTCTCTGCCTTGGTGGATGTCCGTGGGGGCCCTGGACATGCCCCAATAAGACCCTTAGCAACCCTACACAAACAGTCTCCCACCCCATCCTGTCTCCTGTCGCTGGGCTCCGGGAACACCAGCCTCCCTTCCCCCCAGTAGACCTGGCACACGCTTTCTCTACCCCCCTCCCCTGGGCTTCCCCAGCTCTCTGTTCCTTCAGGATTCTGCTGGGACGCTGCCTTCCTGATTGCCCAGCTACAGCCTCGCTCTGATACCGCAACCCTGACGTGCCCTGGTTTTTATTTATCGTGATCCGGCAGCATGCTTCTTTGTTTATTTATCGGCTGCCGGGCTCACTGCTGTCTCCCCAGAGCCCAGGCCGTCAATGAACACGCAGGGAGGAAGTGAGCGTCCTGGGCGGCCGTCTGGGGTCTGGGGCCGCCCCTGGAGACCCTTGGCCAGCCCAGCCCTCTCCTTCCCAGTGTCCTCCTCTCCTCTCGCTCCAAGCCGAGCTCAGGCCCCTCCTCCTGCCAGCCTCCCCCAAGTGTCCGTGCTGCCCTTTGCTGGATTCGGTAAACAACGCTGGGACAGCTGGATCAACACGGACATCGACTCCAGGCAGTCAAGACCTAACTGTAAAACACGAAACCATGAAAGCGCTGGAGGAAAACGCTGGGAGATTGCTGACAGTGAGACTTCCTCACGGGGGCACTTTCCTGAGCAAGGAAGAAAATCCAGATGCTCGAAAGAAAAGACCAATACATCTGACTCAATAAAAAAACAAAAGTTTCTGCCTGGAAAAAAAATGCCATATATAAAGTAAAAAAGAACAAAGTGAAAAAAAAATAGATCGAATAGATATGATGAAGGCTAATTTTCTTAATATACAAAAAGACCAATTTGCATTACAAACGTAGTGCTTACTTTGTTAAAAGCTCTATTTTGTTAAATATAATAATTAAGGATACCAACAATAAATGAAAAAAATTGTAAATAACTAAAAGTTTAACACCGCAAAAGAAAAACTCGCAAAAGATGTGAACAGAGAGTCTACAGGAAAAGAAATATAAGTAACTTTCTTTCTTTTGCTGAGGAAGCTTGTCCCTGAGCTAACATCTGTGGCCACTCTTCCTCTACTTTATACGTGGGTTGCCGCCACAGTGTGGCTTGACGAACAGTGTAGGTCTGCACGTGGGATCCAAACCCTAGAACCCAGGCTGCTGAAGCAGAGTGTGCAAATTTCACTACCACGCCAGGGGGCCGGCCCTAGTAACTTTTTAATATAGAAAATTGTGCACAATCTCATTCAATAGAAGAATTGCAAATTGAAACTCTGAGACCACTGTGTTAGGAATGAATCAACAATTGAATTTTTTACCTATTCTACTGAGCAGTACTAACAAATCCCTGTGGGTTACATCTATGGGTTAAGCTGTGGAGAAACGGAAGAACCCTCATTCTGCACATGGCCAGCCACTCTGGGGAGAAATCGGTGACACCTCTGAAGATGCACACGCTTTCCTCTCACAATTCTGCTGCAGGGAACTGCACACGTGCAGAACATGGCATGGGTGCGGGGCTGCTCACTGCACAAGTGTTTGTAGTAATAGGGGCTGGACCTGACCTACAGGTCCATCAGCAGGTTAGAGAGATAAGTCGGCAGAAGCACGTGATGGGATAGAAGGCAGCTGATCTGTCTGTGCCAGGCAGGGTAAAACCCAAAACATGTTGTTAAGCAAAGCACAACACGACCAAACCAAATAAACTGTGCTACCGGGCCACAGAACAAGACTCCGTCAATCTCAAATGACTGAAACCACACAGAGTATGTTCGCTGACCATAGTGGAATTAAATCAGACAGAGATAACAAAAAGATAACTGGAAACCCCCCCAAAATCGGAAATTAAGCAACACACTTCTAAATCACTCGTGGGTCCAAATTTGTGGAAACTTAAACGCATTTTTAAACAACCAACGGGTGAAAGATGAGGTCACAGGGAAATAAGAAAATACTTAGAGACGAATGAAAATGAAAACCCAACTCACTAAACGCAGTGCTGGTGGAAATTTACAGCTGTAAATGCTTACGTGAAAAATGAAGAACCGTCTAAATGAGCCCTGTGTCAAGGAAGTCACAGGAAAATGAGAAAGCATTCTGAACTGAGCGATAATAAAAACACGCACACCAAAATCGTGGATACAGCTAACGGAGTTCTTCCAGGGAACTGTGTAGCTTAAATGAATGTTAGGAAAGAAGGAAGGCTTATTACCAATGACCGACGCAGTCCCCTTAAGAAAGTAGGAAAAGACAATCAAATAAAACCCAGAGTAAGTGGAAGGAAAGAAATTAAGAGCGGAGATCAACAAACCAGTGAACGAACAAACAAGAGAGAAAAATCAATGAAGCCCAGAGTCAGTTCTGGAAGATTAATGAAATTGATAGCCCCCTAGCAAGACTGATCAAGAGAAAAATAGAGAAAACACAAATTATCAATAGCCAGAAAAAAAGAGGTGACATCGTTACACGTCTTACAGGCATCAATGTGAATTCATAACCCAAAACCTTCTGACAAAGAGAACTCCAGCCTCAGAGGGCCTCACAGGTGAATCCCATCAGAGACTTAAGGAAGAAATAATCACAGTTTTTCATAAACTCTCTCTAAGAACAGAAGAGGAGGGAATAATTCCCCACTCGTTCTGTAAGGCCAACGTAACTCTGACACCAAGGCCTGCAAGGGCATTACAGGAAAAGGCAAAGACCTAATAAACATTAATGCAAAATATCCTTTACAAAGTATTACCAATTAGTCTGTCAACCCATTAAAAGGATAACACACCATGAATAAATGAGATTCAGCCCAGAAATGCAAGGTTGGTTCAGTGTTCAAGAAAGTCCATCAGCGTGATTCCCTACGTGAACAGCAGTGAATGAGTCTCAACAGATTCAGTCGATAGATTTCTCAACAGAGAAAGCATTTGACAAAATCCAACATCTTAAATGATAAAAACTCTCAGCACACACGGAACGGAGAGGAACTTTCCCTCTAACAAAGGGTATGTACCAAAACACACAGCATAGAATACGGGAAAACCTTGACTACTTTCTTCTAAGACTGGACACAGGTCAAGGGTTGCCACTCACATTACTTTTCTTCAGCATTGACCTCGTGGTCCTAGCCAGGGCAATGAAGCAAGAGAAAGAAAGTGGCTAAAAATAAGAAATTAACATTTTCAGACAATGTGATTGTATCTGTATGAAATCCAATGACTCTAAGAGCAAACGACCAGAAAAACCAACGAATTCAGGGAAGTCTCAGGATACTGCATCAGTATATGAAACTTCAATTGTTTTTCTATATGCTAGCAACAATTGGAAAATAAAATTTAAAAAATACCATTTACAACAGTATATAAAAATTAAACACCTAAAGATGTGTTTTAACAAAAGATACGTCAGGTCTCTACAGTGAACCCACAAAACATCCTGAGAGAAATGAGAGAAGATCCAGTAAGTGGAGACACTGGGTTCACGGATGGCAAACACTCAATGGGAAAGATATCAATTCTCCCTAAATGGATCCAAAGATTTGACTCAATGCCAATCAAAATTCTAAGAGGCTTTTTTTGGTGGTAGAAATGGACAATTTGATTCTAAAACGTAAATGCCAGTCCGAAGAACTTAGAATAGTCAAGAAAATCTTGAAGAAAAACAACAAAGTTGGAGGACTCATGTGGCCTGATTTCAAGATAGATAACAAAGCTACAATGAGCGAAAGAGGGTGAAAGAGACCGAGTCCAGGAATAGACCCACCCATTCCTAATTCACCGATTTTTGACAAAGGCACTGAAGCAATTTAATGAGGGAAGGAAAGTCTTTTTAATATAAATGCACATCCCATGGGGAAAAAATTGGCCTTGAGTCTCATACCCCAAAAATTAGCCTTGAGTCACACCATACGCAAAAATGAATTTAAAATGGACCATAGGCCTAAAGGTAAAAGCCTAAACTAAGAAGTATCTAGAAGAAAACACAGGAAGAAATCTTTAGAGCCTTGGGTCAAGTAATGACAAAAAAAAAAAACCCAAAAAACAAACCCTAACCATAAAAGAAAAATGGATATGATTGGACATCATTAAAAGTAAACATTTCTGCTCATCGAAAGACAGCTATGGGGGCCAGCCAGGTCGTGCAGCAGTTAAGTGCACACGTTCTGCTTCAGCGGCCCGGGGTTCGGATCCCAGGTGCGGACATGGCACCGCTTGGCAAGGCATGCTGTGGTAGGCGTCCCACATATAAAGTAGAGGAAGATGGGCATGGATGTTAGCTCAGGGCCACTCTTCCTCAGCAAAAAGAGGGGGATTGGTAGCAGTTAGCTCAGGACTAATCTTCCTCAGAAAAAAAAAAAAAAAGAAAGAAAGACAGCTATACATTCGAATCAACAAGCCAGACTGGGAGAAGATGTTTCCAACCCACCCGCCCAACCATGTATGTGAAGGACGCCTCCCGGTCAGTAGGGAGCCTGTGGACAGACGCGGTGCCGTGCAGGGGCCCCCGCAGCATATTGCTGTAGGGAAGTCCTGCTCTACACACGCATTTTCTTGAAATAAGTTTACAAAGCAGAAGAACAAGGATAATTATAAACCGTGTGACTTCATTTATATGGGATTCTCAAAAAGACAAAACTCTAGCGATGGAGGACAGAGCAGCATCGCCAGACATTGGGGTGGGGGAAAGCTGTGACCACACAGGGTCAATTTCACTGTATGCTAATTTAGAAAAAAGTTAAAAAAAACAAACCCACAAGGCTTCAGCAGCCCCCGCATTGTCAGGGTGGGTCTGATCTTGCCCCCACCTCTCATTCTCTCTCTGTGCCTCAGCTTCCTCATCCGGGAGGTGCAGGCAAACCCTGCCCACTCCCCTGGCCTTGCTGGCTGCTGGGCAGACAGGAGCGGTGCCCCCGGGCTGGGGTCCTTCCACAGGCCAGCTTGGACCAAAGTCCAGGAGAAGGGCTGGGAGGCCCCAGTGGCATAGGTGGTTCCTCACCAAGAAGGACAAAGTTCTCCCTCCCTGAGAGAGGTGGCCGAGCCGCCTGGGAATGAAAGGGATGCAGCTGACCCATCCACTCTCTGTGCCCTGCCCTAGGACAATGAGCTGGCAGCAGTCACCAGCCTGGCCGCACAAAATAGCTCCACCCTACCCAGGCTGGCAGGGAGGGCCGCTCCCAACACAGGCCAATTCAAGAGCCTGGGGACTCCCGATGTCTCTGTGGACCCATTGCACAGACTAGGAAACTGAGGCACAGACAGCAGTGACTCGTCTGGCCTCTGCAGGCAGGGAGGTTGCTGTCAGGAGGGAAGTCCTTGCCTTCCTGGTCCAGAGTCCCCTCATCTTCCTGGTCCAACACAACCCCTCTTCCCGGTCCAGGCCCCTCATCTTCCTGGTCCAGGGCCCCTCACCTTCCTGGTCCAGAGTCCCTTCATCTTCCTGGTCCAACACAACCCCTCTTCCTGGTCTAGGACCCCCCACCTTCCTGGTCCAGGCCCCTCATCTTCCCTGTTCCGGGGCCCCCCACCTCCTGCCCTCCTCCGCCATTCCTAGCCTGCTGCCCTGCAGGCTTGGACAAGGGCCACGAACCAGGAACACAACCAGCTGCCAAAAGCAGGGAGGTCATTTAAGAAACATATTCCTGAGTTGTAAGTGTGACTTTAACTTGACACAGGAGCAAAACCTTGCTGAGCGGCCGCTGTCCAGAGAGTGCAGGCGGCCTGCCTCCACTGCCCTGGAGTCGGGCAGAATCAGGCAGCCCTGGTCTTTCCTGCAGCTGCTCAATACAAAGGTCTTCCTTCTGTCTTCCCCCCCAATCCAGTCCCTTGTTTTGGGTCCAGGATGACAATTTCCTTCCTACCAGGTGTTCCCAGCTGAGGGGAGTGCCAGACAGCACCCAGGGCTGGTCTTATCTGGCCTGTGTTGGCTTCTGGTGTCTTCTCTCCTCTGACAGCTCCAGGGTCCCCTGTGTCCCCCAGACTGTGAGCTCCCCAGGACTGGAGAGAGGCTCCCCCCTTATGGCTGAGTCCAGGACAAGCGTGGGGCAGTCCCTGGCTCTGGCCACCTGCTGCAGGTGTCAGAACCTGGACTGACCACTTCTCTCTGGGGCTCAGTTTCCCCCTGCCTGGGGATCCTGGAGCTGGGAGGACGGGGTGCCACGTGGGGTAGGGGTGCTCCCTGGCAGCCGGCCTCACCTGGACGTGGTACTGGGAGGTCTCATGCATGATGACGTTGGAGTTGGAGTACTTCTTCCTCTGCTCTGAACAGGGAGACACGAGTCACTCATCCCAGAGGGCGGGATCTGCAGCCCCCAGTCCACATGGGACTGGACTCCCAGGCTGGGCCGCAGGGAGGACTCAAGGGCGTGAAGTGTGAGTGAGGGCCTCTCCCAGAAGAATGTGGATGTCCCTCTGTCTCCAGAATAACCCCTGGAGAAGGACCCTCGGCTCACAGTGGTGATGGCACACTTGTGACTGGGGGTCTGCCCTGGCAGGGGTACAGGAGGCTCAGCCTCCTCCTATGGGGGCTGCTCCCCCTTCCTGGGGGAGGGGTCTGGGCCCCCTCATTCCCACCCTAAGAGCTGCCAGCTAACATCTCCCTGCCCCTCCCTGGGGCTCCTTGCCTTCCAGACTGGGCATCTTGTCCAAAGGCACAAATGAGACAGTGTGTCTAGGGGGAGGGCTAGCATGTGTGTCCGGGGGAGGGGCAGAGCTGGGGGTCTGGGGGCTGGCCAGGCCCCACCCTCCCAGAGCAGACACCTGGTACTCAGTCCTGCCTGAACCCCCGCCTCCCTTGGTGATCCGGTTGCAGCAAAGAGCACTGCGAATCAATATTGATGGTCCCTGAATTATTAGTAAAGGCCTCTCCCCTTACCAGCATGGTAGGGGAGGGCTGCTCAGTGGCCGGGAGCTTTGGGGAGACACCTGAACAGCTGTTGGCTGATTAGGGTCCAAGGGCCCCTCTGGGCTCCCAGGGCAGACCTGCACCTCCCCTGGTGGGGGCCCATCACAGCCCTGCATGTGTGGGTTGGGCTGTCCCCCACGGCCTCCCGTCCTCAAACCTCACTCACCAAACAGGTCCTTGGCACTCATCTTGGCCACACCGTCAGACCGGCCCAGGCTGCCACTGTAGAGGAGGGGCTGGTGAGGGCGGGTCCCATGCCGCACCCCTCCCTGGGGACTGCTCAGTGGGTAGGGGGTGAGCGGGTGGGGGTGGGGGCTCACTTGGCAGCACCCGGGCAGTAGCTCACGGACCCTGACTGGCTCATGGCGTCCTCGGTGGCGGCTGGCGGTGGAAGGGCAGACCTCAGTGTGGCCTGAGTCCAGGGCCTGGTGCCCGGCCCACACCTGAGTGGACAGGTGAGTCGAGCTGACATTTCCTCAGGGCCTGGCCAGCAGCCTCACTACTCCCATTGCAGGCCCTCAGTCTCCTCCTCCCACCTCCCACCCAGATCCAGGGGCTGGAGCCCTGATAGCCTGGCCAGAATCCCAGGACACATCAGAACCACCCCTGCCCTCTGTCCCATCTGGCTGTCACTGCAGCCTCATCTCGCCCCAGTCCTCCACAGTGACCCCCAGGATGGGCTGGCAGAGGTGTCCCACCCCCAGAGGCTGTCCGGGGTGGGGCTGTGAGACAGGTGTCTAGGGCCTCTGAAGGGGTATCGGGAGGAGAAAGCACCTTCCAAGCAGAGCGAAAGGCATGTTCAAAGGCCCTGAGGTGGCTGGGACTGGGCATGAGAGGAAGGCAGCACAGGATGAGGCTGGAGCCAGGGGTTGGGAGGGCCTCTGGGAACCTACAGCTCAGGGTGAAATCCAGAGGGAGCCCCCCTCTGTGGCATGAGCAGAGCCTGGTGTCCCTGGGTCAGGTTGATGTGTCCTTGTCCTGTGGGGGTCTGTGCTCCATGGGGACCTCAGGGCTCACACTGTCTGCCCATCAAATGTCACAGGTGGCATCCCTCTGTGGCTTCAGTGTGTCAGAATCTGTCAGGATCAGGGGTCACAAACCAGGGGTGCCGGTTTCCAGGGCAGGGAGCGCCCCAGGACTTTCCGGTTTGACCAGGTCCTACCTACAGAGAGGGCTTCCAGGATGTGTCAGGGGCCTGGGGGCCTTGGGCCAACCCCTCTCACGTACCACTGAGGGTCCTGGCTCTCCGGGGAGGGGTTAGGGAAGGGGCTCGGCCAGATTCCTCTGTCCGTCTGTCCGTGGAGAATGTCTGGAATGCTCATGACCTCAGTGGGTGAGCCTGAGTGTTTGCTTAATAGGATTCCTGGCGGGCTGAGCCAAGGGTGCTAGGCACGTGTGTCCAGGTACACACACACCTGGGCGAAACCCAGGCCTGCGGGCACACAGACACGCACAGGCTGTGACATGCAGGCCCTCCCCTTGGGGAGCCTGCGGCCTTCAGCCCCCTGGGGTGGGGTGGGGGGCCTCTGGGCCAGCCAGGGAGGTGTGTCCAGGCATCTGGGTTGGAGGGCATGTGAGGCTGGGGCCACCTACAGGCCTGCTCCAGTGAGGGGAGAGGGGGCGTCTTGAGCTGACTGGGGCAGTAGAACACGATCCCTGTGGGGGGTGGGGGTGACACTGGCCCCGAGCCGCAGGGCCCAGGTTGCACTTTCGTTCTGCTTTGGCCATTTTCCGGGTGCAAAGGGAGGGCTGAGCATGGTGCCCAGTTGGCAGCGGAGGGGGAGGAGGCCCTAGCAGGGCAGGGAGGGTGGAGGGACCAGCTCCAAGTTCAAATTCCAGCTCTGCAGCCCAGTGACCTTGGGGAGGAGTCAGCTTAAGGCCCAGGGGGAGCCGGGTGGGGCCCTGGAATGGGGGATCCCCTCAGGCCCAGGCTGTGCTCAGGTCTGGGAGCTATGGGTGGGGGAGCACCCCTCCCAGTGGGAGGGAGGCAGAAGCCTGGGATGCCATGGGTAGGGAGAGGGTGCTGAGGGTGCACTAGGGAGACCGAGGCAAGCAGAGAGGGCTGAACAGACCAGGCCGGGTGGAGCGCTGAGCCATCGAGGCCCAGGTGCCCAGCAGGGACCAGGAGAGGACTGGGCAGGGCTGGGGGGCGGTGTGCAATGGCAGGCGAGGGGAGGTGCCACCAGCGGGGCCCTGCCTCCTAGAGGGCTGGGGCTGACTACAGCAGGGGGGCGCAGAGGTGGTCTGTGGGCACACTTCAGGTGTACCGGGAACCCTGCCTACCGGCTACCCTGCCACCAGCGACACCCTCATGCTCAGCGGTCACCCCAAGTCAGCCCAGCAGAGGAAGGAGGACACCCACAGGCCCGGCGAGCCCACCCCCATGGATCTATCCCACACGGGCCACTGCAGCAGGCCCCCAACCTCCTCCCTGAAACTCCCACACCCCAACCTTGACCCGAAGTCTGACCCCACCCTGATGCCTCCCTGGCCCCGGTTTCCTCCTGGCTCAGACACCCAGGAAGTGCGCCCTGACATCTGACCCACAGGGAGTAGGCTAGCTCACCCCAAGGGTCTGGCCTCAAAGGAGGCCCCAGCCTGGCCTGGGGAGGGGGGTGGTGTGGGGCCTTCGAGGGGCTGCGGAGAACCCGATCACCAACCCCTTCACCTGAGGAAGGGGTTCCCCCCGCCGAGCCCCAGGGCTGGGAGGGGGCCGGCTGACTCATGGGCCCTTGGCTTAAACATACCCAGGCGCACCCGGGCTGCCCCAGGACCCGACCAGACAAGCCAGGCCGCAGCGGGACCGGGCTCCTGGCCACCGGCCCTGGGGAAGCCCGCGGGACCGGCGCAGCCCCCTGGCGCCCTGATGCCCCCCAGGCCAGAGCCCGGCGTCGCATCGCCACCTGGGGAAACTGAGGCCGGGGCGGGCCCGCCCCACCCACCCACCCTCTGCGCGCTCGGCTCCCGCGTCGCTCCTGCTCTAAAGGGCGGCGGGCACCCGGGGGTCGGGGCGCGCAGAGTCGGGGACCCTGTGTGGCGCTCACCTGCTCCTCGCGTCCGCGCCCGGGCAGCCCGTGGTCCCCGCGTACGCGCGTCCCTCCGCCCGTCTGTCGGCGCCTCGCCGCGGCACCCGGGCTCCGGCGGGCGGGAGGGACTGGCGGCGGGGCCGGGCAGGGCCGGGTCGGGCCGGGGCGGGGCCGCGAGGAGGAACCTGAGCGTCAGGTTGGAGTCACCGGGCGCCGCGGACGGGCGCGGTGGAGGGGGCGGGACGCGACTCCCCGCCCCGCCCCGCCTGCACCGAGGCTCCCTGCCTCAGTCCCCAACGCCCACTCCGCGGCCCCCTGTGCAGACACCCCAGGGCCGGGCGCCCCTCTCCGCGGGGTGGCCCAGGGCGGCGCGCAGGGCAAGGCTCTGGCATCTTCCTGGGCAGGCCGAGCTGCGCCCCAGTGGGAGGGCTGGTGCCCTGAAGCGGTCAGACCCTAGTCCCCAACCTAACGTGCCTCAGCAGAGGCCCATCCTGCCCCCAGGCCTGGGACAGGGTCCGCTCCTTTTCAGCCGGACCCTCTGGTCTGGAGGAGCCCTTGGGCCAGACTCCAATCTGCAAGTGGGCGTCTAAGACCCCAGGTCCTGCTTCTGAGCTGGACAGGTGGGAGGGGCTCCTCCTCCGCTATCTAGGAGCTCCGGAAGTCTCTTTCTCTGTGCCTCCCCAGCCCTGCCTGGGCACCCCCTGGGGGATGGGGGTGTCTGATGGGAGGGTGGGGACGCCTGTGGCCCAGGCTGTCCTCAGAGCCAGGGCAGAGAGCTGGTGGAAGGTACCGTTGGGCAGTACCCCCTCCTTAGGCCCAGGCCCCACCTTCTGCCCACAGCATGGGGCAGGCATCCTTCCTCCTCCTGAACTGACTCCCAGGATGCCCCTGCCAAGCCAGCTGGGTGAGGAGGGAGTGAAGAGGGGGGAGGGGGCAGGCCCAGGCAGTGGCGGGCACCCCAGGGCACGTGCAGGGACCTGAAGGCTGTGGCTACTGTTCCTGTAGTGGAGGGACCGGAAAGGGTATGCCAGGAGGCAGGGTCCCAGGCCTGCAGTCCCAGAAGGGCAGGGCAGTTGGCATGCGTTTCCCTGGAACGGGCATAGAGCAGTTCCCAGGGAGTCTCTGCCAGAAGGGAGGCCCGCCCGCCCTGAAGGGTCAGCAGCACTGCACTCCCCCACATCCGCCAGGATCCCAGGGGCGGGTCTCCCAACCAGCTGTCTGGGACATCACAGGGAGTTCTGGGAAGGGGTGCAGGAAGTGGTTTTAGTCCTGGGCCCAGCCCTGCCCCAAGCCCTGGTGAGGCCTGGCTTCCTGGTTCTCTCCCCACTTTGCCAAGCACCCAGAGGAGAGGGCACCTGCCTGCCCTCGCCCTTCCCGGAGGCTGAACGCAGATGGACGGGCAGAAGGTGGGAAGGCTCAGAAGGTTGCAGCCGAGGGGACACTCCTTCACTTCTGAAATCAGCGTGACCATTGTCAGATTAGGAGCACTGACCCCCTCAAGGAGGCAGCTGGGGCCTGGAGTCCCAGGCTGGTCTGCGGCCGCCTGGAGCTGTGGTGTCCCCCTATGGGCAAGTAACCACCACCTCTGTGTGGCCAAAGTGATGGGGGTGTCAAGGGCCTGGACCAGCTCCTCAGGAGGGAGGTCACGAACCCTGAAGGCAGCAGGAGCCTCAGGGGGAGGGGCTGAGCATCCCCAGATGGCAGGAGTGTCCACCCCAGCCTCTCTCAGTGCCCTCGCCCGCGCTCATGCAGCAGGGGTGTGGAGCTCTGCCTCAGGCGCATGCAGGTGGGGGTGAGCAGGAGGGGCCGCAGGTGCATGTGGCCCTGAGCCAGAGCAGGGGGCGTAGTTCCAGGAAAGCTGTGGAGGGAGGAGACAGTGGAGGGTGCTGCTGCAGCCCCCCCCAGGGGCCCAGGACAGCCCTGTGCTGTGGGAAGTGCTCTCCTGGGGCTGCTGGGTGAGGTGGGGCCGGCGGCACCAAGCAGTGTGCTCGTGGGTATGTGGAGAACCCTGGAGGAGGTAAGCGGCCTTAAGCAGGAGAAATTCAAGGAAGTAGAAACATCTCTTTATTTAAAAACTATGGTGAAAAGAAAATGCCCAGATATTTGACCGTAATGTTACTCCCACATAGGAAACACACGACAGAAACAAAGGGAAATTCCTGGAACGTGAGCACTGTCCTTCCAGGAGCACCGGCAAATCTGAGGGAGAGGCAGACAAGTCTGGGCGGGACTCCTCCAGCCCTCAGAGCACATATGACTGACAGTGACTGACATTTCCAGAGCCGTGCCCGTGGGTGCTCCCTACTCCCTCCCCTGTCTGGGTCTCCAGGGCACCGTTCTTCAGAATCCCCAACTTCAGAAAGGAGTTGAGGCGGAGGAGAAAATCCCCCAAAACGCAGAGCTGACTGGCTCAACTGCATTTCTTTTGGGAACTAGAGTGCGATCTGTCTGGGCCTTGGCCTGCCCCTGGCTGAGGATCCCTGCCCCACACGGCTGGCAGCTCCGACCCCCCAGGAGAACAGGGAGCCCCAGATCGCATGCCAAGCAGAGGTCCCACCAACTAACCTGGGCTTTCAACACTGCGGGCTAGGACCGGTGTGGAAAGTACAGAAGCAAAGAGC
Source organism: Equus asinus (assembly GCF_041296235.1). Taxonomy (NCBI): domain Eukaryota; kingdom Metazoa; phylum Chordata; class Mammalia; order Perissodactyla; family Equidae; genus Equus; species Equus asinus. The sequence goes on along the minus strand of NC_091806.1, from coordinate 49,948,702 downwards.
TGTGTGAGGAAGGCCCCATCACAGCAAGGCGATGCGCCGTCCCAGCCCGCACCTTTGGTGATCTAGCAGGCTGGCCCAGGCTCCTGGCCCAGCTGCGGGAGATGGCCACAGACACCAGAGGGAAGGTGACGGGCCGGAGCCCACAGGGCCGCTGGCTGTCTCTCTAAGGCCCTTGTCCACCCTCTGGCCTCAGGGGTCAGGATGGCTGCTGAAGCGAGATCCTTACCAGCCAAAAACGGGAACTGAGCAGATGTCCCTGTGACTCCCCAGAGAGCGCCCAGGGCAGTTTCTGACCCGCCTGCGCTGTTCCCAACACGGGGCCCCAGCATTTTGTTCTGCGCTGGGTCCTGACCCCCTTCTCCATCAAAAAGATCACAAACCACTCCAAACCCTCCCGTCCTCTAACTGCATGACAAATCAGGAGGAAAATGCCCTTCCCATTCTGCATTGGGGGAGGGGACAGCTGCGGGACGACTGGGTGCCGAGGACGGGGCTCCTGTCCAGGGCTGTTCCCGGGGCAGGGCACTGCCCAACTAGCTGACGAAGCTGGCGATGGCCACCACCTGCAGGACGGCCTCCAGGCCGTGGAGTGCCAGGAGCGCAGCGCTAAGGACCAAGTCCGCCCACAGCACCAGGGTCTGCCAGCGCAGGAAGTAGATGCACAGTAGGCCGCTGCCCACCGTGAGGACCAGGCTGGTGGCCAGCGGCACTTCGGCCTCCATCAGGTTACCCTTGGTGCCTGGAGAGCAGAAGGGATGCAATGAGTGAGCGCTGGCGCGGTGGGAAGCCTGCTCAGGACCCTCCGCCCGGGTGCTTGGGGGGAGGGGGTGAGAGGCCTCGAGGAGCCCAGCCTGGGGCGTGACGGCTGCAGGGCAGACGCCAGCTCACCACCAGCATGTTCCTGGAGGGCTTGAGGACCTCCAGGAAAGGGTCCCGCTGTGACCCCCACCCAGGACGGGTGAATGTGAGGAAGCAGAGGGCACAAAGGCAGCGTGAGGCCCACTGCAGCCCCACCTCCCCGTCTCAGTCTCTGGGTGAGCTGTGCGGGGAAGCGGGAGGCTGGTTTTCTAAAAACCATCCCAGCTGCACGCGGACGCCTCCTTTCCCTAAGCCCAAGTGAACTGATGGGATTCTGTTTAAAATTTCCAAACATATTTCACTCAGGGCTAAGGCCAGTTCTGGAAAACTTCAGGCGTACTTACAAAACACAAAACTACTACATATGTTACAAACAAAGGGGTCAGTCATGGAAAATGCTGATCCTCAGCTGCAGCCAGCCAACCACAGGTGCCCAGGGCGCCCTGAGAGCCTGCAATGTGCGGGGTGCCTGGGGACGAGCAGTCGGGGTGGATGTCAGCAATTCCAGCACCATCTGCCACCCTCCCATGCACACAGGCTCCGGTCTGTGACAGCAGACACTCAAGGCCCAGAGCATGCTCAACAGGATGGCGGAGTCCCAAGGGTCTGTGGCCAAGGGCACAGGCAGGGAACTTCCCCCCATGCCTCAGTTTCCTCACTGTCAATTGGGGGCCGGTGTCTGGGTGGAACGTGCTGGTGTGCTCGGGGCCCGGCAGCATGTGCAAAGGCCCGGGAAGTGCCAGCTGTCGTTGGCTCTACCTGCTATTCCAACGGCAGGCGTGTCTCCTAGACGTATCAGCAGAATGCGTAAAGTACGATCCCATTTAAAACAGAGATGCGGCAGAGTTCACTCTGCTTCTGTGCTGCTTGCGTCTTGCAGGGGAATGTCCAGGGGAGCCCTCTCACCTCTCCAAGTCATGGCAGAACTTCCCAGACCCTTCAGCTCCTGGGGTGAGGCGAACCTTCTGGGGTACCAGAGTTGACAGCTAAGCTGGGTTCCGAGTGCAGTGCTGTTTGTCACCCTGCAGCTTGTGCAGGATCTGCTTCCAAATGGGAAGTGTCTCCCCCAGGGACGCTGCCAGTACTGTCTGTGTCTCAGACAGAGCTTCTGAATAAACTAACACTTCCTGACACTGGAGGCGAGGCCAGCAGAGCCACTGGTGGAGCGGGTGAAATCCACAGCGCCTCTAACTGCCCCACTACAAAGCGATGAGCGCACAGAGGCTCACGGTGTCTACCCAGCAACTCTGTTATCTTAAGTACTTTATGGTTTTCACAGCCAACTCACCAAAGTATAGCCGAACTGCTTCCAGAATCCCCATCAGAAGGAGCAGAGTCAGGTCGAGGACCAGGTACTCATGAGGATAACTGAAAACCTGACCTGGAGACAATGGGCAACAGACCAGAACTCAAGTTACAGCAGCGGCAGCGACACCTGCAATTGGGCTTTTCCATCCCCACTTACTTTTATATGTCATCATCAGGAGTGTCGCCAGGAAGTACAGGGAGTCACACATCCCACTGAGGCAGAGCAGCATTTGAAGGGGGACCGATGAGAGCTGGCACGCGGTTAAGGACTCTCAGCCCAGGGAACGAGCTCTGCCCTGGGGGCGCCCACGCATGGGGCTGACATGGGGAGCCACTCTGCGTCTGTCTGGAGGCACCCCAAACACTGAGGGTGGCCCTGGAGTCCGGGCAGCTGGCTGGCTTCCTGCCTACTCGGGCTTCCATCAATACTCCTCCTGGTGTCACAGGGCCCTGCCAGGCCCCTCCCTCCCAGGGGACATCCTGGTCTGGAGCAAGAGTACTGGGCAGGTCCTTGGTGACTGCAGGTAGGACAGCCTTGGGTGGCATCACCCTGACCCTGACCCCAGCTATACAGTAGAGAGAAAACAATGATTTTTTTTTCTTCAAATAAAATATATTTTTTCCTTTGGGGGGAGTTTAATATCCACTAACAACTTTCCTGAGCTTGGTACACTTCATGTTTGTTTATGCTAAAATAAGCCTCTAAGCATTCAAACTGAGGGGTTTTCATTCTCCTGCCCTTGGAGGGAGGCAGGAGGCACAGGCTGAGCAGGAGGCCAGCTGGGCCAGTGCGCTCTATTCAGAGGTTAGAGCAACTCTAACTCTGTTAGCGAACTGCCCTCCACTCAAAAGTGGGATTCCTACTGACAACTTAGAGAATAAGGGGCTTTACAGGAGCAAAAAGCAGAGAGCTGACTCAACAGGCTGGCAACTCCACCATCAGGCACCATCCGCGGAGGCCCAGGTCAGAGAGCATGGGGTGCAGCAGGATACCATGGCGGAGGAGGTGCTCCCTGGAAGAGACAGCACGTCAGGAGGCCCACATCCCACGAGCAGGCTGAACCAGGCCTGATGAACATCGACAACCACGAGCCACAACCACCACGAGCCCGGCCTGCTTCTCCTTTCATTGCACGTTTATAGAAAGAAGCCAGTGTTTATTGGGGCCTGCAGCTAGGTATTTTTCCATCACCTCTGCATCCGTCCCTCCCAGGAGGATCTGACCTCAGAACCTGAGGCTGGGAGACGGCATGTACCTGGGAGCAGAGGGAGCTCAGAGGGGAAGCAGAAGGGAACCCTGAGGCCGGATCAGCCAGGGAGTGATTCCCCTCCACAAATCCCGCCAGGGAAGGAAAATGTCCTGGAGGGGAACCAAACTGCAGCTTTTCGAATCTTCTGCGGTTTCTGCATATTTGCTACACATGTATAATTAGATGAAAACCTTTTCTCATTCAGGTTACAACAAGTCTTTTTTTTGAAATTGATAACAGACACTTGCTTTCCACAGGAATTTTATTCATTGCCCCAAATATCCCTCCAAACAACAAGAGCTCCCTAAATCAGCAATTCAATCTCTGCGAATCGTGCATCTCTTGGCTTGTCCCCACCCCTGCAGCTATTACACATTTTTCCATCATCCTGTCATGGAGATAAGAGCAAGCCCGGAGCAGGTAAATCAGTCCTCTGAATCAGGGGTCCTGGATTTGAAGGTAGCTGACTCATCCTTGAGGGTGCGTGTCCTGGGTCAGATTTCCTGTCGGAAGAGGCTCACCCTAGTAGCCATTGGTGATATGCAGATATGTCAATAAAAACTGAGAACCTGGCAACCAAGGACGTGGTGTGAACTGCCTGCCCATTCTTCTCCTCTGTGTCCCGGGGGCCCAGGAGACCTGGCCTCGGGGGGCTTCTGTGGGGGATGTCACAGGGTGATCCCATGCCTCCTTGGGCAGCTTTGGGCCCTCCGTGGAGTCTCACTTGGGTGGGCATCTCAAATGGGTCAACACAGGACATTAGTGACAGAGATTCAGAACTGGGCTCTGAGGCGGGACGGCACGTGCCGAGAGCGGGAAGCCAGGTGAGGGCTAGCGGAGAGCGGATCATTTGTAAACTCGCATCACGTTACGGGGCAGGGTGCTCTTTAAATCCGACCTCTCCTTTTCCAGGCTCTAGCTAAACTAGGCTGCCTGGAGGTCTGTTATTATTGGGGTGGATTTCATGTTGACTGGGGTTTTCCTCCTTTCTGATCCTTCTCTTGAAGGTTAGCCCAGACACACTTCCAGTCTATTTGCCAGCTGCCCACTGTCACAGACTGAAATTGTGGGGCTCAGGGAAAGAAAACTGTGTAAGGACCTTAAGCAACATAAAACTTAACATTAAGGGCAGCTATCATCAGACAGGCTGTTCTACCCATTTCAGACTACAGGAGCTCACTCTGGCTAAAGACAGTGTGGCTTCTAGGACCTGGCATTTCTAGTCAATGACAATGTGGCTGCGAGCAGGCAGGCGTGCCAGCACAGAAGTTAAATGTGGAAGGAACAGAACAAATGTTTCCCCCGAGGTGACATACAAGGTGAGCGAAGAGATCCTGTGCTGGGATAAACTTCGTTTTTCACCAAATCAAAGTCCACCGACAAACCTCATCACCAGTGGCCTTCCGGGGACAGAGGTCTGGCGGTTTGGAACCCTCGCGCTGGAGAGCCCTGAGTGAAACAGACCACAGAGCCTGCCTCTTTGGGGACGCCCAACCCGCGGCTGCCGCCGGTCCCCCCCAGCACGTGACATCAGAACGACAGAGGAGGGAGGAAACTGGACTTTGACGGCGTGAACCTACGACAGACAGACAGACAGACAGTTCCGAGCCGCAGGCGAGCGAGAGCCTGGGGGAAGCGTGCCGCTGACACGCACTGCCTGTGACTCCACGCCAGGGGCACGCCTCCCGACCCCCGGCCCCACCAGCCCCCGGGACCCGCGCCCGCTTCTTCCCGCTGGCCCCGCAGGGACCCTCGGCGGAGCCGCCCCGCACATTAGAGCCCCTCCGCCCTCTGGTCCAGGCCGCGGGAGCCACGGGAGCCGGGGGCCTGTCCGCGGCGGGTGGGGACGTCGGCCCAGGGGACACGGGGAACGAGGAGGAGCGTGCGCGGGCCCTGCGCGCCGTGCTCCCCGCAGCACCGGGCGCACCGCGGGGGAGGATGCGCACGCGGCCCCGGAGCACCCCTCGGCCCCGAACAGGGACGGGCCCCGGCGGGAGCCGCCCGGCAAGGAGGGCTGGTCGGTTCACAGCCCCGACGGAGCCTCACCCTGGACAGACTGCAACCACTGCCCCGCTGGACGCCACTCCCACCCCAAACCGAACCAGACTGGATAGAGTCCCTCTCCCGGGGTCATCCCCGCCCGGGACCCCTCCCGAGCCGCGGGCCCGCCGGAGCTCCGCGGGGGCGGACTCAGCTCGGGGAACCCCCTGAGCCGTGGGCTAGCCCCCGGTCCCCGGGACCCCGCCGCTCCCGCCAGCGACCCTCACCTCTCCGCGCGGCCGCCATCTTGCCCCCCGGCCCCGCCCGCCAAGTCCGCCGCGATCCCGGCAGCCTCTCGGCCCGGCGTCGTCCGCGTCCGTTCGGCCATTTTCGCTTCTGCTCCCGAAGGGGCCCGACCGCGCCGCGATTCTGGAGTTGACTCCGAGCCGCGGCCGAGGCCCGATTAGCCAGTCCGGCAGCACTCGGGCACTTTCGGACAGGAGGAGGCGGAGAGCCGAAGCTCGGGAGGATCCGGGCTCGGGGCCGTTCGGCTCCGCTCGGCTCCGCCTCGGGCCGACTCGGCTTCCGCTCGCGGCGGGGGCGGGCGGAGCGTGCGGCGCAAGGTTCTCCTGGCCGGGCTGCGTTGCGTCGAAGCCTGGCGAGAGCCGGTCCCACAGTCGGCGACCCTGTAGGCCAGGGACGACGGCCGGCGAGGCCTCCTTGGCGCTGAGGAGGACTAGCGCCGAGCCGCTCGGAAACTCTCGTGCGGCCTCGGACCAATTCGGACCGACTCGGCTCTGCACTTCGGGCCGCTTCGGCCCTTTTCGGTTCCGGACTCTTGATCGTCGGCTCGGCTCGACTGGGCCGCTTCGTGCCGGTTCGGCCACTGTTCGGGCGGCCTCGGCTCGGCAGGGCGGGCGACTTCGGGAGGCCTCGGCTAGGCTTCGCGCAGCCTCGGCTCGGCTCGGGCAGCCCTCCTCGGGCGGCGCGCTTCGGACTCGGCCCCGGCCTTCGGGCGCCCCCGGCCTGCGCCTTCGGGCGGGCTCGGCGGAGTCCGGATGGAGGACTCGGACTCGGCCGCCAAGCAGCTGGGCCTGGCCGAGGCGGCGGCGGTGGCGGCCGCGGCCGCTGTGGCGGCGGCGGCCGCGGCCGCGGCGGGAGGCGAGGCAGAGGAGCCGGTGCTCAGCAGAGACGAGGACTCGGAAGAGGACGGGGACTCAGAGGCGGAGCGCGAGACGCGGCGGGTGACGGCCGTGGCGGTGATGGCCGCCGAGCCTGGGCACATGGACATGGGCGCCGAGGCCCTGCCCGGCCCCGACGAGGCCGCCGCGGCCGCCGCCTTCGCAGGCAAGTGCCGCCGCCCGCGGTCCCCGCGCACCTGTCCGCACCTGTTCCATGCTCCTGCCCCGAGCACGCCCCGCACGACCAACCCGCACCTGCCCCGCGCGCACCTGCCTTCACCTGCCCCAGCACACCTGCCCTGCACACACCCTGGGCACCTGCCCGCAGCTGCACCACGTGCATCCCGTTCACCTGCTCCGCACACCTGTCCACACCTGTCTCGCGCACATCGTGCACGGCCAGCGCGCACCTGCCCCACGCACCTGCCCGCATCTGCGCTGCGCGCATCGCCCGCTCATCTGCCCTGCACACACTGCGTGCACCTCTCCACACCTGCCCCGCGCGCATCGTGCACAACCGACACGCACCTGTCCCAGACACCTGCCCTGCACACACCTCTTATGACCAGCCTGCACCTGCCTCACACAACTGCCCTGCACATTTGTTCTCCAGACACTCCTGCCCTGCACACACCCCATGACAAGCCCACCCATTTTCCCCCAGTACCTGCCTCACATCTACTTTGTGTGGCTTGTCATCCCTGCACACCTGCTCTGTGTGACCAGCTTGGCCCTGCCCTGCACGCACGTCTGCTCCGCGAACCCATTTTCCTTGTGCCGGCCTCACCCCATCCTGTTCAGCACTCTGGACTTTTTCCAGAACCTTCTCAGCACCTGCTTCTTGCCGTGCCTGACCTCTCCTCTGTCTGTCCTGGGTGCTGGTGATACAGGAGGTCAGATGTGGCTCTTGTCCTTCAGGAGCCTGAGGGTGGGTGTGTCTGGTCACCTGAAATCCTAAGGGCCAGTTCAGGTGTGACCTGGGTGCTGGGGTGCAAGAGTGCTCACCCAGCCTGGGAGGGCTGGCGGCCTTTTGGGCAGTGAAGCCAGAGGTCAGCACCCTGCTCCTCAGACTGCCCTCCCTGTCTGCCCCCCGTTTCCTCTATGCATCTTCCCTCCTGCGACCCCGTCAGGCTCCTGTTCCAGGGGAAGGCCAGCGTGGCTCTGGGCCACGTTTTTGTTTCTTGCCACACAGAACATGCTCATTCTCATTTCGTGACCCATGGAGTCTCAAACCGTGCCCCAAAGCACCCTTCAGAGGTAGTGCCTCCCCAGACTGCCGTTCTGGAGGACGTCCCATGTGTTGTACCTGGTCCCACTCGTGGCTCCTGGGTGGCTCTCGAGGACTCGGGGTGTCATAAGGCTTTTCCCTAAGGAGCTTCATAGGTTTCAGAATCAGGCAGCAGCCTCCCTGTCCTGGTGTGTGTGTCCTGGTCACTGAGGGGTTTATTTAGCCCTGTTGATGCTGGGTGGTGGGCCAGTAGTCCAGGTCCTGCCCTGCCAGGCGCCTCTGGTCTGCCTGTGCTCTGTTGGGATCCTTGAAAAATCAAGGGAAGAAGGTTTTGTGGTTCTTATAAGGTTCAGTTTTCATCGCTAAACTCTGGTTTAATATTGGGATTTTGGACCATGAAGTTTTTCTTCAGATTTTTGTCCTTTTTGCTCACATTTTTCTGAATGCAGAAAAGAAATGTGATGCCATCTGTGACGTCGGAGAAATGTGTTGACGTTACGTGTTTTTTTTTTGCAAAGTTTTATACTTGTGTCTTTGCATGCGTTAAAGCATTAGAAGTTTTTCTGTCATGAATTCCTGAGGTCAAGTAGTTTCCAGATGTAACTAACTTTGCAGGACAGGTTGCTCACCTGAGACCGCCACCTCTGGGTAGACGGCTGCTTGCGTGGTCTTTTATTTTTTTTTAATTTAATTTGTATTGAGTTAATGATAGGTTACAATCTTGTATTGCATGGTCTTTAGACTTGAGCGTGTGTTCAGAAAGAGAACCCCTAAGCACGTGGGGCTCACGGAGACGTAAGCATGTTCTCTGCTGGTGACGACAGAAAAGGAAATGGGCATTTTCAGTGCAGTTTGGTGAGTGCTGGGTTAGTGGAAGGTGCAGGACTCTTTTTTTTCTTTTTTTGAAGAAGATTAGCTCTGAGCTAATATCTGCTGCCAATCCTTTTTTTGGCCGAGGAAGGCTGGCCCTGAGGTAACATCCATGCCCATCTTCCTCTGCTTGACATGTGGGACGCCTACCACAGCATGGCCTGCCAAGGGGTACCATGTCTGCACCCAGGATCTGAACCTGCGCACCCTGGGCTGCTGAAGCAGAACATGCAAACTTAACCACTGAGCCACCGTGCTGGCCCCCCTCTACAAGACTCTTAAATCAGTACTTTTTGAGCACCTCCCACGTATCAGAGACTTCCCTAGGCATGGAACATTCTAGAATGCTGCGCAACCCCACCTGCCAGGCAGGGAGCCTCGAGGAAAGGCTCTCCAAAGGTGGTGCCTGAGCCGAATGGTGGGTGCAACAGCGGTAGGCAGTGAGCGGGAGGGAGATGCAACATAGGCTGAGCAGTGTGGCCTGTCTGGGGGTGACAGGTGGCTGAGAGGTTGGGGGGGAACGTGGTGGGGTTCAGCACTCCTGCGTGCGGACCCTGCCCAGAGGCACCAGGGTCCGCAGCAGATCGGATGTGCTAGTCAGGAGGAAGAGGCTGAGGTTGCCTGAGGGCAGTGGCCGGGGAGAAGGAAGAGGGGGCAGAGGCAGAGCTGGGGAGGGAGGGAGGACCTGTGGAAATGGGGCCAGGAGGGGCCCCACCCACACGGGAGGGCGGGAGTGAGAGTGAGCCTCTGTGTCACGGCACTGTCGCTGTCTGCTCCGTGTCTGAGCTGCCCAGGGTCTATCGTGGGGTCGGTGGAGCCTCTGAGCCGCGTGGTTTTCTCCTAGAGGGAGTGGGAAGCCGGGGGTGCTTTGGCAGAGCCCGTGGCCGGCTCAGTGCGCACGCGGGGGGGCGGATTTGCCGTGCGCGGCTCTTTGCTGTGCATAAAAGGCTCTACTGGGATGGAAAGGCTGCCTCTTTTCCTGGAAGAACCAGATCATTTAGACTATGGTCTGGAAACATCAGTTAAGCTTTTTGTGTCAAAGTGTTAGGATTCTCACACTTGGGAGCGCAGACACCTGATTGGGAGAAGCTGTGTTGGGGCCTCTGGCTCTGACAGCACGCTAAGTCAGGCTCCTGTGTTGCAGAGGTGACCACTGTGACGGTGGCTAACGTGGGTGCGTCTGCAGACAATGTCTTCACCACGTCAGTGGCGAACGCCGCCTCGCTCTCGGGACACGTTCTGGTAAGCCACTCTGCGAGCACTTCAGCCCCTGCGAGTCTCCACAGACCTGAGTGGAGTGGCTGCGGCTCCCCCAGAGACTGCTCAGGGTTCCGTCAGCAGTGCGGGCACCCTGGGCACCGGGAAGGGAAGTGGCAGCTGCTGCTGTCAGGGAGCCTCCAGGGCTGAGCTCTTGGTGGGGAAATGAGAGCGGAGGTGGAACCAGCCCCTGGACTGTGGGTGAGCGGGAGGAACCCTTCTGAGCCTGCAGTCAGGGGACAGCCCTCGTGCCATCCTGGCCAGATTGCTGCACAGTGTCCCAGGATGGGAGCTCCAGCATCCACCTGGGTCCAGGCTTCTCTAGGCCTGAAGTCCAGCTTCACTGGTGGCCTGGTCCTGCTTGCTTTCCTTGTTCATGAAGCTCCAGACACGTGGAAGGGTCACTGTCTTTGGCCTGGCACAGCATTCTGTTCGCAGCATTTATGGCTCATTTCCTGCCTTGCTCACGCATTCTGCATGGTGACCCCTGTCCTCTTAAGATGGCTGCCAAAAGCCAGGCACGTCTCAGATAGCGTTGTGCCCGGTCAGAGCCGTTTATGATCCTGCTGCATCACTTTGGTGCAGCTTTTACCTCGGAGGCCTTCGGTGACTTGGGGGACAGCCTCATTTCTATGTGGGAGATGCCAGGGGCTCGGCAGAGTCTTCAGAAAGGGGGATTTTCCTGGGACCTCTGCCAGAGTGTTTGTTATAGTTTCCTCTTAGCCTTGATCACACTCTTGGGGCACTAGAACCCTGAGAGCGAAGGTGTTGTCATTGGAATGGCAGCCAACGGCAGCCAACAGCAGCCTCGGGCTCCTACTCATGATACGGGGGTGGGGGACGACAGTGCAGTACCGTAGTGAAGACTGGGCCAGTGTAGCGGAGGACCCGGGGCACAGGGCTCGGGAGCGTGGTGCACGTCTTGCGGTGTCAGAACGCACACGAGCTGGTAGCCAGGTGGCGACTTCCTGCTTCCAGCTGGTCATCCTTCCCGCAGCACCTCCTGTCGCATCCTCCCTTCTAGGAGGGGCTGGAGCCAGAGGCTGGGGGGGCTAGCGCGGCCCTGAGTCTGAGCTCCTGGGTGTGGTGCTTCCAGCGGGCTCTGAGGACTGCAGACACAGGAATTGGTGTGATCCTTTTGGAAATGACACCAAGGAGAGGGGCTCTCAAATATCTACATTTCCCAGTTGCCTTCAGAAGGAAAATGCTTCATGATTCTTTTTTTTTTTTGAGGAAGATTAGCCCTGAGCTAACTACTACCAATCTTCCTCTTTTTGCTGAGGAAGACTGGCCCTGAGCTAACATCCATGCCCATTTTCCTCTATTGTATATGTGGGACTCCTGCCACAACATGGCTTTTGCCAAGTGGTGCCATGTCCGCACCCGGGATCCGAACCAGCGAACCCCGGGCCGCCGAAAGTAGAACGTGAGCACTTAACCGCTGCGCCACCGGGCCGGCCCCTCGTGATTCTTAAATAGCACAAACCATCACCTTTCCCAGTAGAGAGCTGCACATCTTCAATGATTCAGATGCAAGCAGTGTAGACGCTCTTACTGAGGCGTTGACCCTCCAGGCCTGTGAGCGAGCGAGGGCCCAGGCATGTGTGTGTGTGCACGTGTGGGGGGTCGGGGGTCCCTTGACAGCGTGGGTAACTTCTACTTGCTTCCCCTGGTGGGAAGGTGACATTTTCAGGTGTAAGAAACTTTCACTTTGCCTTAGCTCGCTGTATCCTCTCAATGTGGAAGCGTTAGAGCATTCTAGAACGTTGAGCTGGACAGGTTGCTTGGCGGTCTCAGTCTCCCCTGGAGCTGTCTGAGTGAGGCCTTAAGAGTTTGCCAGGTGACCAACCGAGGCGTGCGCCTAGTTGGCCACAGAGTCCAGAGAGGGACGCCTGGCCCCCGAGGAGGAGGGTGAGGCCGGGTCCCACCCGGGGGAGGTGGGTGAGGTCGTGGCAGTGTCCCGCAGCGTGGAGAGGGATGTGAGCAGTGTGGTTTGGGAGGCCCCAGGCTCCGGTGGCCCTTGGTGAAGAGCTCTGGATGGGACCCTGGCGGAAGGGAGTCCCGCACCGGGCCCTGGCTGTGAGGATCAGCGTGGTCTCTCAGAAGCCCTCCCGTGAGGCCTGTGGCCATGCAGGAGCTGTGCAGACAGCCGTGGGCACTTCCTGTCTCCAGGGACCTTTCTTCTGTGACGCGTCGTGGGCGTTTGCTCGCAGCTACACAGACCTGCGTTGTCTCTTGTTCTCTGCTCTGAGTCTGTCTTTTAGAGACGTCTTTAAGGAGACCTGGGAGGTGTGGGAGGCATCCCCTTGTTGGTGACAGTTAGCGAGGGCACTGTAGGACCACGTCTCACTGCACAGGTGACATGCCCTCACTGTCACCTGAGACGACTTATGGAAACTTCTCTCCTCCAGTCTGGGAGGACAGCCCTTCAGATTGGGGACAGCCTGAACACTGAGAAAGCCACGCTGATTGTCGTGCACACGGATGGGAGCATTGTGGAAACCACCGGGCTGAAGGGGCCCGCCGCGCCTCTCACGCCAGGTACCGCCCTTCCTGCCCCAGGCTCTCCGGAGCAAAACGTGTGCGAGAGGTTGTGCAGTTTATTCTGGGGGTTGACTTATTTATTTTTGTGGTAAATTTGGAATAGCAAACATTAAGTTTAAGTAGAAAGAGTGGGATCTTCCAGGCCAGGAGGGTCTTCCAGAGTGAAGGGGCTGCGCCATTGGGGCGACGGTCTCTGAGCAGCCAGAGGGTCTGCTGGTAGAATCCAGTGGACTTCCTTGGGCTTTTCTAGTTATTTTCGGATGTATCCGGTGTCTCTTATTTTCAAATGCTTCCTTTGTTCAAGGTCCTCAGTCTCCTCCAACTCCTCTGGCTCCTGGCCAAGAAAAAGGTGGCACCAAATACAACTGGGACCCGTCGGTGTACGACAGCGAGCTGCCCGTGCGGTGCCGGAACATCAGCGGCACACTGTACAAGAACAGGCTCGGCTCAGGTGAGGGCGGTCGCCTCTCCGCGGGGCTCAAAGCTTCCCTCCTTTCATAGCTCCCCACGGTAAACTGGGGCCCCGGAAGGCTGTGGGTAGGAAGACAGGAGATGTCAGTGGCTCACGGCCCTGGGAACTAGGGCTGTGGAGAGGTGCGGGGCGATTTAGGGAGCAAATTGAGAAGACGTGGTGACCCCTGAGGGGGAGAGGAACAAGGGGAGAGGCGGGGCTGGAACGCGCTCCCTCAGTTCCTGGATCAGCTTGGTGCCTGGAGGCAGCGGGTTCTGGAAGCGGGGTGGCTGTCACGGGCTCTGTGTGGGGCGTGGTTGAGCTTGCAGTGCCCGTGGGCAGTGGCTGGAGAGGTCAGGCAGGCGTCGGAGGCACAGACTGCCGTGCGGCCTCGAGGTGCAGGTTTGCCCCGGCGTCTGAGGAGGAGCCAGGCGGGAGGCGGCAAGGAGAGGAGAAGGCAGGAGGGGCCCGGCCCGGTGTCGGCCGGCTGGACCTGGCCGTGGGAGGTGGTGGTCATTCTGGTGGGCGCACGTGTCGTTGCAGGAGGCCGGGGGCGGTGCATTAAGCAGGGCGAGAACTGGTACAGTCCAACTGAGTTTGAAGCCATGGCAGGAAGAGCCAGCAGTAAGGACTGGAAGAGGAGCATTCGCTACGCAGGCAGGCCGCTGCAGTGCCTCATTCAGGTGCTGTAAGCCTGCGCTCTCGTCCCTGCGTCTCGGCACAAAGCTTCAAGGGGCAGCGAGGGCGTCTCCAAAGGCTCAGGCTGTGGGGCATTCCGACGCTGCCCAGCCCAGAGGCGAGGCCCACAGACTGGAGTCAGACAGACTAGGTTTGAATCCTCCACTCACTAGCTGTGTGACCTTGGGCAAGTTACTTAACCTCTCTGTCTCTCAGTTTCCTGATGTTTCAAATGGGAAGATGATGATATCTGACCCACACAACTGTTGTGAGGAGTGGATGAGGCAATGTGACAGCTTCTGTTTGCACACACATGGCTTTTTAAAAGGCACCTCACTTCCATTTGCTGCAGTTTACTCGTAAAAGCAGGGGGCTGCCTGTCCCTGTTTCTGGTTTAGCTCCTTGGGTGTTGATAAAGGGACACTGCCTGCGGGACCTTTCACTCCCTAGAAGGAGAGAGGTAGGTCCTGCCACTACCGATGGCGTCGCAGAGGGGGAAGTGTCGGGAGGAGAATTTGGCGGGGTTGCAGGGTTTATATTTGTGAGTGGAGGAGAAGTGGTAAAGCCGCCTGAAATCTAGTGTGGACGAGTCACGTTACGGGCCCACTGTGTGATGTGTGACGGTGCTTTTTAAATTTCAGGACGGGATCCTAAACCCACACGCCGCCTCCTGCACCTGTGCCGCCTGCTGCGACGACATGACCCTGGTAAGCTGCTGGTGGCGGACGCTGTGCAGTTAGACGCCCATGAGCGGACAGATGCCGAGCCAGCCCGCAGCCCTCTGCGTCCGGGCGCTCTCTCCCTCCGTCCTCTGGCTGGGAGAGGGGCATTGTCCCTGCTCCTCTCTAGGGCTTGCTTGTCCCCTGTGTCCCTGGCTCCCCTCGGATCATCTGGGGCTTCCTACCAGTGTCTCCCACAGTCTCTTTCCAAGCATCACTCGGATAACTGGCGCCTCGGCGGAGGCACGTGGTTGGCGCTGCGTGGCTGCTCACGGATGTTACAGGAGACTTTCTTAAGTGACTGAAAGCTCCCCTAACATCACCGTCTTAACCCCCAAACCAAATACACACACTTTTTTTTAATGGTCACAACAAATGTGTATGTGGCATTTTATATTCTGCGTTTTTTAACATTATGTCATGAAAATACTACACTGAACTTATTCAGGTATAGAGCTTCTAATGTCTTTTGGAATATTTCCTTATCCTGCATTCATAACTGTTTTAAAAAGAATGCATATTTTCATCGATTTTAGTATATGTTGCTCCAAAGCTTTCAAAAGCATGAGACTGATTTGTAATGTACGAATGTACCAGTTTTGTGTCAGCTTTCATTAGTGTTAATATTATTTTAAAATGTTTTAAAGTTAACTTAAAAGCTGCTTAATGAGATTTCCTTATTTTATTTTGATTATTTATCTCATTAATTATTAGAAGATACGAAAACAATTTAATGGGAGAGACAAGTCCGGTACTTGAGTGGAGAAACTAGATGTTCTAAAACTGTCCGGTTTGTGGATAGATTAATGTGATTCTAGTAGAATAATCAGTGGGAGATTTTTGTGAATATAAAGTGATTTTAAAGTTCATTTGGGAAAAGTAATAGGTGAGGTTCCCAGAGATCTTACAGGGATCAGAGAGCGGCAGGAGTGAGTTCGTTCCCATAGGAAGATGAGGATGCGTGGCGGAATTCGTTACAGTCACTCCAAACGCTGAAATGCTCAGGTGTAACTCTAACAAAACGTGTATAGAATTTGAATACTGAAAACTGGAAGCTGCTGCTGAAGAAGTGGGGGAGTCCTGAAGACTTGGACAGATGTCCTCTGCCCACGGACTGCAAGATGCGACATAGCACCAGTGTCACTTCTCCCCACACGCATCTGTGGGTTTAACACGATTCCTGTCAGAATCCCAGCAGGATTCTTTGTATGTATAAACAAGCCGATTTCTTTATATGGAAAGGCAAAGAAAACAGGATAGCCAAGACAGCATCGATTGAGCAAGAAGACTGAAGTTGGAGCAATCCGTGGCCTGTGACTTAAGGCTGCTGTCTTGGCGCCGTGATCTGGGAGCTGCAGTGTTGGCAGAGGGCGAGACCCGCAGACCTGGGACCCAGACGGGCGCATCCACAGGGAGACTCGAAGTCGTCTCTCCAGCATGCGGTGCTGGCACTGGTGGACATTTGTAGGCACAGAGATGCACTGGACCTGAACCTCACACTTGACGCGCACACGGGTTCAGGAGGGATCCTAGATGCACATGTGAAACAGAAATAGAACTTTCAGAGGAAAACACGGGGAAAATCTTCATGACCTCGAATTAGACTGAGGGTTTCTTAGACATGAAACCAAAGGCACCATCCATAAAATAAAAAAATCGGTCAACTGGACTTTTATCACATTTTAAAATTTTGGCTTCCACTGCAGGAATGGTGGTGTGAAGAGCTCTATGGACCTGCTCCCCAGAGAAATAACCATAACTGGTGATATTATTAAAAAAACCACCACTGAAATTCTCTGGAAATTGTCCTAGGGGCATACGACAAATAGAGAAACATTGATCCAGGAAATCTAGGTCTGCGAAAGGAGAGTGGGAGGCTGGCGCCTGAGCCGGGACCGCTTCCCTCCCCCGCTCCCCTCCAGCTCAGCGCAGAGGAAGCTCCACTCCAGGTGGTGCAGCCAAGAAAACGGGGTCCTTCTCCCCATAGCTCCCAGTCAAGGGGTGTAGGCTTGCACTGGAGGGCCAGGCCACCAGCATTTCACATTGTCTTCAGGAGTTGCAGGAACTGAACTCTGGGAAAGTGCGGCTGAGAGACTGAGGGCTCCCTTCCTTCACCCAGCCACTTCTCAGAGGGCAGAGGCTCTTTCCGGGCACAGCAGGGCAAGAAGACTGTGGCCTTAGTCGTCCTCACCCCAGCTTGCTCCGAGGGTGGAGGCCTGTGTCAAGAGGCCAGGTGAGAAGACTTGTCCAGCCGGGCTGTCACGCTGATGAACGTGAGCACTGTTCCTGGTCCTGCCCTGGAGCAGGGCTCAGATTTTGCCCCAAGGGAGAGGCAGGCCATGAGGACAGAGAGCTCCAGGGGTCCCCCCGGAGGAACTGGCTTTATTTGGAATAGAGTGTGGGGACGTTCAAGCCTAAGGGTGCCCTTGAGAACAGTGGAGGTTTCTATGGTGAGTGTGAAGGGAGGCCGGTGGCGCACGGCAGAGGTGAGCGTGAGGGGAGGCTGGCAGTCTGTGGGAGCCACAAGCTGAAGTAGCGGTCCAGGGAGAGTGACAGCTCCCAAGAGCCCTCCTGGGGTGAGAACAGCCCTCAGTGACCTGCTCCGAAGCCACCCGTGTTGCAAGCCGAGGCGATCGGTTCAGGCGGTGGAGCACTGTGGCCGGGGCGCCGTGGAGAGCAGCAGAGCCGTCAGCTGGAAGCGAGTGGAACCGGCAGCTGGGTGTGACACCAACAGAGGCGACAGCTCGACGCAGCTCACGGCACTGGCAGCCGGAGGTGACCAAGCGTGTGCCCAGGCTGTCCTCACGCAGCCGCAGGCCTCACTGCCGGGTGGAGTCTTCATAGAGGAGTGCAGTCGGGTCCCTGACACAAGCGGCGGCAGGAAGCCCTGGAGGGGGAGTCAGTCCCCACGCTTGGTATAAAAGATTGCCTGAAATGTCCAGTTTTCAGCAGAAATTACGAGACATGCCAAGAAACAAGAAAGTGTGAGCCGTATGGAAGGAAAGCAGCAGGCAGCAGATGCTGCCGTGAGCGCCCAGGGCTTGGCTTTCACAGGCGGGTGCTCCCAGGCTGCGCTCTTTGTGTTCCGAGAGCTGCAGGGACTTCTCGCAAGCCGTCTTGGTCTGCGTGGCCTGCCGTCCGGTGTCTCACCATCCTGGAGGTTGAAGTCCAAGGTCCAGGTGCTGGCTTGGTTCCTGGCTTGCAGGCAGCTGCCTTCTCGCTGTGTGTGCACCTGGCAGAGGGACGGAGGCTCTGGTGTCCCCTCCCACAAGGACGCTAATCCCGTGGATCAGGGCCCCACGCTTGTGACCCCAGTTACCCTTCAGCACCTCCTTACTCCAGTACAGCCGCACTGGGGTCAGGGCCTGCACGTGAATTCTGGGGGGACGCAGTTCAGTCCAGAGCAGAAGGTGTGATGCCAAGTCTCATTACATGGAGAGTATTGATAAAGAGAAATTACAAAAAAGAACCCAGCGGAGGGGTCGGCCTGGTGGCGAAGCGGTTAAGTATGCACGTTCCGTTCTCGGCGGCCCGGGGTTCGCCAGTTCGGATCCTGGATGCAGACATGGCACCACTTGGCACGCCATGCTGTGGTAGGCGTCCCACATATAAAGTGGAGGAAGATGGGCACAGATGTTAGCTCAGGGCCAGGTTTCCTCAGCAAAAAAAAGAGGAGGACTGGCAGTAGTTAGCTCAGGGCTAATCTTCCTCAAAAAAAAAACCCGGTGGAGATTCTTGAACTGAAAGCAGAAGAACAGAATGAACACTCGCTGGAGTGGCTCCACGGCAGACTTACCTGGCAGCAGAGGGGCCCGCGGGCCGGCGTCCCTCAGGTTCCCGGGGCTCCCGCACTGAGCTGGGCGCCGCTCCTCTGCTTTCGGGCGGTCGTCTCTGCTCCCTTCTCCTTCCTTGGTTCCCATTTGTCTTCTGTCTTCTAGGAATTCCTAAAAATGCTGTGTGTTGACGATGCTCTTTCTGGTTTCGAAGCATCGTGAGTCATGTGTTCTTTGTGAAAGTGTTTTTTCTGTCATTTTAAGGAATTGGGCCTCGGAGAGAGGTAAGGGTTTTACGCGCAGCTCGCCGTCCTACTGTGCTCTCGCTGTGTCGCTTGTGTGGCCAGGAGACAAGGCTGTCACTTGGTAGGAGCAAAACGCAGACAGCCCGGGCCACCTCGAGCCTTTCCCTCCATCTCCCTCTCCTCCTGCAGAGCGGCCCCGTCCGGCTCTTCGTCCCCTACAAGAGGCGCAAGAAGGAGAACGAGCTGCCCACCACCCCGGTGAAGAAGGACTCCCCCAAGAACATCGCGCTGCTTCCCGCCACCGCTGCCACCACCTGTGAGTTCCGTGGACAGCCTTCGTTTGCGCACTCTGCGCCACCACACGGGGTTCAGCCGTGTGATCCTCAGTTGAAAGCAGACGCCATGGGGCCGGCGGGGTAGTCAGCACCCCCTTCCTCCTTCCCTGACCTGCCTGTGCCCCTGGGGCTCGGGGGCAGGGCCTTCCTAGTGACGTGGGTGCGGGCTGCTGAGAGCGGGGTGGCCACACACTTGGTCCTTGGTCTGTCCAGCCTGCCCAGGCCCCTCTGAGAGGTGACAGTGTTAAGGCCTTCCGAATGGGGATTTCTCTGAGTTTTGCTTTTAGCAGCCTTCAAAACGCTCCCGTGTCGTATGTAAAACTGCACAGCTGTCTAGGAGAGGGGGATGGGGAGGGTGGGGGAGAAATCTGGCTTTTTTACCATAAGGTGGGTGGGAAAGATTTAGAGACGGGAGAGGCCTCGACGGGAGAACACATGTTAGAACTCGCCCATTTGTTAGAGACTGTGCAAGACCATCCGTCTGAATCGTGGGCCTTTATACAGAAATGTCCGTGAGCCCCTATTGGCGCTCTTGGCCCAAGTCCTTTGGGTGGTAAGTTCAGGGGTCCCCGGATAGGGTGGAGCCTGGTCTGGGATGGTGGCAGCGTCCTTGTGCAGGTCAGCCAAGAGGAGCTGGAGCGGCAGAAACACCTGGGGACATGACTGTTTTTATCTTCAACTTGGATGAAAATCCTTTTCTTAATTCAAACTACAAAGTAGTTTTTAAATGATTTTGAGTTTTATTTTTTTTTCCCGAGAATACATTCACATGTTCAAAATTCAAACAGTATGAACAATGTGTAGGGGAGTCTGTCACAGCCCCAGGTCTTCCCCCAATGGGCGCCCGGGGTCACTGGTCCTTGCAGAGGGGGCTGGCGTGTGTGCGGGAGGCGTGTGCTGTGTCTGCACTCTGGCCCCAGCTCCTGAGGTCTTTCTGAGATCTGTGCTGCGGGGCGGGTCTTGGGGTCCCCACCGTGCAGTAAAGAGCGCTTCTGCCTTTCCAGTCACCGTGACCCCCTCAGGACAGATCACTACCTCTGGCGCTCTGACCTTTGACCGGGCATCCACTGTGGAGGCCACCGCCGTGATCTCGGAGAGTCCGGCCCAGGGTGACGTTTTCGCAGGAGCTACAGGCGAGTTGTCTCAGCGCCTTCCCACCATGGCCACACACCCCTGCTGGGTGGGGTTTGTAGGCAGCCTGGCACTTAGGGGGGGCCTCGGGCAGGGGTGTTTCATTGGTAGCGAGCCGTGCAGGCACCAGGCAGGTAGGGGTGTGTGGGGGGCGTGTAAGGTGTATGTGGGGGTGGGGCAGGTAGGGGTGGGGGTGGGTAGGGTGTATGTGTGGGTGGGGCAGGTAGGATGGGGGCAGATAGGGTGTTTGTGGGGTTGATAGTTGTGGCAGAGGGCACAGGTCCTGAAAGCTGACAGTGCCCACAGGGTTTGGGGACTCCTGCTCTAGAACAGCACCGTCCAACAGGAACATGGTGACCGTGGTGGGTAGTTGTGAACATTCTAGCAGCCACGTTGGGAAAATAGAAGCAAACATGGAAAGTGGCTTTTGTACTGTATTTTATTTCACCCAGTGTACCCCAAATACTGTCGTTTAACAATTCAGCTTCTGCCGTTTCTGGGCTCCGTAGCCATGTGTGGGCTGAAGCTGCCCCGTGAGTGGTGCAGCCGTGGACGGTCGGGGATTCACCGGCCGTGCAGGCGGCTCACGAGGCCGTCTCTCCCCCTCTCTCCCGATAGTCCAGGAAGCGGGCGTGCAGCCGCCGTGCCGGGTTGGCCACCCGGAGCCCCACTACCCCGGCTACCAGGACAGCTGTCAGATTGCGCCGTTCCCGGAAGCTGCGCTGCCAACGGCTCATCCCAAGATAGGTCAGTCTGGAAGAATTCAGCGCACGTGCAGGCCGCTGTCTCGGAACTGCTTCTACGAGAGAGGGTCCGGGTGGGGGACGCGCTGGGTTGGGGCTGCCGGTGTTTGAGTCAGGTTCTGTGAGAGCATGCCGCGCCCGTGTTGGGGTGTGTGCTGGCAGGCTGCGTTCCCAGACGGCAGTGCTCCGGAGAGGCCGGACACCACAAAGCTGGGTTTTTGGTCTGTCTGTGCTGTGAGGCTGCGTGCTCGCCGGGCAGGGTGGGGCCCACCCCCACCCCCACCCCCACCCCCACCCCGAGCCACTCTGCTCTCCTGTGTGCTGACAGAAGGGCTGGAGGCCGACATTGGCGTCCCCTGGCCCCACACCTGGAGATGGTGTCCCGCTGCGTGTGTGTTTGGACTTGGCCTTCTCAGTTACCCGCACACTCTGGACACAGTTCTGTGTTGAGAGACCTTTCTGAAGGAGCCCCGTCATCCCTGCGGTGGATGTTTGTGTTCTTATGTTTTTCTCGTAGACAGTGGAGCAAGATAGGAACTTGATCGTAAGTGTAATCACACCTCACCTCCTCATCCTCGCTGGTCGGTTTCCTAATTCTCCCCTTTGCCTGTTCAAACCCTTTCCATCCTGAAAGCTCACCGTGCTTCTGCTCCTCCCCACACCTCGCCTCGGCCCCAGCCCCCAGCCCCCAGCTCCCCGAGCCCCTCAGCCGGGCCACGTCCCTGGTGAATCTGCTGGGGCTGGGGGTCCTGCCTGGCCCTGGATGAAGGAGGTGTGCCCTCCCTGTGTGGCAAGTGTCTGCATGCAGACGCCCCTCAGCCCACGCCCCGCCTGTGAGATCATTTGCTCCCTTCAATGTGGCCTCGTGGTTTCCTGTTTTAGTCAGTGGGTTGTAACCTGTCACTGTCATTGTTTATGCTTGGATTAGCCCAGCTTTGGCTGGCGGGAGCCCTTTGAGCCGCTGCTGTGTTCTCTGTCCTCTGACCTGCCCTGTCTGTCTTGGAGCACTTCCCTAATTTGTGGCACAGTGAGGCCTTGGAGGCTCATCTTAGGTTTTCGGTTCCTCCAGGAGTCCTGACCCTGTTACTGGGGCATTCTGTTTCAAAGCCGAGTCTGGCCCTGCTCGCAGTGGGCTGGAGCTGGTCGTCATGGCTCTCAAGCGCTGTGTGCGTCTCCTTCCAGCCCACGTCCAGTGACCCACGTTGGGAGCTGGGAACAGGTCTTGGTGGAGTGTTCTCCCCAGGAAATCAGCAAATGCTGCAAGTCAGGGTTTTTTCCTGGGAGGCTGGATGTCAGACATTTCCCAGCACTCCCTGGGCGCGCTCCTCACGGCTGGGGTGTCCGTGCCCAGCCCTCTCAGCGGACAGGGGTGGGGACGTGCCCGCGCGCCTGTGCCCCAGATCTGTCTACATGTGCTGAGTCTCCAGTTCCTGTCCACACCACAGGGTTCATTCTCGTCTCTTCCCTTTCCATCTTTGTGACTTTCTTCTCCAACTGTGCAAAACGCGAGTCTCGTTATCCTGAGTCACTTCCCATGGTGACCACAGACGTCCGGGAGCACTTTCTAGTGAGCAGAGCCAGCCAGGAGACTTTCGTTCTTTGGTTTACTGTTGAATTACTGATTCAGTCTGGAGCCGCCCCCTGCCCTGTCCTCTCCTGGGTCCAGGGATGCTTCATGGCACCCTGCGCAGGGCACGTTTTGCTTGTGGTCTGTTGGTGTCATCTAGAGCATCTGGCTTGCAGCCTGTGCCCGCGGTCGCCTCAGTGGGGTGCTCTGGAGGCGGCACTGGGAGGTGTGGCCCGGAGCTCTGGCCAACCAGCGTCTCCATGTCTTCTGGAGCCTTTCAGGAGGGGGTCAGGTGCCATTTACACCTGGTGATCGCTTTACCGCCAGACTTTCCACCATTTGATGAGAATTGTTAATGGAGGGCATCTTGAAGCTGGGAAACATATTAATTTCTTGCTTCATTTTGCTTTCCAAACATTCTAGTGTTGACATCCCTGCCAGCCCTGGCCGTCCCGCCCTCTACCCCCACCAAAGGCGTCCCTCCCACGATGGTCAATGGGCTGGAGATGTCGGAGCAGCGGAGCTGGCTGTACCTGGAAGAGATGGTCAATTCCTTGCTCAATACCGCCCAGCAACTGAAGACCCTGTTCGAACAAGCCAAGCAGGCCAGCTCCTACCGGGAGGCCGCTGTGGCCCAGGCCAGAGCTCAGGCCGACGCGGAGCGGAAAGAGGTAACGTCAGCACAAGCAGGGGCGTGGGCCGTGCTGGCTCCTGGGGCCTGCCGTCGGTGTTTACGTTGGCTTACAGAGCCCACTCCCCACTTTCCTGGAAAAGGAAGACTCGGAGAATCGTTTGTAAATTAAATTAAGCTTTTCTTATAGAAAAGCGATAGCTGTTATTGGTGAAGTGTTTGTGTTTTTTATAAATACGATTGGTTTACTTCAGAAGAGGAAACAGTTACACACACATGGCAGCCGTTTTCTGGAACACTCACCCGTAATGGCCACGGTTTATACTCCAGCCTGTCGTTGTGCAGTGAAAACGCGTCTCGTATTTTATCGAGTTTGGAGAGACCTCGTTTGGTGGGGCTGTGAGGCAGCTGTTGGGGCACATGCATGGCCTCCCCTGTACCCCAGCTCTCCTCCTGCACCTCAGGGCCCCTCGGACCACTGTCTCCCCCACTCTCCGTGCGTGGACGGTTCACTTCCGGCTTCCAGTGCGTTCTTCAGAAGTAGGGTCTTGTGCACAGAGCTTCACACCCCAAGCGTTTCTGGGCAGCCTCTTGTTCCTGAAGCACGGAAGCCACTCAGCCCCTCGGCTTCTCTTTGTAGAAGGTCTTTGGCTGACTCAGGGCTTCAGCCCTCCAGGCAACTAAGGGTGCAGCTGGGGCCACCACTGCAATGCCTGAGGTGACTCACCGGAATCAGAGAGAAGGCTCTGGCCCTGGGAGGCCCCAGGAGTTACAGGAATTGGGACGAGAGAGGGAGCCGTGAGGGCCTGTGCCACTCTGCCGCCCAGGGGGGCTTCCAGGGCGGGAGGTGGAAGGACGTGCAAAGCAGAGCCACGTGCTTTAATGGGAGCGTTCTCAGTTGCAGTAAATGGGGACTTCAGTTTGTAAACTAAAGTCTCATTAAGTTTTTTGTACCAAATCTATATAAGGAAAATATTTTTCATTTACTTCCTACTTTTTATAGATCAGAGGGAAGAAAAGCTTTTCCGTTTTTTAATTTTCTAAATGATTTCTTAATATGCGATTAATTTGTTTTCAAGGGAGAAAAATGTTTCTACTACTGAAGAAACATAATTTAAGAATACTTCAAAAATATATAATTCCAAACTAACACATACTCAACACTGAATTTTACAGAAAAGAGAAAAGCATAAAGGCAAAAAAAATCTGCAATCTCTTCATCCAAAGATAATGACTGTTAACATTTTGAAATATTTGAGGATTTTCTTGATTTCTTACCATTATTGATTTCTTTCTTTCTTTTTTTTTCTGGAAGGTTGGCCCTGAGCTAACATCTGTTGCCAATCTTCCTCTTTTTTTTTTTTCCTCCCCAAAGCCCCCCAGTAGGTAGTTGTGTATTCTAGTTGTAGGTCGTTCTGGTTCTTCTATGTGGGACGCCGCCTCAGTGTGGCCTGATGAGCAGTGTGTAGGTCCACGCCCAGGAGCCAAACCAGGGAAACCCTGGGCCGCTGAAGCGGAGCGCACAAACTAACCACTCGGCCACGGGGCCAGCCCCTGGAGGACATTTTTGAGTGATACAGAATTCCAGGCCGTCACTTTTGTTTCTTCCAGCACTTTGAAGATGGCATTCGTCTTCTCACCTCCACGGCCTCAGCCGTCGTCTGTGTTCTGGACCTCCTACACATAGTGTCTCTCTCTGCCTGCTTCAAGAACTTGGTTTTGGGGGCCAGCCCAGTGGCGCAACGATTAAGTTCACATACTCTGCTTCGGCGGCCCAGGGCTTGCAGGTTTGGATTCCGGGCATGGACCTATGCACTGCTTGTCAAGCCATGCTGTGGTAGGCGTCCCACATATAAAGTAGAGGAGGGTGGGCACCGATGTTAGCTCAGGGCTAATCTTCCTCAAAAAAAAAAAAAAAGGAAAAAGAGGAATTTTGCTTTGTCTTTGGTGTTTAGCAGTTTGTCTATGAGGTGCCTGGGTGTGGTTTTCTTCATATCTTAGGTTCTTGGGGTTGCTGATATTTTAAGGGCATGTGGGATTGTCTTAATCAGGTGTGGGAAGATATGCAGATACAGAATGACTGTCATGAAGAAGTTTACACTCACCGTTCCCTAGAAATAAGAGGCACGCCATGCCACGCTGGGCCACACTTGGCCACACCGGGCCACGTGAGGAAGTACCAGGTCAGTCAGGAGCAGAGAGAGTGGGGAAAATGTGGGGGAGAGCCTTTCCTGTGGTGTCTGTGGGAAGGACCCAGCAGGGGGAGCCAGCTCAGGGTTGGCCGGTGGGCTCTGGGGCCTAAGGGCTGTCCCCGGTTGCTGGGACCTGTCCCTGGTGATCAGGGCAGATGCACAGTGGCCGAGAGAGTGAGAGCCCCCTGGAGGAGGAGGTTGGGGTGTGGGCCCTGGGCTGGTTGGTTTCCATCTGAAAGGCACGCTCAAGGGCGAGTTGTTTACTGTCTCCAGGAGTTCGCTCACCCTCTGGTGTCATTGAGGCCCAGGCACATGGAGCACTGGCTGCGGAAAATAAAGAGCAAAGTTAGCCCAGCTGAGCTCCTTGGATCTTCAAGTCGGTTTCCCCCCAGTTTGGAGATTTTCTGTCACTGGTTTTATAAATATGCTTCACACCCGGTTTCTCCCTCCGCCCCTTTCCCTTACGAGTGTTCTGTGTGCTGATGCCTGGCAGCACCTGTGGGTCGTGAGCCTCTGGCCCTTGGTCCCTAGTCCTTTTTCTTCCCGTTGTTCAGACTGGATAGTTTCTGTTGCTCAGTCTTCTGGTTCACCGAGCCTTCCTTTGGTCGTCTCCCAGATGCCAGTAAGCCCATCTGGTATATTTTTCATTTCAATTATTGTGCTTTCTAGATTTAGAATTTGAAAGTTAGAGTTTCTGTTTGGTTCTTCAGCATGCTGAGTCCAATCAGGAGCTAGAATGGCAGGTTAAACAGAAACTTTAAAGAATCATTAACTCTGAGGAGGATATGAGAAACTCCGCGGCACGCTTGGTCTGCTGGAAAGGACCCAGGGCAGAGTGCGGTGGGAAGGGCTCCCTCTCCAAGGCTGGCATCTGGACCTTGCTGCAGAAGGCATGGTTCACAGGCTCTCAGAGAAGTTTGCTGGTCTGGCTGGCTGGAGCCGGCCTGGAGGTTGCTGGCAAGCAAATGACCCCCTGTGTGTTGCTGGGGGCAGGCAGTCGGGAACTGACAGGGCAGCATGCAGAGGGGTCCAGGCAGCCTTCAGAACACGCAGGGCAGACCAAGGCTGCAGGTTTGCAGAGAGACTGTGTCCTGCCGAGCCTGGGCAGTGCTCCGCTGGGTGTCCTGATACCCACATGACCCCTGGCCTGCGCCGGGAACTTCGGGAGAGCCCCTCCTTCTGTGTCGGCTCTTACGTCCTCTCCTGAGAAAGCGTGCCATCATGCCCACCCGAGGGGAGATGCCCGAGGATTGTGTTTTCATGGAGAAGATGGCAAAGGGGGTTTGCATGCTGAGGGGCACTAAGTTGAAAATCTACTCTGTTCCTTCCAGCAGTATCCTTTTCTCTGCGTCTTTCCCCAGCTGGCCACTCAGTAAGATCATCTTTTCCTTGACTTCAGTGTACATCTTCATAACCATGTCTTGTAAAATCGTGGCTAATCCCAACGTTGGGTCATCTCAGGGTCTGTTTCTGTTAACTGCCTTCCTCTTGCCGATGGGTCCTGTTTTCCTCTCCTTACACGTCCAGTAATTTCTGGGTGTTTATTGGACTTTTTGGTTCATTCATGGTGGAGACTCTGACTTGTGTTGGATTCTGTTATCTTCCCTGGATAGCATTGAGTTTGGCTTCAGGAGGTGGTTGAATGCCTGGCTGGACGTTTGGGTTGTCTCTCCTTTTTGGCTCTTGGGAACAATGCTGCTCTGAAGGTCGTGTACAACTTTCTTTATAAACATGTTTTCATGTCTCATGGATGTTGGAGTTGCTGGGTCATTTGGTAACTCCACGTTTAACATTTTGAGGAACTGCCACTCTCTTTTCCGAAGTGGTTGCCCCCGTTTGTGTTCCCGGAAGCCGCGTTGTGGGTTCCTGTGTCTCCACAGGGTGTTGTGGGTGTTGCCGTCCTCGTGGGTGTGGCGTGGTGTAGCTGCTGTGTTGGTGTTTCCCTGATGACTGAGGGCGTTGAGCATCTTTTCCTGTACTTCTTGACCACTTGTATGTCCTGTTTGTATTTTCAGATCCTTGGCCCGTTTTTAATTTGGGTTATTCATGTTTCCTTAGAAAAAGTACTTTTTAAAAAAAATCAAAGTAATTGTAACAATTAAGGTTATTCGTTGATTCCGTAAATAGCGTTGACGCCTGTTATGTGGCAAGTACCATTCTAGCCACTGAACAAGTGTTGCTGGGTCCTGTAATGTTTCTTTTTGGTTTTTGTAATTTTTCTCCCAGAATCACAAAGCATTTGAGGTCATTTTAGAGGGAGGCATGGGGACCTGAGACATGGCTGTTTGCTGCGTGCCCCATGCCCCAGGCCGTGTGGGAGACGGCTACCAGCTCTATGGCCGGTTGTCCTTCAGGTAGAGAAAGCCTGTTCACACAGCTGCCCCGGGGCGTGTGCAGGGGATGAAAAGGAAGGAGTGTCTGACATGTCTTGCTAATTCAGATTGTATGCAAAATTGTAAATTGGAGAGCAACCTCTTGTCTTCTCACTTAGAAAGCTCCCTGAACCCTGGGGTCCCAGCCAGGGACCCCGTCTGCGCTCGCCCCTCCCCCAGTGGCTGGTGGAGGGCAGCTCCCCGCTGCCGAGATTGCATTTGGGGACACCTCCGTGTGCACCTGTGCCCTGCTCGCCTTCTCTGTCAGGGCCCGGAGCATCTGGGCTTTTCTCCCTCCCCGGGAACACAGGGGCAGCTCGGGTTTGGGGAGCACCAGCTGCATAGAAAGCTGAACTTCACGCTGGCGAGGAAACGAAAGAGGGACGTATTTTTAACTTTTGGTTTTACATTTTTCATTACCAGTTTTGTGGACCATTTTTCACAGAGTAAAATTTGTAATTTAGACACATTTTCTCCTTCAGTGAAAGTTGTCAAATGACACATGGACTGAAAACAAAAGTAGATTAAAACACACTGGAGTATCCCTCCCTCGCCCGGTGTCAGTAACTTTCAGGGAAGTGGAGGGTGCTGAGTCGGCTCTGTGCGTTTTCTTCACAGAGGAGTAGCCAGTGAGCTCACAGTCGCTCTTCCTCCTCTCACTGTAGAGGGTCCAGAAGCTGAGTTGATGTGACCCACAACTTGTGATAAGGTGGCAGGCTGTCCCCAGCCTCCTGGCTCTGTCCCCCGCCCCATCACAGGCCGCCTGCCACCCCTGAGCAGGAGCGTCTGCTGTCGCTGATTTGACAGAGTTCCCACCCCTGAAAGGCTGGGCTTTGTGTTTTATTTGTAATCGTATGTATTTCTAAGAAAGAAATGCGACATGAAATCCCTTTATCCTCAAAATCCCCCATTTGGTAGGAGAATGCTAAGCCCTTTAGTGAGATGGCGGGGCCGAGCCGAGCTCCCGGCCCCCGCTGCCCCCATCCGGTCCTGCGGCCTGAGCCCTGGGAAGGGCTGGAGCCAAGGGGCACGCCTCCCTTCTTGCGAGCTGTCGACAGGATGGGTCTTTTTTTTTTTTTAAGATTTTATTTTTCCTTTTTCTCCCCAAAGCCCCCGGTACATAGTTGTGTATTTTTAGTTGTGGGTCCTTCTAGTTTGTGGCATGTGGGACACCGCCTCAGCATGGCCTGATGAGCAGTGCCATGTCTGCACCCAGGATGTGAACCACCGAAACCCTGGGCCAGCGAAGCGGAGCATGAGAACCTAACCACTCGGCCCCAGGGCCAGCCCCCTAGGATGGGTTGTTCTTGAGTCATTTTATGACGGCTGAGCACACAGCCTAGGGGTGGCCAGGTGCCACACGTCCATGCTCCTGTCGGTGTCACAGGCCCGAGTGGAAGCCGCAGCCCAACGCGTGGAGTCTGATGGTCCACATGCCAGTGGCATAGAGCCTGCTCCTCCGTATCCCAGCTGGCAGTCACGTGCTTGCAGCCGCGTTAACCATGTCTGGCTCTGTGTGTGTCACCTGTTTCACAGGGGCAACAGGTCTGACCCCTGGGGCACCATGATGACCACAGCCCCTGGGCGCTGGGTTCCTGTGAGATGATGACTGGAATTAGAACTGGCGGCTCCGAGCCTCGAGGGGAGTGCTGAAGTGCTGGAAGCTGCGACCTGAGCAGCGTGCGGCTGGAGGGACTCCAACCATGGCCCATGGTTAGGGTCAGGGCCGTGGGTCTGGAGTCGGGCCTGGGTCGCAGGGAAGAGGAGTGAGGAGGCGGGCGTCGACCCGGCTGCTCCCTGCAGAGCTGCTGAGTGACTTTCTCCTGAGGGATTTGCTGTGATGAGAAAGTTCGACACCAGCCAGTTTGGCCGCGAATCTCCCTTCCCTGCGCCTCTGCTGATGAACAGAAGTTCTTATTTGCCGGTCGTGCTTCTGTTTGACTGTGATGTTGGGAAGAGGCCGGGTTGGAGGGGCAGACGCCGTGGGACTGCAGAGGGCCATGGGCCCCGGTCTCTGCGGGGAGCGCTGGGGCGTGGGGAGGAAGACGCGAAGCCATCGGAGTCAGAAAGAGGTTGCAGAAAACCTCCCTCGTGAGCTCCGTAAGCTAGAGTGCAGGGCCTTGCAACAGAGGGAGGGGAGGTTCGGGGCTGCCTGCTTTGACGTTTTATTTAGAATTTAAAAAAAATCAACTTGAGCCCCGCTGAAACCATTAAGGAGATTTTTGCTGGATTTTGATTGTGGGGTGTTTGTGTCCGCGTGTGTGTAATTAGCCCTGCAGAGATTAAACAGGGCAGAAGAGCAGATGCCCTTCCCCATCAAGGGCATGGTGTCCGGCAGAGGCCGGCCACGTGGCTGCAGGGTCTTGGGTGACTGCCATGGCCCAGCTGGGCGCCAGCCCCGCGTGCTCCGGCCTGAGCCCTCCTCCTCTGGTCTGTGTCCGCATCTCTTCACCCTTGCCCAGCCTTTCTCTGATCGTGCTCACTTCCCTTTTCAGAGGTGAGTACAGCTCAGCACAGATGGGCCCTG
Organism: Equus asinus; assembly: GCF_041296235.1. Lineage (NCBI taxonomy): Eukaryota > Metazoa > Chordata > Mammalia > Perissodactyla > Equidae > Equus > Equus asinus. The sequence goes on along the minus strand of NC_091806.1, from coordinate 49,918,862 downwards.
GAGGAGGAGGAGTGTGCACAGGGCCCTGGGCCGGAGCCATGGCAGCAGCTCTCTGCTCGGCCAGGCTGGATTCCGGGGAGGCCTCCTCCTGGCTGTGCCGCGCATGGCGAGAGCACTCTGGTTTCTCTTCTCCTGCAAGGGCGCTGATCCCGTCACAGGGCCCCGCGCTCTTGGCCCCATCTATCCCCAAAGGCTCTGCGTGTGCACTTCAGGGGGTGTCACAGGCCGTGTATGGGCTCAGAGGTTTCTCCCCTTAAAGTGACCCCCTCTCCACACTTGGTCCCCGAGCAGATCCACTCGGGGAGGTCCTCGTCTTGGATGGGGGGAGCTAGGCATGTTTCTGGAACCTTCTGTGTGGCAGTCTGCTTGTTCGTGTGGATGTATCAAGATGGGCTCATTTGTATATATTTTATACTTGGGGTTCTAACCCAGACCTGTGCTACTTATTTGCTCACATTGTTGCATCTTTGGCTCCTGTGTCCCTTTGACCGCGCCCCGTCCTGAGCACCTGCCTCCTTTCTGGCCCGCCTTGGGCATCTCCTGCCCGGCCCTGAACCGGCCGTTCCTCCAAGGGGCCCTGGTTCATTCGCTGGAGGACGGTCTGAGGAGCCAGGATCTGGGCGTAGTGGGCTACTTGCTTGCGGGCCCTCAGCCGACGGCACAGAGCCGTGTGTGTGCCGACACGGCCTCAGTGTTTCCGCCCCGGCCCTCTGTTCCTGTGCAGGAAGCTGACGTGAGCTGGTGCTGCCGTGTCTGACTCCAATCCGCACCCCTGAGTATTGTTTGCTAAAAAATGCCTTTCCCTGAGGGAGCGTGGGGGAAGGCCCAGGGCTGGGAAGTACTCACTGTGCAGGGAGGCGCCAGCGCCTGAGGGCTTGCTCGTTAGGACAGGCTCTTGATGCAGTTCAAAGCTATTTCTTAAGTGCTTACTGTATTCCGAGAACCCTGCTGGGTGCGAGGGGCCCACCGGGTGCAGGTCCAGGTGAGCGTGCTCTGGGGGGGATGGGTGTGACACAAGGGGACTGGCAGCCCCTGAGGACGGTGAGGAAGCCTCTCAAGGCTGTGCTGGCTCAGTGTGCTGGGCCCCCGCCCCACAGCCCCTTCTCCCCGGATGCGGATACGGGAGCTCCACCCGCCCTTGCCCTCTGGAGACCTCTCTCTGTGCTGGCAGACTTTGTCACTTAACGTTGGGCACTGAAGTTGTCCCTCAGAGTCTGCCTCACACTCACATTTTCTGAAGTGAGCGAGTGCACGCTGGGGTCGTTTTATGGAGGAAGAATGTCAGTCACAGTAAACGTAGCATTTTGCAAAGAAGGAAGCTGAAATCCAGAACAGAAACTGGAACCAGTTCGCTCTTTTTGCACACGTGCGGAAAGCGTGGCAGAGGTGGGATGCAGCGGGATGTCAGCAGGCGTGTCGGGCCTGTCCGTGTGCTGGTGCCACAGTGACCCGCTGACCCGTCAGCAAAGGCCCCACCTGCTGGGGTCGCCAGGAGTTCTCGCCGGGCCCCACCCAGCCCCACCTGGCTCGTGTCTGCACTGCAGACAGCCTTCCTTACCTGTGTGCAGGCCGCGGTGGATTGGCAAGAAAGCTGCAGTCATGCAATTTAGGGGCAAAGCACACCAAGCGTCGACTTCGGTGGCCCACACGGATGGGCTCGGGCGGTGGGTGCTGGGGCTGGAGCCGCAGGCAGCTGTTGACGAGAGTCCACACGTGCCCGGCCGCACAGGCCCTGCGGGCGTCTCCAGGACCTGGACAGACGCTCGGGGAGTGTTCTCGATGGTGAGCAAGCTGTTACTCCCAGGGCTGGTTTTCTGTGCTTACTGGGCGGGAGTGAAGTCTGCAGTTTGGAGAAAAGTTTACATGTTGACGTGGTGCAAATTTTCCAGTCACCGAGGGTAGACCCCTTTCGAGAAAGAGAGGGAACGTGTGTCTCGGCAGCTGTGGGGACGGGGACACATGTCAGAGTCCTCGGGGAGACTGGGCCTCATCCTGTGTGCACTGGCACCCCTCGTCCCCCACGTCTCGGGCGAGGGCTCGGGGCGTCCCCGCACTGACCTCTCGTGTCCTTCTTGCAGCAGTCCTGCGTCAACTGTGGCCGGGAGGCCCTGAGCGAGTGCACCGGCTGCCACAAAGTCAACTACTGCTCCACCTTCTGCCAGCGCAAGGTAGCGTGCCCACGCCCTGCCACCCCTCCTGGTGTGAGAGGCCCCCTGGGTGCCTGGGTCTCCGGCCACCAGGCCTCCCTGCCGGCCAGGCTGTCCCTCCACGGAGGCACTGCCAACCCACAGCGTCCTGTCCCCCAGGCCTCGGCCTTCCCCGTGGCGTCTGCAGGCTTCTTTAGAGCCCTGCTGCAGCCGTGCGTGGTGTGTGCCGTGGCCATGCGAGGCCCCAGAGCTCTGTTCCCATCGGGAGGCCTGCTCCAATGGGGGTCCCTGCTCCCATGGGGGTCCCTGCTCTGCGGCGGCTGTAGCCCAGGGGCAGGGCCACTGCTCAAGGTGGCTTTTGACCTTGTCACGGTCAGTGCTTCCCAGCCCTGGACACCTCGTCCTAGATCGTGAAGTCACAGTGATGTTCACATGTGTCTCTGTTGCCATCATTCAGCCATCGATTCTAAGGAAATCAGAGGATTTTCTGAGTAGCACCCGCCAGTTCAGGTTATCGCTGCTCCCGCTGTTATTCAGAGAGGGGCTGTGCGGGGAGCAGCCCCGCCTGTTCTCCCCTCTTCTTTGTGCCCATGTGAAATGTCCCAGTTAAAACGCCGTGTGCTGGGTGGATGGACAGTACACACCTAGTCATGGCCTCGCTGCGCGGCCTCCGCGAGGTGGACTTGCATCTGGACACGGCCTCTCCCCGGCCAGGGTGCCCCACGTGGTGGCTTCTTGAAGTGCCCTTCCATCCACAGAAACCCTCAGGAGGGCAGGTGTCGGCTGGGAGGGGGATGGAGGTGGCCGTCCAGGACCAGTGTGTGGGCACGTGGCTCATCCCACCTCTGGAGTCTTCAGATGCCTGAGGGCCCCCCAGGGTGCCGTGTAGAGATGGACAACGAGGAACGAGCCTGTCCTCGCATCCTGCAGGACCCCGGGGGGCCTGCCTGCATTTGGCACCCCAAGAGCTCTGCTGCCCCTAGGTGTGTCTCTTGGGGTGGGAGCTGCCCCCCGGGTTTGCTCTTAAGCCCTGGCCCGTCCCAGGTGCTGGAGATTTAGGACTCAGAGCCAGAAGTCTGCTTTCCCCTGAGGTTTCAGCTCCAGGCTCGTGCACCGAGAAGAGGGCGTCCACAGCCGCCTCGCTGCTCTCCGGGGCCGTGACGAGTGCCAGGGCCGCGGGAGGAGGGGCTAAGATACGGTGGCAGCCGGGAGGGCAAGGCTCTGTGCTGGCCTGTGATCCGAGGGGTCGGCTCCTAGAGCTTCCCTGCATTTGAGCCATCACGGGAAGATTCGCGGGCTTGTTTCTTGATGGAATTGTTTCAGCCACATGACGTTTTCTCTGAGTGCAGCCTGCAGTCTGGGGACCTCTCTTCATGAAGGGGGCACGTCACACTGTTGCTCCAATCTTGTCGACAGACCTGTTTCTTCCCTTGATTAGTGAAGCTTTTGCTCTTTTCACATGCTGCTTGATAAAGACATATGCTCTGGGTTCTATTTACTTAAACTGATATAAAGTGAACTTCAAAAACGATTATTCTCATGTTGGATCCAAATGAGCACAAATGATCCCAGATGAACAGGATCTGGAAGACAGGAGGCCCAGCTGCTTGTGGTAAATGGTAAATGCTGACCTCACACCTCCCGGTCCCATCTGGTCTGGCTCCCTCGTTCTCTGCGCTCCTTAGAAGACTTGGAGAGGTGGTCAGGCTGCTTGTCTTGTCACAAGTTGGACAAGGACCATGACTTGTTTTGGGTTTTAATTTGCAGACTTCATTTTCTTTCCAAATCCCATATGAGGGGTGTGTGCACACGTGTGTGTTTTATATCTTCATTGAGGTATAATTTACATCCTATAAAATTCACCCATTTTAAGGATACAATTCCATGTTTTTTTAGTAAATTTGTAGTTGTGCAAACATCACAATTCAGCTTTAGAACTTTCCGTTACCATAAAAAGACCTCTGAGCTCCCCCGCAGCCCCTGGGAACCACGAATGTACTTCCTTTGTCCAGAGATCTGCCTTTTCTGGGTATTTCCTGTGCCGGGACTCTCACAGCCTGTGGGCTCTTGCATCTGGCTGCCTTCGCCCAGCGTGTTCTCGAGGTTTGTCCATGTTGGAGCAGGTGGCAGTGCTTCTTTCCTTTTTCTGGCTGCATGATCTTCCCCTGGGAGGGTGGACCACGTGTGCCTCCGTGCAGGTGACGGGCGTCTGAGCTGTTTCTCCTCTCTGGTGACTGTGAGTAGTGCTGCTGTGAGCATTCACATAGAGGCTTTTGGGTGGATGTATGTTTTGTTTTGGCTGGATACCTAGAGTGGATTTGCTGGGTCATAGAGTAAACTAATGTTTAACTTTAATAAGAAACTTCCAGACTGTTTTCCAGAGTGGCTGCCCCCCGTTTTACTTTCCCACCAGCAGCAGATGGGGTCTCCCTGCTTCCTCGCCAACACGTGTTACTGTTTGTGTGAGGACAGCCGTCCCATGTGTGCAGCGATGCCACGGGGAGTTGTAATTTGCATTGCCTAGTGACAGATGATGTTGACTAATGATCTGTCCATGTGCTTAGTAGGCAGTTGAGTATCTTTTGGGGGGAAATGTCTATTCAAATCTTTCACCCATTTTTCAGTTGGATAGTTTCTCTTCTTATTGAGCATCAAGAGTTCTGTGCTCCTCTGTCAGGTACATGGTTTGCAGATGTTTTCCCCCAGTCTGTGCCGTGTCTCTTTCTTTTCCTAATAGTGGTTGGTGTTTGCGGGACAGAAGTTTTTAGTTTTGTTGAAGTCCAGAGTTCATCAGAATTTTGTTTCATGGAGATCACACCGTGGTGTCGGAGCACTTTTGTGTAACTCAAGGTTAGGAAAATCTCCTGTTTTCTTCTAAAACATGTACACTTTTAGCTCTTATATTTAGGTTTATGATCCATTTTTGGTAAATTTCTGTGTATGGTGAGAAACGCCGTGGACTTGGCCCGGTGTGCGTGAAGTTTTACATACTGCATGGACGGACAGTCCCCTTTCAGGTAATTTTCAAGTTAAAGTTTCATTCTTTTGATATAATGATTTCAAATCTTAGTTTATTATTATACAAGTCAGGTACACTGACTGTAGAGAATTTGGAAAACATAGGCCCACAGACAAGGAGCTGGAGTTCTGCGATCCAGGAACCCCGTTGCTGTGGGAGGCACCCCAGTGTGTGTGTGTGTCCCGTCCCATCCTGTCTCTTCTGCCCGCCCTCGCCGTGTGTCTGGTGCACCTCTGTCCAGCCGTCTCCCTGCTGTCAGGCCTCCTCTGGAGGGAGGGGCGGCCCGTGTGGCAGCCCCATTGTCCCGCCTGTGCCGGGCTGATGGCGGCGCCTGCCTGGAGCGGGGCAGTGGGCGTGGGAGGAGCTGGGGTCTCCCTCAGCGCCCACACTGTCCCCCATCATCCTGTGAGCCACAGCCACCGACCGCCCCACGGACACGTGGCTGGCTCCAGCTCTGTTTCATCTCCTTTGCAATGATAACATCAGTGTCAGCGCTTCTCTGCGTGGACGGTTCTTTCTTTGGGTGAGACCCCTGAAAGGGGACGGGCTCAGAGAATGACGTGTTTGGGCCGCTCAGTCTTTCAAGGCTCGTTAGCTGTTTGCCTTTTGAGCTGATCCCTTAGAAACGAGGGTGGGCAAGGCTGGGCTTGGCAGAGACCAGCGGGAGGGCCGGCCGCACAGCTCGCGCAGGCTGCAGCCTCAGCTGGAGGGTCCCACCTGGCCCTGCTCCCTGGGCAGATGTCACTCTGGCTGGGGCAGCAGCTCCCGGTAACGTGAATGTCCTTCCTTTCAGGACTGGAAAGATCACCAGCACATGTGCGGGCAGTCAGCGGCCGTCACCGTTCAGGCCGACGAAGTCCACGTCACTGAGAGCGTGATAGAGAAAGTCAACGTGTGAGAGCTTGCCGGGTCCCCTCTCCGCGGTGCCGTGTACCTGTCGCGGGTGCAGGACCCCTTGAGGACTTTGGGGTTGTTGAGGAGAAGGTGAAGAAACTTGCTGGCCAAGTTATTAACAGACTTTGAGTGACCTGTCCCTTGGCAATGAACTCCTGCTGCCAGTAGCCCCGAGGAGCGCGGGGCCGCGTGGGACGGCGGCTCCTCTCGGTGCTCTTTTTTATCCCTTGGATCATGAGTGTCCGTCTCACCCACGGGTGTGTCGTGTTCTGTAACACTCGTGTACATACACGTGTCTGTCAATAAAGGGGATGTCCCCGCTCCGCCCGGACGGGGGTTCCACTCCCGCGTCCTCACGCCCGCAGGCCGGCGGCCTCAGGTTTCTTCCTTCTGTGGGTGCGGTTTGGAGGCTGCCACCCAGAGGCGCTGCCATGGGGGAACGGCAAGGCTGCCGTAGCGTCCTCCCCCGTGTCTGTCACCCGAGGAGCTGGAGCAGAGGTGCAAGCTCGAGGGTGGCACTGCTCCAGTCACTTGGGTCGCTCCGGCCCCACTGGGAAGGCTGAGCCACCCATCCAGTCTCTGAAGTGACATGGCATCTGGTCCTGCCGCCTCTGTGGCCAGTGTGGGGAGGTCCGTGTGTACCCCGAAGAAGTTCCATTCCTTCCCTCCGACACGAGAGCCCCAAGAACGCAGGCCCATTGGAGGGGAGGCCAGTCCTGCGTCCCCTCCCTGCGCTGACCACAGGGGCCCCGCCCACCGGCTGGGGTGCTGGCCGGCAGCCTCCCTCCCCAGCCCCTGCCTGCGCCTGCTGACCTGGCCCAGCCGGGCAGGGGAGCCAGCCTGACTGTTAGCCGGGCTGGGGGCCTCAGGGGCCGTGGCCTGTGCCGAGCACCTCCTCGTCTGTGCCCTGTGCCCGGCCTATCCCAGGAGCTGGTCAAGGAGGACGAGGAGGTCAGCCAGGGGCCCACACCTGGGGACTCGCCACCAGCACGTTTGGGTGTCAGGCTCAGCTAGCTCGAGACCTGCCTGCCCTGCTAAGAGTGCTGCCGTGGAGCAGTCACCCACATTCTGGAAGCTTCCCTGGGTTTCCAGAAAAGCCCTCATGGCCCCAGAGCCCTGGCCCTGCGGTGGCCTTGTTTTCTCTGCGCTGAGGAGGCTCAGAGCCCCACCTGCCTTGGGGAGAAGGTGAGGGTTCGCCGCGGTGGGCGTGGAGGCCCGGTGTCGGGGCCAGTTTACAGACTTTGATTTTTTTTTTTTCAAAGATTGGCCCTGAGCTAACAGCTGTTGCCAATCTTCCTCTTTATTTTTTTTTTCCTTCTTCTCCCCAAAGCCCTCTAGTACATAGTTGTACATTCTAGTTGTGGGTCCTTCTGGTTGTGCTATGTGGGACGCCGCCTCAGCATGGCTGGATGAGCGGTGCCAGATCCCCGCCCAGGATCCGAACTGGCAAACCCCAGGCGGCAGACAACCACTTGGCCACCGGGCGCCCCCAGACTTTGATTCTGATGCTCCTCTGAAGCGCTGTCTTCGTGAGCTGTGTGTCCTCCACGTTCATGCCACCATGGGCATGAAGGAATTCTCCCAGTCCTGCACCCTCCTTGGGCTCCTGCTTCCAGAAGGTTCTTCCAAGGCCGTAGTGCCCCAGAGACACTGTCTCTGGGATGAGCCGGGGGACGGCGGAGCCCTGACGGGAAAGGGTGTGCGCAGGAGCCTGGCTCCCGGGAGGGGGTAGGGGAGCGGGGGGCGGGCGGGGCCTTCTCCCCCAGAAGCCCCCTCTGTGGACTAAGCTGGGGTCTTCAGGTGTTTTACTTACATTAACAAGTTCTTGTGAGGTGCCTGCCGTCCTGGCGTTTGCTCTGCCGCCACCTCTCGGAGTCCAGGTGTGAGCCCTGGCTGGGAACGTGGGTAGCATGGCTGCACAGGGCCCCCGAGACCCCCTCCGGGCCCCTCCTCATGGTGCCCACAGAGTGACTGGCCATGGGGGCTTCTCAGCTGTGCTGGGGCAGAAGCCTCTGCGGTTGCTGGGCGTCCGACGGCAGGAGCGTGGGGACAGGAAGGGAGGGGCCGTCAGCATCGCAGGAGGGGCTGCGAAGGGACCTGCACCCCGAGGAGGACTCCCTCCACCCTGGAAACGCAGAGCATGTGGCTGAGGCCGGGGCGCGGCCCGCAGGGGAGGGCCACTGCCCAGCGTGGCGGGCGGCTCTGCACAGCCACCTCTGGGGACCGGGCTCTGGGAGCCGTGTGGCCTGGGGCTGGGCGATGCTGGATGGGGATGGCTCGTCTCCCTTCTCGTCTTAGGATAGAAGCCCCAGGACTGCACGCCCCGGGGACAGTTTTCCGAGGGCAGCAGGCATTTCTAAGCCTGTGACGCTGCCTTGGTGTAGCGTCTGGAAATTTGCCCTCAGGGGCACCAAGGGTTTGTCAGCAGTCATCAGCATTCTGTGTCAATGCTTCTGATGGCATCTCCTGCCGGCCGCTGCAGGGGACAGGCAAGGGGCCGGCTTCTGTGGGCCCGCGGTCAGCATGGGCCAGGCCGTGCGGGGCGCCGCAGGTCCTCCAGGCCGGGGTTACAGAGAGCTGCAGGCAGGGCAGCCCTTGGCGGCGGGGGCCAGTGAGCGTGCCGGAACAGAAGGGGTGCCTCCTGGTCAACCGGGCTCTCTGCAGATCTGTACCTTGTCCCCCTGTGACCACATTGTTCTCCACGGCCACCTTGTCCTGTCCACCTGTCTCCCATGTTGACCTTGTCCCCAGTGTCCACTTTGTTTCCTGTGCACCTTGTCCCCCTCTGTGGGGCTGCAAGTGTCTGCCCACAGGTTGGCAGAGACAGTGTGGGGCCACCAGCAGCTCCCAGCCCACCCACGACTCAGCCCTGAGGGAGGTGCAGCTCACCGGCCTGGCCCTAACCCTCAGGAGCGTGGTCAGCCCTGTCCTCACATCCGGGTGATGAGAAGGAGCACACAGGATGGGGACGTGGCCTCACCCCCTGCAGACAGAGCCTGGATGGGTGGGCAGAGCCACAGGTGCCCACAGCTGGCTGCTGGGTGAGGTGCTGGGTGAGGTCCTCTTGGTGGTGGCAGCAGAAACTAGCTCCCACCGCCTGAAGTGGGCACATCGAGGACCTGCTCCGCGCTGGGCTGCAGCAGGCCCAGCAGGCACGTGTGGAGCGAGCATCAGAGATGGGCGAGGGCACGGGATGGCACGTGGAACTGGGGAGCAGAGCCAGGCGGCGGGCCGAGCAACCACTGCCCTCGGCCCCTCACTCCGACCCTGCCGTTGGCCTGACACGGCCCCAGTGCCCCGCTCCCTGGTCTTTACTTCAAGTCTGAGGTTCCCAGAGGCACCATCGGCCGGCTCGGGGCAGCTCCCCGGAACAGCCGGCTGGGCAGGGGCTCAGCTGTGCCACCTGGGGCCCCTCTGAGTGTTGGGGCTACTGCACTGTGTTGGGGGGAGACCCAGTGTGTCTGCTGCAGCCGTCCACACACTTCATGGGCAAGAAGGTGCCCGAAGCTCAAGCAGCAGCTGGAGCCGGGGTCCCGCCCTGGTGCCCTCCCCACAACTCCCACTGCCTGTCAGACCCTGTGTGGGTGTGGGGACATAGCGCCCCTGTCAGCCCCCAGCCCAGCAGGAGACAGATGTGAATCATCATTAGTCAGACGGTTCCCTGAGGACAAGTCTCTCCAAGGGGATGGGGACAGGCTGATCCTAGGAGGTGATAAGGGAGGCTTCTGGGAGGAGGTGGCAAAGAGCAGGAGAGGGTGAGCACCCAGAGGGGAAGGGGTGGCCCCCCCTCTCCACAGGATATTTTAACATGCCGAGGTCCTGCCTGGTGCCGTGGACCTCCGCCCATAATTTCTCACGTTCGGAAGAGGACTTAGCAGTTGGCAGCAGCTGCCTGTCACCAACAGCAGCCTCCCCACGGGAGCGCTCAGCCCGCAGCACTGGCGAGCGGAGATGAATTTCTCCTATGGCCCTGGGACTGGGAGAGCCAAGACGAAGTCTGGGGTGGGTTGGCCCTGGTTGGTGGGGCCAAGATCTGCCCCTGCTGCCCTAGGGTCGGGAGCCACACTGTGGGCGGGGGAGCTGGCAGCCCTAGCACACAGGGGCCTCCTGGGGGACTCTCCTGGCCTTGGGCCCTGCACCTCCTCCTGCTCCCGCGCCCTGGGCCTGGCCACATGGGCATTGCTGAGCAGAGTGTGACTGAGCGCCCTGGGGTCTACGCACAGAGCTCCCTCGAGGGGACTTGCCTCGGTGGGCCCACCCAGCACGCAGGCCCTTCTCCTCGGGGCTCTGGGCAACCTCTGGTCAGAAGCTGGCAGGCAGCTGTGCTCTGACTTCCTGGCAGCTGCCAAATGGTGGGCAGAACCAGCTCAGCTGTGTCTTGCAGGGACAATGGAACAGGCCACCTTGGCTGGTCCTTGGAGAAGCAGGGGTCAGTCTGGGTGAGGCCTGGCTGCTGACCTGCCCACTCTGGTTGTCTTCCCCTGGGAAGGGCCAGGCTCCCTCTGAGGATGAGCTGTCCACTCTCTCCCCTTGGGCCAAAGGGAAACAGCCCAGGGGACGGAGGGAGGAGGCTGCTGGCCCCGGAACGGCTGGTGGGGGCTGCAGCTGGCACCCAGGTATCAGGGGGCCCCCTGTCAGAGGAGGCTGTGAGCACAGGGACCGCGAGCTTCCAGGCAGGGGCGGCTGTGGTTCCCGATGCTTCTCTCCCTGGGCCGAGCTAAGCCAACCTCCCAAGGGCCTCCTGTGCTGCCCAGGGGCAGAGCCGGTCGCCCCCCCACCCCCGCAGCCGACTTCAGGGGATCTGTTCTCCAGGCCCCACCGTGGGGCAGCAGCTCCTCCTCCTCGCCCCCTCCCCCCACCCCCAGGAGCCCTCCCAGCGGGCGTAGAGGAAGGAATCTGCTGAATCAGTCTTGCCGGCCCGCCCCCTCCGCCCGCTGGCGTCTGGCCCGGTCCTCGCACAACGACGCGGGGGGCGGGGAGGCGGGTGGCGCTCAGCAGCGGAGGCGCAGGGCCTTGCGGAAGACGTTGCGGAACTCGGCGTTGAAGACGGTGTAGATGACGGGGTTGAGGGCGCTGTTGACGTAGCCCAGCCAGGTGACTGCGCTGACCAGCCGCGGGGACACCGCGCAGGTGGGACACAGTGCCCGCGTGATGTGCACGACGAAGAAGGGCGACCAGCACAGCAGGAAGACCCCTGGGGAGAAGCGGGGGTGAGCCAAGCGTCCCCCCCGCCGCCTCGGCGCTGCCTCCTCCTCCGCGCCGCACCCGGGCAGGCACCCACCGACCACCACAGGCAGGACCCTCATGGCCTTGCGCTCCCGGCCGGTGATCTTGGCTCGCCTCCTCCTGCGGGCCTGCAGCGGGGGCTCGGCCGGGATGGCGTGGAGGGGTGCGACGGCATCGGGGCACGGGATGGCATCGGGGGACGGGATGGCGTCGGGGGGCGGGGTGGCGTCAGGGGGTGCAGTGGCGTCGGGGTACAGGATGGCGTCAGGGGGCGGGGTGGCGTCAGGGGGTGCGGTGGCGTCGGGGGGCGGGGTGGCGTCGGGGGCCGGGGTGACACTGGGGAGCTGGGTTGCGTCCGGGTGCGCACTGGCGTCGGAGAACGGGATGGCGTTGGGAGACGTGATGGCCCTGGGGAGCTGGGTTGCGTCTGGGGGCTGTGGCCCAGGGGGCGGGATGGCGTCGGGGGGCAGCGGGCCCCGGAGCGCGGTGGCGTCGGGGGCCGGAGGGCCCAGGCCGCTGGTCCGGTGCGGGGCACGGCCGTGCAGCTTGGCGCGGCGGGCGGCCTCCCAGCGCCGCAGGCCCCGGAAGGTGGCCCAGTAGAGCAGCAGCATGAGCGGGCAGGGCAGGAAGAAGGAGCACACGGATGAGTAGACCACGTAGTCGCGGTCCTCCAGGCGGCACACGGCGGGGTCGCGGCCGTGAGCGTCGTTGAGGCCGCACAGCACGGGCGCGGCCACCGCCGCCGACAGCAGCCACGTGGCGCCGATGAGCAGCAGCTGACGGCCGCCCCGGCTCTGGCGGTTGTAGCTCAAGGGCACGGCCACGGCCACGAACCTGCGGGGAGCGCGGTGAGGGCGGCGGGGAGAGGGGAGGGGGCCGGGGGGCGCGGCGCGCGGGCAGGGGCACGAAGCGGGGCGGTGGGCGGCCCACCTGTCCACGCTGATGGCGCACAGGTTGAAGATGGAGGCGGTGCACAGCATGACGTCCATGGCCATGAGCGCGTCGCAGAGGCCGGGGCTCAGCAGCCACACGCCGCCCTGGACCTGGGCCGCAAGGAGGTGGGGGGTGGGGTGGGCAGCAACAACAGACACAAGACAGGGGGGTGTTCCACCAGCCACGGCCAGGCCAGCAGCCCTCACCGCCACCCACAGGGCGCTCTGCCTTTCTGACCCCCACTATTTTGGGGAGCAGAGGCTAAATATCAGACAGAAAGGGAGCTGGAGTGAACCAGAGGCAGCTGTGCGCACTCTGCTCTGGCCCATGCACCTGGGCAGGCCTCCCCTGAACTGGGCGCCCAGCGATAATCCCTCCCCCACCCCCGGTCTGCTTCGGTTAGAGCTGGGAAAGGCCGGAGGGCTCTCATCTCTGATGACTGGGGCTCAGGTCCCTGGGGCAGGGGGACCCAGCTGCCGTGGAGCATGAAGCCCGTCGCCCTTGTTTCCTCGCCCGAATACAGCTAAGAATCAGCCTGTTAACCTGTCACTGCTCTGGGACTTTGGACCAGTCACTTCACTTCTGTTCCCTCATCTGTAAAATGAGGGTGATGACAGTACCCACATAATTGTCCTGAGGATAAATGAGTTAAAAAATATAAAGGCCTCGGCATGGGGCCCTGTGCTCCCACCAAGGGCAAAGGAGCAGACAGTCGCCCCCTCCCCCCCCTTCTAAATCCCCTCCCGCTGATTTGGGACGATTAGGAGCTTAAGAGCCATCACTGTGACGTCTGTCTGCAGCTCCAGGGGAGCGGCAGGTCATGCATGTCCTTGTCCTGCTGGCCTCTGCCCCAGCCCTGCGGGGAATCACAGTGCCCACCTTAGAAAAACCGAGCTTCCCCTCCCCGCCAGCCCAGGACACTGTGTCCCCAACCGAGACCTAAGCAGCTTTCCTCGACCCAAACCGTGGAGCAGACAGGGCTGGCACCAGGGGAGACCCACCGAAGGGCCAGACCTGGTTGGGGGAGGCTCCTGGCTCTGGCTTCTCCCCTCACTCCAGCCACCCCTCCCCTCGGTTCCACAGTCTGGCCTGGGCCACCCCTCCCTCCAGCCGTGCTCACTGCCCCGCAGCTCCTGGCAGCTAGCGTCTCTCCAGCTGTGGGTCGAGTCTGTGCGTGAGTGAAGGTCTCCTTCCCTGGGGTGCACTGGTGTTCCTGGTGGCCTCGAACAGTGACATGTGTCTCTTTGCCCCAGGGGAAGCCAGGGGGGCTTAGCCTGAATCTGCCTGTCTGTCCAGCTGGCTCCCCTGGGGATCAGAACCCAGCTGAGGGAGTGGGGAGGCGACTGGACTGTCAAAGTCGCCTGTTTCTGGGGTCTGTGCCTTGAAGGATAGAGGCATCTCTTGGGTAGCAGACGCCAAGACAAAGAGGGAGCAGAGAGGAGAGGGACAGAAGAGGGAGTGCAGACAGACAGCAAAGCGGACAGATGGACTGTGAGATGGGGGGGAGTGGAGTTCGGGGAGACGGAGGCACCGGTCGTCCTGAGACCAGGCGCAGCGCCCCTGCAACCGCCTAGTTTGAGGTTCCTGAGAAGCCAAGTGGCCGGGGCGCGCTGTCCTTGGGGTGAAGTGGGACAGGGGATGAAGGAGCAGCTGAGGGGTGCGCGCGGTGGTGGACGCGGGCTCACCTCGGAGTAGACGAAGAGAGGCAGCACGAGCAGGGCGAGTAGGAGGTCGGCGGCCGCCAGGCTCACGATAAAGTAGTTGGTGGGAGTCTGCAGGGAGCGCTCAGCCGCCACGCTCACGCACACGAGCGAGTTCCCCGCGAGCACTGCGCCGATGAGCAGCACGCCCCCCGCCAACGCCGCCGCCGCCCCAGGGGTCCCCGCACCGCCGCCCGCACCCGGCCCGCGCCCCGCCAGCAGCGCGTCCGCGTCCGCGGCGGTGCGGTTCCCCATGGCGCACCCGCCCCCTGCGCCCCGGCGGGCGCTCAGCACCGCGGACAGTGCCCAAGGCGCGAACCCGGAGCCCCGCCCCTCGCGCACGCCCCAGCCGGGCCTTAGTCCCGCCCGATCCGCCCCCGCTCGGTGGGCCCCGGGGCGCTCCAAGGGGCTTTCTGGATTTGCCCATCTTGGACTTTTGCGCTCCGGGAGACGGAGAGGTGGACAAATGCAGCGGCTCGATAAGGTGCAAGTTGAGCGAGGTGATTGTCACGGGCAGGCCCAGGATAGCCCTGAGCCGCAGGGTTAGGGGGGACGCGCGGGTCTGCGCCCCAAGAAACCGACGGGGATGGAAAGTCAGCCGGATCACACATACTCCGAGGCGCACGGGCACCCGCGCTAGCGCCGTCCCGCCGGCCCCAGAGACCCCCGGGTCCCTGTATGCGCCCAAGCTGGGTGTCTCCTCCTCAGGGACGCTCCTGGAGGCGCCTCGAGGCGGAGATGGGCCACTTCTAACTCCATCCTATTCACGCCGCGTCGGGAGAACATCCTTCTCAGGGCGGTCCCACCAGAGGTGGGGAGTCCCGGCCCTGGCTCCCCCTGCAAGCCCCGGGCGCTCGGGCGCCTCCCCCTTGCGCCCCCTGATGATCGGTGGCTCGTGAGGCAGAAGCTCCCTGCGCTCCCTTCCCCCCCCTACACCCCACCCGACGCAATCTCTCCCGCCCTGGCGCGTCCCCCGCAATGACTGCAGACCCCCGTCCTGGGCCCTGCACCCCATCCCCCAAAGAAGCCTCTCGTCCAGTACCCGGGACCATGCTCAGTCACCCTCTGCCGGCAGCCACTGCCCGACCCTCCATCCTCCAGGACGGGCAGCTGAATGGTCAGTCCCCATCGGAGCTCCATCACCTCGGAGCCTGTGACCCTGAGCAGGTCGTGCGCCGCCCTGAGCCGGGGAAGTGGTGCTTACCCCCCAGAGCGTTGAATGAGATAACACAGGAAAGGCTGGGGGGAGCGCTCATGGAGATCAGCAAATGCTGTGGTTCTGCGTGTTCTTCAGACGCCAGTGTGACCCGAGCCACCTCCCTCTTCACAGAGAAAAGAAAAGCCCCAAATGAGAACCCTCTCACCCTGCACCCCCAGACCTGTGAACTCTCTAGGCCCCTCGCCCCTCACACTGACACACGAAGGCGGGAGCACGGAGGCTCTGGGGGGAGGGCCCCAGACCCGTGGAGGTAAGGCTCCTTCAGAGCAGGCCCACGGCACAGAGCTGGCCAGAGACGGACGGCTGTGCACGACAGAGGGGTCGGCCCGGACTGCCCTCCCTCAGATGGTGAAAGTGCACAGAAAGGACAAATATGGAAAGTGAATTACAGCTGGAATTTTCACTATGGACTCACTGAAATCGGGTGACACATGACCTAGAGCCTGTCACTAATGGGGCCGTGAAACAGGCCGTCCAACTCAGCGCTCTGGGGACCATCTGATGCACATCCTGGCCCCTCATTTTCCTGTCTGGCTCCCCCACCCTAGGAGGACCAGAAAACTCAGGATAGACCTGTAGCATAGAGCTGTTGCCGGGAATCAGGGGTCCTGATTTCAAAGGTGTCAGAGGACACAGGGGACCAGCTTGATGGGTGGATGGTGCGTGTGTTACAGGGAAAACAAGGACTCTGAGAAGACAGTGCCATGAGGATCCTCAAAGAGGCAGAATCCCATGAGGTCTGATGAAGGAAAGGTGTGTGCAGGATGGAGGTGTAGATGGGCATCTAGGTCCGAGTTGCATTCAATCACTTCCATGCAGATCAGTAGTGAACAGAGAAGAGTAAGTTTCTTCTCTCACAGGACAGACGTCCGAGGCAGGGGTGGCCCTGTGATCTCGGGTTGGGTGCCAAGTCGTGAGTCCCGCCTAGCCTCTGATCTGCTTGGAGTTCCCTCCTGGTCCCCAGATGTCTGCCACCATTAAGAGTGAAAAGGCAATCTAGACTGGGAAAGGATGTATGCAACACAGATCTCTGATAAAGGGTGCAGATCCAGAATACATAAAGAGCTCTGTCAAATCAACAAGAAAAGACAATCCAATTTTAACAAAGGCAAATGTCGTGAACAGGCACATTACAAAAGAGGGTATCCTAATGGTCCATAAGCATATGAGAAAGTGCTCACCATCATTAGCCATCAGGGAAATGACAATAAAAATCACAATGACATGCCATTGCACACGAAAATGGAAAAAAAAAAAAGTCAGATATGTGATTTGAGAATATTTTCTCCCTGACTGTAGCTTGTCTCTTGATTCTCCTAACAGCATATTTAATTTTTAATGTGTAAAGTATGCGTCGAAGTTCTTTATTTTTTCTTGCCTATGGATGGCCAATTAATTGTCTCAGCACCATTTGTTGAAAAGACTATTTTTTCTCCATTGAGTTGCCTTTGAACTTTTGTCAGAAATCAATCGCTCATATGTGTGTGGGACTATTTCTTGACTCTGTCTTCCGTTTCATTTTCTATGCATCTTTCCTTTCAGCAATAACACACAGTCTTGATTACTGTGGCTTTGAAATCACTGAATCTATACAATTGTTTTGGGTAAACTGACATCTTAACAATATTGAGTCTTGTAATCCATGAACATTGTATATCTCTCCATTTATTTAGATATTCTTTGATTTCCTTCATCAGTATTTTGTAGTTTTCAGCATACAGATCCTGCATATAGTTTTTAAGATTTATACCTAAGTATTTTGTGTTTTCTGGTACAATTGTAAATGGTACTTTTAAAAAATTTGGTTTCCAATTCTTCATTGCTCACATGTAGAAATAGTTTTTGTGTGTTGACCTTGTATCCTTTGATGTTGCTAAACTCACTATTAGTTCAAGCTGTTTTTGTTTGTTTGTTTCCTTCAGAATTTCTACACAGACAATTATCTTGCTCATGAACAGGGACAGTTTAATTTCTTCCTTTCCCAGCTGGATGACTTTCCTTCTTTCCTTCCTTCCTCTCTCTGTCTTTTGTTTCCCCTTATTTTACTGACTGAAACTTGAACACAATGTTGTTAAGAAATGGTGAAAACAGACATTCTGGCCTCGTTCTCAATCTTATGGGGAAAACCCTCAGTCTTTCACCATTAAGTATGGTGTTAGCTGTGGGTTTTGGTTCCTTATTGGGTTCAGGAAGTTCTCTTCTATTTGTAGTCTTCTGAGAGTTTTTAACATGCATAGATGTTGAATTCTGCGAGGTACTTTTACTGCATCTATTAAGATTGGGCATATGGTTCTTCTTTAGTCTGTTGATGAGGTGAATTACACTGTTGATTTTTGAATGCTGAGCCATGCATGGCATAGACCCCATTTGGCCATGGTGTATCACCCTTTTTATACATTGCTAGATTCAATTTGGTAACATTTGTCGAAGATTTTTGTGTCTATATTCATGAAAGATATTGGTCTGTGGTTTTCTCTGTTTATACTGTTTCTGTCTGTGTTTGGTACCAGAGTAATGCTGGTTTCATAAAATGCTCTGGGACGTGCTCCCTTCTCTTCTACTTTCTGTAATATATTGCATAGACTTGGTATTAATTCTTCCTTAAGGGTGGGAATAATTTGCCAGTGAACACATCTGGGACTGGAGCTTTCTTTGTTGGATGAGTTCTAACTATGAAGTCAATTTCTTTAATACATACAGGACTGTTCGGGCTATCTCTTTCTTGCTGGGTGCAGGTGGTAGTTTGTCTTCTGAGGAATTGGTCTATTTATTTTATGTTAGTTTTCAAATTTATGGGCCTAGAGTTGTTAATAACGTTTCCTTATCTTTCTTGTGTTTGTAAGGTCTCTGGCGACAATGATTCTTTCATCTTTTATATTTGTAAATTTGTCTTTCATTTTTACTTGGTCAGTCTTGCTGAAGGTTTATTAATTTCACTGATCTTTTCAAAGAACCAGGTTTTGGTTCCACTGACTTTTTTCTATAGTTTTTTTTTTTTTTGTATGTTTGTTTTCAATTTCGTTGATCTCTACTCTTATTTTTATTATTTCCTTCCTTCCGCTTGCTTTGTACTTAATTTTTCTTCCTTTTCCAGCTTCTTAAGGCCATTTATTTGAGATAGTTCTTCTTTTTTTTAACATAAACATTTAATTCTATAAATTTCCCTCTAAGATGCATCCCACAAATTCTTGTGTTTTCAATTATGTTTACTTCAAAATATTTTCTGCTTTCTCTGAATCTTCTTCTGTGACCCATGGATTACTTAGAACATGGTGTTGAATTTCCAAATGTTTAGTGATTTTCCTGTTATCTTTCTCCTAGTTATTTCTAGTTTGATTCTATTATGGTGAGGGAAAAAAATGCTTTGTAGACCTCAATTCTTTTAAATTTGTTAAGGTTTGTTTTATGGCTCAGAATATAATCTATCTTGATAAATGTTCCACGTGCACTTGAACAGAATGTGTCTTCTGCTGTTATTGGGTGGAGAGTCCTATAAAAGTCAGTTCGGTCAGGAAGGTGCTGTTCAGGTCTTCTGTGTCCCTGCCAATCTTCTGTCTGTTTGATTAATTCCTGAGAGAGGAGTAGTGAAGTCTCTTAAGTATAATGGTGGGTTTTTCTATTTCTCCTATCAGTTTTTGCCTTGTGTATTTGATGATTTGTCCCAAGGTGTCCACACATTTAGAATTGTGGCCACCAAGGGCTCAGAGTCAGGGCTGACAATAAAGGGACTTGAGGGAATTTGGGGTGTGACAGAACTGGTTGTGGTTACAAAGTTGAATACATTTTTCAAAACTCATAGAACTGTAAATCAGAAAGAGTTACCATCATTAGTAACCATAAAGAGTAACCATAAAAGGGGTGACATTAGAATGTGTGGCCCCAATTTGCAATCAAAGGCTTTACTGATGCTCAGTAAAGGATGATGAAGCCAGGGTGGCTCATCCTGGGAGAAGGATGTCCTACTTCTGTCCAGAACCTGGCCAGTGAAAGTTGGGATGTGCGACCTCTGAGGCTGTGCTGGTCTTGCATGGCCACTCCATCCTCATGGACCCGTGAGGACATCTGTAACCCTCCAGAACAGGACAGGAGCTGGATCTGTGGGACCACATCACCCTAGGGGTGACCCTTGGGCAGGATTGCAGCTAGTTTTGTAACCATTTGCTGCAGAGTTTTATGGGATGCTTGAAGCATTTAAGAGAATGTTGTTTATTTGGTTTGCAAGAGTCGTTCAAAAGTTTAAGAATCTCTCCTTAATCAATAGAACGAGTAGACAGAACGTCAGCATATATCCAGAGACTCTGAACAAACCAGCAACCAAGTGATATATCTGACATTTACAGACCACTCCATCCAACGACGTGGATACATATTCTCTTCAAATGGATATGGAACATTCACCAAGATGGACTGTACTCTGCATCATAAAAGAAAGCTGAACAAATTTTTAAAAGAATGAAATTCATACAAAGTATGTTCTCTGACCACAAAGGAATTAAACTAGAAATAGTAACAGAAAGATAACAGGACATTTCTAAAAAATTTAGAAATTAAACAACACAATTTTAAGTAACCCAAGGTCAAAGAAGAAATCTCAAGAGAAATTAGAAAATATTTTGAGGGGCCAGCCCCGTGGCCGAGTGGTTGAGTTCACGCGCTCCACTTTGGCGGCCTGGGGTTTTGCCAGTTAGGATCCTGGGCCAGACATGGCACTGCTCATCAGGCCATGCTGAGGTGGCATCCCACATGCCACAAGTAGAAGGACCCACAACTGAAATATACAACCATGTAACAGGGGGCTTCGGGGAGAAAATGGAAAAATAAAATCTTTAGAAAAAAAATTTTAAATTGAAGGAAAATGAAAATACATCATATCAAAATTTGTGGGATGGAGCTAAAGCAGTGCTTAGAGGAAAATTCATAGCATTAACTATTTAATTTGAAAAGAAGAAAGGTCTCAAGTCCAGGTAAAACACCGGTTAACAATCTGAAGAAGAAAACCACAGGATCGTATTGATTGATGCAGAAAAAAACACTTGACAAAATCCAACATTCATTCATGAGAAAAGTGCTCAGCAGTCTAGGAACAGAAGGAAACTTCCTCAATCTGATAAAGGGCATTTTCAAAAAACCTTCAGGTAACATCACACTTAATGATGAGAGACTGAATGCTTTCTACCTAACATCAGAAACAAGACACGGATGTCCCCTCTCAACACATTGATTCAACATTATAGCCATCTAGCCAGTGCAATCAGGTACCAAAAAACAAAAACAAATTTAAAAAACCCATAAATAAAAGACATCCATATTGGAAAAGAAATAAAACTGTTCTTATTCACAGATGACATGACTGTCTACATAAAACCCCAAGGAATCTACAAAAACCTCCTAGAGAGGCCGGCCCGGTGGCGCAGTGGTTAAGTGTGCACCTTCTGCTTTGGCGGCCCAGGGTTCACTGGTTCAGATCCCAGGTGTGGACCTATGCACCACTTGGCAAGCCATGCTGTGGCAGGCGGCCCACATATAAAGCAGAGGAAGATGGGCAAGGATGTTAGCTCAGGGCCAGTCTTCCTCAGCAAAAAGAGGAGGATTGGCAGCAGATGTTAGCTCAGGGCTAATCTTCCTCAAAAAAAAAAAAACCCAAAAAACCTCCTAGACCTAATAAGTCAGTTTAGTGAGGTTGCAGGGTACAAGGTCAACACACAAAGGTCAACTGTATTTTTAGATACCAACAATGAACAATTGGAAGCCAAAATTAAAAATTAAAAACAGAGGCCAGCCTGGTGGCGCAGCAGTTAAGTGTGCACACTTCGCTTCAGTGGCCTGGGGTTTGCCGGTTCGGATCCCAGGTACGGACATGCTGTGGTAGGCGTCCCACATATAAAAAAAATAGAGGAAGATGGGCAAGGATGTTAGCTCAGGGCCAGTCTTCCTCAGCAAAAAGAGGAGGACTGGCAGCAGTTACCTCAGGGCTGATCTTCCAAAAAAAAATAAAATAAATAAAATAAAATAAAATAAAATAATTAAAAACACAAAGCTATTTACAATAGCTTAAAACCCCCACAAAATATGTGTAAATCTAACAAAACATGTATAGGATCTGTATGCTGAAAACTACAAAATGCTGATAAGATGGATGAAAGAAAACCTAAAGAAATGGTGAGACATACCTTGTTCATGAATTGGAAGATTCCACAAAGCAAAGAGGTCAATTCTCCCCAAATGGATCTATAGATTTAATGCAAATTGCAATCAAAAGTCCAGCGGGATTTCTCATAGATATAGACAAGTTGATTGTAACATTTATGTGGGAAAACAAAAGAAACAGAATTAGCCAAAACAACTTTGAAGGTGAAGAATAAAATGGGAGGGATCATATTACCTGATTTTAAGAATTACTCTATTGCTACAGTAATCAAGACAGTGTGGTACTGGTAAAGGGACAGACCCACAGATCTAGGGAACAGAGTGGGATGTCCACACACAGACTCACAATCATACAACCTGCAGATTTTTTACAAAGTGCAAAAGGTGCAGAATGGAAAAAGGACAGTCTTTTCAACAAAAGGTCCAGAGATAATTGGACGTCCAATATATTTGGACACCCAAAAACCCTCGATCTAAACCTCATGTTATATTTAAAAACTAACTCAAAATGAATTATAGATTTAACTGTAAACCTAAAACTATAAAAATTTTGGAAGAAAAGATGGGAGGAAACCTTTGTGACCAGGGATTGCCAAGAGTTTTCAGATACGACACCAAAAGCACAATCTACAAATGAAAAAACAGATAAACTTGACTTCATTAAAATTAAAAACTTTCAGACACAGAATGCCAGAAAATATTAGCAAATCGCATTTCCAGCAAATGACTTGTATACAAAATTTATAAAGAACTCTCAAAACTCAACATTAATGACATCACAAGAAAGAAAACTCCAGATGAATATTCTTATGAATACGGATACAAAACTCCTCAACCAAATATAAGCAAACCAAATCCAGCAGCGTTTTTTAAAGGATTATACACTATGACCACGTAGGGACTTATCCTGGGAATACAAGGTGATTCAACAGAGAAAACTCAATCAACGTAATATATCACATTAATAGAATGGAGGAAAAAAACCCCATTTAATCATCTCAATTGATGCAGAAAAAGCATTTGAAAAAACCCAACACCCTTTCATGATAAAAAGACTCAATAATCTAGGAATAGAAAGAAACTTCCTTAACGTGATGAAGGCCGTAGGTGAAAAACACACAACTAACATCATACTCAATGATGAGAGACTGAAAGCTTTTCCCCTAAGATCAAGAAAAAGACAAGGTTATCCACTTTTGCGCTTCTAGTCAGCATGTTCTGGAAGGCCTACCCAGAGCAATTAGGCAAGAAAAAGAAATAAAAAGGCATCCAAAACCAGAAAGGAAAAAGTTAAACTATTTCTATTGGCAGATGACGTGATCTTATGCATAGAAAATCCTAAAATAAATAAAAACAAAACCTGTTAGAGCTAATAAACATATTCGGCAAAGTTTCAGAATACAAGATCAACATATAAAAATCTGTTATACTTCTACACACTAGCAATGAACAATTCAAAAATGAAATTAAGAAAATGATTCATTTGCAGTAGTACCAAAGAGAATAAAATACTTAGGAATACATTTAACTAAGGGGCCGGCCCCGTGGCTGAGTGGTTAAGTTCACATGCTTCGCTTCTGTGGCCCAGGGTTTCACCGGTTCGGATCCTGAGTGCGGACATGGCGCTGCTCGTGGGGCCATGCTGGCGTGGCATCCCGCGTGCCACGGCTGAAAGGATGCACGACTAAAAATACACAACTATGTACTGGGGGCCTTTGGGAGAAAAAGGAAAAATAAAATCTTAAAAAAAAAATTTAACCAAGAAGGCGAAAGACTTGTACACTGAAAACTACAAAACATTGCTGGAAGAGACAAGACACAAATAAGTACATCCAGTGTTTGTGGATCAGAAGACAATACTGTGAAGATTGCCTTTCTTGCCAAAGTGATCTACAGTTTCAATACACTCCCTATCAAGACCCCTAACAGCCTTTTTTTTTTTTTTTAAGAAATGGAAAAGCCAATCCCAAAATTCATAGGGAATTGTAAGGAACTCCAAAGAACCAAAACAATCTTGAAAAAGAAAAAGAAAATTATAGGCCTCACCCCTCTCAATTTCAAAACTTACTACAAGGCTACAGGAATGAGAACAGTATGGTACCGGCCTAAGGACAGACGTATAGGTCCATGGAAGGGAACTGAGAGTTGAGCTAGAAACCCATACTTTTATGATCACTTGATTTTCAACAAAGGTGTCAAGACTATTTAGCGGGGAAAGAAGAGTTTCTTCAACACAAGGTTTTGGGACAATTGGTATTCAAATGGAAACAATGAAATTGGACCCTTACCTCACACCACATTCAAAAATTAACTCAAAATGGATCAAAGACCTAAATATACACTCTAAAACTAAAAACTCTTAGAAGAAAATATAGGGGCAAATCACGACCTTGGATTTGGCAGCAGTTTCTTAAATATAACACCCAAAGCACAAACAAAAACAACAAACAGATCATTGGATTTCATAAGAATTAAAATCTTGTGTCCATCAAAGGACACTACCAAGAGAGTGAAAAGAAAATCCCACAGAATGGGAGAAAATATTTACAAATCACGTATTGGAAAGTGTGTGGTATCCAGAATATGTAAAGAACTCTTCCAACTCAACAACAAGAAAGTCAAACAATTCAATTGAAAGATGGGCCAAGGACTTGAACAGATATTTCTCCAAGGAAGATATATAATTGGCCAGGAAGCACATGAGAACATGCTCCTCATTAGTAACTGGAGAAATGCAATTTGAAACCTCAACGGGATACAGTTCTGAAACTGATCTAACAATGGGATGTGGCTTCCATCAATCTCCTAACAGTATCTTTTTGTGGAACTTGACACGTTTATCCTAAAATTTATATGGAAATGCGAAGGGTCAAAAATAGCTAAGACGCTCTTTAAGAAAAACAAGGTGAAAAGATTTGCTGTATTAGATATTAAGACACAAAACTGTCGTAGTTAAGATGGTGAAGTAACTAAGGCATTGTGGCCAAGGTAGAACAAGGAATGACAATTAGGCCAATGACGTTGGAGCAATAGCAAGCCCAGAAACAGACCTGAGTACACACAGTCAGGTGATTTACAATAAAAATGGCACTGAAGAGCAGTGGAGAGAGGACGGTCTTCTCACTTCCTAACGCTGGGCGACTGGACATCCATATAGAAAAAAATGAAACTCAGTCACTGCCTAACATCATGTACAACATAAATTCCAGATCTGCATCTGGAACGTAAAACGGTGGAGCTTTGGGAGGTAATAAGTGGAGACAGCTCCCACATATATACTGTCATCTTAAGCATCCTGGTGATCATCAGCCCTAAACTATTCACAACCTTTTCTCAGGCCCTACCAGTTTGGTGCTGTGACAGACCGGTGTTAAAGGCATTGAGCCCTTACCCCAAGTCCGTACAAATCCCTCACTCCCACACTCCCCTCGGAATCATTAGCGAGACTGTCCACTGACGGGCTTCCTCGCTACGGTTTTGATGACTCAACCGTGTTTGATCAGCAGGTCCCCTGGCTGAGCTTGGTTGGCGAGTGGACAAGCGACCGTCCTTATCCTTTTGAGCTATGTGCTGAAATCCTCATAGATGAAATGATACAATTTCTGAGATCTGCTCCAAAATTAATTTGAAAAAAGAGAGCAAGTCCATGGGGTAGATAAGATTGGCGATAAATTCGTGAAGCTGGGTAATGGTACATCTGAGTCCATTATACGGTCCTGGCTGCTTTTGTATGGTTTTAATTTTCTACAATGATAGAAATTTAAATAATAATAATACAATTTTCTCCTTCTTCTAGTTCTTAGGAGGGGATGCTGGTTACAGTCACAGGAAGGCCGCACTGCGTCACTGGGAGTCCCGAGCTCGTATCCTGAAAGCATCTAGCCTTTAGGGACCTAAGCCATGCCGGATTTTCAGCTCCCTGGTGGATGGAAAGCAGGAGTGTACATTTGAGAAAATTATTCTTTTCAATGCCCTCCTCCAGCATCTCAAATGTAGAACCAAGAGGAGATACAATGACCTTAAATTTGACGCTTAAATCTTGGTAAACAAAAAAGAGGCGTAGAGACTATTTTCCACGCTCCGGTTCTTCGGAGAACGAAGCTGTTGGGCTGATTAACTCTCACCTGTCTTAGGATGCGCTCCCTCCTGCATTCAGCTCCGGAAAAGGAAAGCTTCTTATCCTTTCTCAGAATCCTGGACCCTGAAATTGGCCGTTATTAGGAGCCCCCCACACAGAGTCAGGTCCGATTTGAGGCCTTGGATAGTTACTCATATAAGTCGACTTTTTGGTGCATTTGTAACGAGGACCCGGCTCAACTCGATGGCCTGGGAACCCGTGGGGCTCTCACTGAAACCTACGGGTTGAAAGTGGCATTTTGTCGCTGTAGCTTGTATCACGTTGCTTCAAAGTAGAGCCCCAACCGGGGGGCCAGGGTGTGCGTGGCACCACCTTCCTCAGCTCATCCCTCTCGTGGGTCCCGCTGCCCATCAGGATGCCATGCGGGTGGACATTCTCAGTCGCGGCGTGTCTCCATCCACACTGGAAAAATCGGGACATACCATTGCAGCCTGTCCGCATGGCAGCATGACCACCACGTGAATGAGGCAGCCGCAGAGCGGGCGTGTGAGCACACAGGCCAGGAGCTGTCTGGAGAAATTCCGAGCAGCGGAGACAATGCCTGACAGCCGTTTCAGACGAGATGAAGGCAGTTACAACATCCTCTGGGAGAGGAACCTGCGGCAGCCAGCCCGCCCCTCCTTGGCCTCAGTCAGCCCCACTGGCTTTTTTCACTCAGAACTGGCCCCTTCTCGGTCTGTCCCTCTGTGCTTGTGACCGTTTGTGACCTCATGTAGGTGTGGCTGAAATCGCTCAGGGCCGTGTATGTGGACACAAAGGGGC
Organism: Equus asinus; assembly: GCF_041296235.1. Taxonomy (NCBI): domain Eukaryota; kingdom Metazoa; phylum Chordata; class Mammalia; order Perissodactyla; family Equidae; genus Equus; species Equus asinus. The sequence goes on along the minus strand of NC_091806.1, from coordinate 49,892,677 downwards.
AGCAGGAGCGCATTCTCTGGGATGACGGAGTTGTTCTGTATCCCAATTGAGGTGGTGATTCCACGAATCTACTCATGTGTCAAAACTCATTTTTGACTGTTCATTAATTTCACTGTATGTTGATTTTTAAAAAATCAATTTTACCGTATGTTAATTTTTTTTTTAAATAGGAAGATTTTTCTTATGGAGATCGGCCTGGTTACGTAAGTGTCTGACGTGCTAAGAAATCCCACGGGTTAAACGAGTAGCTGGAGTGTGGAAGGTGCCCATGAATATCATTCATCACTTGATGGGGTTGCAGTTTAAGCGATTTCAATCTGCTGAGTTTGTGCAAGAACAGGCCACAGCAGCTGTTTAAAAATATATGTAAAGAAAACAACAATGGGGTGCCCCTACGAACCTATCAGAATGGCCTAAATCCAAAACACTGACGCCACCAAATGCTGTCAAGGATGTGGAGGACCAGGAACTCCCGTTGGTGGCTGGTGGGATTGTCAAAGGGTGCAGCCACTTCGGAAGACAGTCTGGCGGTTTCTTACAAAACTGAACACTCTCTCACCACACCACCCAACAGCCACACTCCTTGGTATTCACCCAAAGGAGCTGAAAACTTATGTTCGCATGAAAACCTGCACACAGATGTTTATAGCAGACTTATTCATAATTGCCAAAACTTGGAAGCAACCAAGATGCCTTTCAGTCGATGAATAAACGGTGGCCCATCGGGATGATGGAAAATTATTGTATTCAGTGATAAAGAGAAACGAGCTCTCAGGCTCTCACGAAAAGACACGGAGGAAACTTGGACGCACGTTACTAAGTGAAAAAAGCCCATCTGAAAAGACTACATACTGTGTGGTTCCAAGTCTATGACATTCTGGAAAAGGCAAAACTGTGGCGACAGTGAAAAGATCAGGGGGAGGGGGAGGGAGAGAGGAACAGGAGGAGCACAGGGGTCTTCAGGGCAGTGAAAGGACTCTGGACAGTGGATACTGTCCTGACAAATTTGTCCCAACCCACCGAACCTACAACATCACGGGTGAACCCTGATGTACATTGTGGACTTAGTTATAACAATGTGTCAATATTGGTTCATCAATTGTAACAAATGTCCCATGATAACGCAAGATGTTACCAATAGGGGAGGCTGGGCCTGTGCGTGTTTTAAAAATGCATGTAAAATTTAACACAAGAACTACAAGTTTACCGCTTCATGTAGTGGATTTGTAATTTATGTTGAAGGATTTCATGAGTAGAGGTTTCAAAAAGCCTATCTGGACTTAATCCCGCATGGATGAAGCAGCAAGAACCCAGCGGCCTCCCCGTTTTTCCTCTCCCTCTCCGCATCTCCACCTCTTACCACAGCCTAAAATAGGCTCCCCGCCGCGCCGGGCCCACCTGCGCCCCGCCCCTCGGTGCCAGCCGACTCCCCTGCAGCCCGGCCTCTCCCTCCGCGCCGCCCGCCAGGGCCTCTCCAGGGGCGTCCGTGCCTCAGGGCCGCCTCCCCCTTCTTCCCAGCCTCTACCCTCGTGGCCCCTGGGCGCCTTCGGTCGTCGCCCCTCCCCTCCAGAGCCCACCCTCCGGGTGCTCAGCCCCTCTGCCTCCGCCCCCTTGCAGAGCCGGCCGGCCCCTGATAGTGTCCCCCGCAGACTCTGCCGGCGCCTCCAAAGCGCGCGCGGTCGAGGCTTCGAGGCTTTGCACACTCTGTTCCCCTCGCCGGGTGTCTCTCCTCCCTTCCTGGGCCCCCGACCCCCGCGGGCCAGCCCAGCCGAGCCCCCCGGCCCGCCGGGGGGCACCGCCGCGGCGGAGGGGGCGGGCGGCCAGCAGGAGCGACAGCTGGGGGGGCGGCCCTGACCTTCTGCGCGATCGATGGGGCGCGGCCGGGGCTGCGCAGAGCCGGGGTGGTGCTGAGCGCCCCCCGCCCGCCCGCCTCGGGGTGCCACTATAAAGGGGCCTCGGGGCTCGGGCCTCGGCAGCAGCAATCGGCACCCCGCGCCCACCATGGTCCCCCAGGCCCTACTGCTGCTGCTGCTGCTCAGTGGCTCCGCCGCGCGCCCCGCGCCACCCAGGTGAGCCTGCCGCCCCGGGGCCCACGCCCGCCCCTCCAGCCCACCCCGGTCCGACCCCACGTCAGCGCCCCAGCTCTGGCCTGGCCATGATCTGGCCCGCGGCCCACCATCCCCCTCTCCAGGGCCCGGCGACACTCGGACGGGACGTTCACGAGCGAGCTCAGCCGCCTGCGGGAGAGCGCGCGGCTGCAGCGGCTGCTCCAGGGCCTCGTGGGGAAGCGCAGGTGAGCGGCTGCACCTGAGCGCGGAGATCTGTGGTTGGCGGGGGGCGGGGGGCTGCCGCTGAGGTGGGAGGGCCCGGCACCGGCAGCCCCTCCCCTCGGCAGTGTCCACCCCCCGAACTCCAGGACTAATTCTGATTTGGGGTGGGGGCAGCGAGCAGGACCCAGACAACAGCACCACCTGGACGACGACAACGGAGGGCCACCTCTGCCTGCCCCAGCGGGACTCGCCCACCCTGCAGGCCTGGTGAGCACCACCAGCCCTCTCCCCACTCTGGGACCTCCTCCCCCAGACCCTCTCTCTGGTTCCCTGGGGCACCCTGGGCCAGGGAGGGAACGGGACACAGCAGTGGGCCCTGGGTCTGGGGAGGTGACACTGTCAGTGCTGGTGACCGGAGGAGGCTCAGCTTCACCAAGTGGGCGCAGTCTCCAGCTTCAAGCCCCCAGCCTCCAGCCTGGCTGTCTTTGCAGGATGCCCCCCAGGGCCCCCCTGGATCAGGCCTGGTCTCCCCAGCTGCCTGTCGGCTGGAGGCCTGGGGCCATGGTTTCAGAGCCAGCCATCCCTGCTGCTGAGAGGACCCAGATGAGGCCCTGACAGCGAAGGAGCCAACTCTCCGTGGACAAGAGGAGGGGAGCCTGGACGGGGAGGGGGGGAGGAGGAGGGGTTTGCACTTGGTACCAATAAAGGAAGAATTCGCACCCTGCCCTGTGAGCCCACTCTGTGTGCTGCCTCCAGACGGGCATGTGGCCCCTGAGGAGCAGGGCTGTCAGAAGCGAGGAGGGCCCCAGCCACAGATGCTAGGACTGTGGCCACCGTCTAGGAAGTGCCCTTTAAACCTGGGAAGCCAGTGGGGCGCCTCACCTTCCCCTGTCCTTGTCTCTGACATCAGCACCACCTCTTGTCCCATCCACTGAGCTCTCCAGGGCCAACCTGCACCCCTCTCATCCAGTCACCAACATTCAGGGGCTCTGTGGGGGGCTCAGAACGTCCCCCAGCTCCTGCCCCAGGGTCCAAGTGGTCAGTGTGTGCAGCAGGTAGTGGGGGAAGTGTGAGGGGGCAAGGAAGCTCGGTGCGGGCAGGAAGAGATGGCAGGCAGGGTGTGTGTGTGTGTGTGTGTGTGTGTGTGTGTGTGTGCATGTGTGCATGCGTGTGTGTGTGCCAGCCAGGAGGCCACTCTGGAGTGAGAGGACTCGAGTGTGTGTCTTTGCTCCCTGACCAGGAGCTGGAGGGGAACAGTGTCAGGGACTTGCCCCGAGATGACGCCTGCAGAGGAGCCCAGCAGAGGGGCAGCCCGGGTTGAGGGGCCGGGGCCAGCACAGCAAACACAGGAGACAGGGCCTCCCTCCCCCCCCCCGCCCCCCCCTGCCCCCGACCACCCCTTCCCCGGCCCCCTGCCCAGGCCAATCAGGCCCCAGCAGCTCTCCAAGCTCCTTTCTGTCTCCCGTCTTGGTGTCTGTGGGTTGAGCCCAGCTCCAGCTGGGTAACCACTAGGTGTCCCCCTCCTGCCCGAGGCAAGGCCTGGCCTCCGGCCGGCGGGATCCCCCTTGGTGGAGGCCGGGCAGTCAGGTTGTAAAGGATCATAAAGTGGGGCGGTGCCCGGCAGGAGCGAAGGTCGCCCAGGCAGAGACTGCGCCAGCGGGCGGCCGGCTGCCCAGAGGGTCCTGGATGCCTGACAGGCTCGGACCCTCCTGCCAGCTGACGGCCGCCAAGATGGGGGCTTGGGTCTTGCTGCTGCCGCTGCTCATGGCCACGGCCCAGGCCCAGGCCCAGGGTACCTGTGGGGCTGTGGCAGGTGGGACTGGGTGGCGGGCAGGGGCCTGGGTGCCACCAATCCTTCCTCTCCAACTTTCCAGTCTGCTCTGTGGCCAAGAACTTCTTTGAAGTCAAGGAGAACACGAATCTCAGCGGACCCCTGGTGATTGTAGACGTCCCCCAGGGCCAGCAGGTGACCCTCGCAGCCTCGTCCACTCCCTTCGCGTTTCGGATCCAAGGGAACCAGCTGTTTCTCAACGTGACTCCTGATTATGAGGTGCAGCTGGCAGGCCCCGGTGGGGTGTGCCCATGGGGGTGGTCGGGGCGGCTGATTACCCATGGGACCCAAGCAGACACCCACCCTCCTTCCAAGAGGAGGGCTCTCTGGGGGTCTTTGGTCCTGAGTTTGCCCAGGGGTCCTGAGGGCTCTGTGCCCCTCAGAAGGGACTGACCCCTCTAGGGCCCCAAGGCTTGGCTGAGGGCTGGCCTGTGGGGGGTGGGGCCCTTGAGGGACAAAGCTGCCCGGGCCCCTGATGCCCTCTGGGCTCAGCACAGACAACAGGGACCCCGGGCAGGCACCTGCCCCCTTGACCTCAGAATCCTCACCTGTGAAGTGGGGACAGTGTGCTGCGGCCGGCTGGACAGGTGATTCCTGACACCCATCTGCCCCCACAGGAGAACGCATTGCTGCAGGCAGACCTGGAGTGCAAAAGGGGTGACACCGTGGTAAGTCCCACCCCCCCAGGGCCCCCACCTCCTGGGCACCCCCACGTCACCTCCCTACCCTGTGATGTCAGAGCTCCTCACGTGCACCTCTGCACTCTGCTCTGCCCAGTCCAGGGTCACTCCCTGGTGACCTCACCCGGTGGTATGTTGCCAAGTGTCATCCTGTGCTGGCGACATCCACACTTCCTCCAGCCCAGACTCTGCGCTGAGTCACAGACTCACAAACCCAACCCGGTCAACATCACACCCCCAACAGAGGCGCCCAACCTGAGGCCCCCACTTCGGAGGCGCCCCACCTGCCGGCTGGCTCCTCGCCCTCCCTCTCTCCCCACTTCCCTCTATCAGCACATCTGTCGGCTCTGCCTCAAGCTGGACCCTCCCCACCTCTGTGCCCCACTGGGGCCTCGGCTACCAGCATCTCCTTTCTGGAAACTTCCAACTGGTCTGCTTGTTCTCCTCTTGGCCCCATCCACCCCAATCCACTCTCTGCATGGCAGAAGATCCCGTAAAGCAAGCAGTACATCCTGTCCAGGACTCACTCCCACGGCTGCTTTCTCACTCACCGTCAAAGCCAAATGCGTTGCTGTGGTGGGTGAGGCCGGGGCTCACGGGCCGTGCTCCAGTGGCCTTGTGCCCTCTCCCTGGATCTGCACCTGCCTCCCTGTCTCACCACCTCCGGTCCTCAATGCCCTGTCACCTCCCCAGAGGAGCACCCCGACAACCCGCCCCACGCACCTGCCAGCTCAGCAGCGATCCCTGTGGGCGCCCTCACCCTGACATCACAGCACACTACCCACAAATATCTGAGGACGAGTCTCTAAAAGATAAGGACCCTTCTTTTAAAACATCAGCAGCACACTGTTGTCACACTGAAAACAGCAGGGACTCCTGGTGTCACATGACCTCCAGTGTCCGAAACCCCTCTCCAGAAGGGTCCGCCCGCTGCGGCTGCCAGACGGTTCCCTGAAGTCCCTTTCAGTCTGTGGGGCCCCTTTCTCCCTCCTTTTTTCTTTGAGATTTATGTTTGGAGAAATTCGATGGTTTTGCTGTTTTCCTCATCTGGGACTTTGCTGGTGGCACCCCCAGGAGCTGCGTTATTCTCTCCAGGGCACTCGCCACCTTCTGTGCTTACAAATTCCTTCTTGTCCACTGTCTGTGACCCTGATAGAGCAGGAGTCTCAGGGCGCCCCAGCACACAGAACGAGAGGGGCCGCTGGGGCTGGCACCATGCAGAGAAGGCTGACCACCATCCGTCCCCCCAGGTGACCCAGCTGAGGGTGTTGGTGTCTGTGCTGGACGTCAACGACAACCCACCCACGTTCCCTTTTGTGGTCAGGGTCAAGAGGGTGCCCGAGGTGAGTGTGAGGGATGCCAGAGGCTGGCGCCCTCTGGGCTGGCACAGGGGCATCAGGAGCCCGGAGGAGGGGCCAGGGGGCAGAAGGCTAATGGCTGGGGGGCTTGGCCATGGGGTCAGGAGTGTGGCCAGACCAAGTGCTCCGTCCCCCAGGACACTAAAGTGAACACCACCGTCATCCCTGCGACGGAACTGCAGGCCCAGGACCTCGACAAAGATGACATCCTGTTCTATAGCCTCCAGGAGGTGACCCCGGTCAGTGCCCCGTCCCCACCCCAACTCAGACCCCTCCAATCTGAGCGCCCCGGCCTCTCTGCATACCCCCAGAGTCTCAGGCTGAGGCCTCCCCATCTGCCCAGGGTGCCAGTGCCTTCTTCTCCTTGGTGGGGGCAAACCTGCCCGCCCTGCAGCTGGACCGGACACTGGACTTGGACAGGTGGCCGAACATGACCTTCCAGCTGCTGGCGCGGGTGAGCAGGCCTCTCCCACCCCGAGTCCCCAAAGCTCGGGTTCCCATCTGAGCTGCCACCAGCCCCAGGCTCCCAGACCTGATCCACGGGGCTCGGCTGTTGCAGGACACTCGGGAAGAGAACGTGAATCCCAGCCACACGGCCACGGCCACCTTGGTCCTGGAGGTGCAGCCCGCCGATCTGCGGCCCCCCTGGTTCTTGCCCTGTGCCTACAGAGACTCTTACGTCTGCATCCAGGCCCAGTACCACGGGGCTGTCCCCACCGGTTACCAACTGGTACTGGGGACAGGGAGGGTTGGCACTGGGGGTGGGGGCTGGTACCATGGGGCTAAATTGGGTTGTGATTTTCAAACAAATGTGAACACTCCTGCGTAAAGCAATCTGGCCCGGCTCCTGGGCGTGAGTGGTGAACAAACTCACTGGAATTGGTGAGGGGAAGAGGCCCACCGTCCTCGGGGCAGAGACCGGGACCCAGTGAGGCAGCTGGGACGCCGGGCGGGGGTGGGGGGACTGGACAGGCCACGGTGCTGCTCCTGAGGGGCAGCTGATCTCTGCCTGGCTGGCTGTCCCCACTCATACCACGAGGGGTGCACTGAGGCAGTGGGGCTCCGGAGCCTTCTCCTGTGGCAAGAGGTCTGAGTCTAGGCCCCTGTCTGAACCCCCGTCCCCGGTGTGGGCTCCCTCCCGAGACGCACATTGTTCAGATCCGTCAGATGTCCTGGGGCAGACTGACTCATAGCAACAGATCGAAGGGGTGTGACGGATGATCCTGTCGGATGTCTGGACTGTCCCTGGCAGGCCTGCCCGGGGGCTGTTTCAGGCCTCCTTGAGGGGGAGCGGGAGGGGCCGAGCTGGGCCACTGCATCAGCCCCAGGGCATCCCATCCCCTCGCTGTGCCCGCAGCCGACCCCCCTCATCCTGGATCCAGGGCCCATCTACGCCGTGGACGGGGATGTGGCCATCAACCAGCGCATCACCTATAGCATTATAGGGGGTGAGTGAGGACTGGCTCTCTGGCTTCTCGCTCCATACAACACCCAGGGTCCCATCCCCACCCCCACCTTGGGCAGGGGAAGCCCCAGGGGGACCTGTCACATGGGCAGAGCCAGCTGGGACCCTGGACCTCAGGCCTCTGGAGGGGACCAAGACCAATTCATCTCCTCCCCATCCTCCCAGGACACGAGGACACATTCACCATTGACACCAACTCGGGCAACCTCACCATGACCAGGAGTGTTGACAGCCCCAAGACTTTCCTTTTGTGGGTCAAGGTCGGTCCCTTGCCCAGGTCTCAATGGGCCCTTCCTGAGCCTCAGGCTGCAGGGCTTGCCCTTCAAGGACCTGCTGGTCACTGCTGCCTCCCTCACCCCCAGGGGGAACAGGAGGACCAGGCCCGCTACTCCGTGACCCAGGTCACAGTGGAGGCTCGAGACGCCATTGGGAGCCTGCCCCGCTTCCCCGAGAGCCTGTACCGTGGCATGGTGGCACTGGGCGCAGAAGTGGGTGAGGCCGTCAAGGATGCAGCAGCCCCCTCCCAGTCTCTGAGGATTCGGGCCCAGGACCCTGACTTCCCAGTAGGCAGCGCCTTGTCCCTGGGTCTGCCTATGTGTGGGTTGGGGTAACATGGGGGTGGCCCAGGGCCGGGACTCACTGGGGCTGTGTCCAGGACCTCAACTCGGCCATCACATATGGAATCACCAACAACTCCAACTTCCGAATGGCTGGGGAGACTGTGCAGGTCGCCAAGCCGCTGGTGTACACAGGGGTCTTCTATGCAGAGGTGAGGGGGGGCCGGCATCTCTGAGGGGCGGGGGTTAAGGCAGGGCCTAGGAGGGACAAGCCCCCTTCCTGCCCCAGGTCGAGGCCAAGAACACAGTGACCGCAGGCACAGCGACCACAGTGGTGGAGATACGAGTGTCAGAACAGGAGACCATCCCCACAGGTGAGCCTCCAGGGGGACCCCGGTGATGGCTCGGGGGGGCTCCTTGCCACAGGCATGCTGGGAGCAGAGGCAAGCCAAGCCCTGTGCCTGGCCCCCAGACCCCCCAGGTCCCCCCACATCCCCAGAGGCTGGAGGAACGGCTGGGCCCTCAAGCAGCATCACTTCGGAAGCCCCCAGACCCCCAGGGCCCTCTCAGGAACCCTCCACGACCAGCTCTGGGGGGGGCACTGGCCTGCAGTCCCCCCCAGGCACAACTCTGAGGCCGCCTGCCTCGCCTACGCCTGAGGGGCCCTCCAGTGTGGGAACCAGCACCTCCCCTCCATCAGCCTTGCCCAGTGAGGGCTCAGCACAGACCCAGAAGCCAGGAACCTCTCAGCCGAGGACCCCTGGGCCCAGCAGGACCCCCCAGCCCTCAGGTAGCACCCCCATTTGCCCTAGAGTCACCCTCATGCTCCCTGACTTCGGGTGGTCCTGGGAGTCACTGTAGGCAGGGTCTGCCCCAGGTTGGCCTCGAATGACCGTGAGACCCCAAGTGGGGGTCTGCTCATTCTGGGCAGAGACAGACACGTCCTGGGAGGGCCCCCTGAGAAGGTAAACTAGGAAAGGTGTGTGGAGGGCAGGGCTGACGCCAGATTTGGGATCCAGTGAACCACACCCTTCCCAGGGCCATTCACTCCACTGGCACCAGCACTGCCCTCATCTCCTTTCTTGGGTGTTACACCCCTTGCCTCCCACGTGGAGCTGGTGGGCACTGACTCCCAGCCGCCTCCTTCCCTTCAGCAGCCTGGCCCTCCTGGAGGGCCCTGGGAACACACGGCTCCTTAGTTGGGGGCGGGGGGGGGTCAGTACAGCCCACTCTCCAGAACCTCTGCCCCAGGAGGCAGCCAGCCTGGCTCGTCCTCAGGGTGTCCTGAGCTGGTGCAGGTTGGGCTGGGAGGTGCTTGGGGTACTGTAAGTGGGTGAATGTAAGTAAGTAAGTGGGTGGTGGTGTTGCTGGCAGGCACGCCTGGGGCTGGAGGAGGCAGCGCCACAGGGGATGGTGAGCCAGGCCACACTGGGGACCGGAACTTCTCCACAGCAGAGATGGCGGCCGTGGGTGGCGTGCTAGGTGCCCTGCTACTTCTAGCTCTCATTGCCCTCACTGTCCTCATCTATAAGCACTACGGCCACCGATGCAAGTGCTGTGCTGGCAAAGCTCTGGTGAGGCCCTGAGGGGTGGGGGACCGGACAGGAGAGGGACAGATGCAGAGACCGAAGAGGAGAGATGAACAGACTGACAGGCGTGGAGAAAGATCAAGAGACAGGGATGTGAGAGTGAGGACAGACAGCAGTGGAAAGATGGAGGGAGGAGGTGGAGGGAGAGGGAAGATATAGCGGGGGAAGATGCAGGGGGGAGAAGATGTGTGGGGGGAGTTGGGGGGGAGGGGGAGATGCAGGGGGGTGGAGGTGGAGAGCCCACAGGATGAAGAGCAGGGGTGAGGAAACATGGGGTGTAGACATCATAGTCCAAAAGATGGAGAGGGGACAGAGAGAGGCAGAGAAAAGGGCAGGGACGAGTGCTGATCCCTGTCTCTGGGAGGGCCCCAAGGGCTCGAAGTCCATGGCGGGATCCTGGTTGATGCCCTCGCTCCTGTCCCTCCCCAGGAGCCCCAGCCCGGTGGCTTTGACAACAAGGCCTTCCTTACCCACGATGGTGAGGCCAACTGGGCACCGGCCCCCAGCCCAGAGCCCTGCCCCACCTCAGATGAGGCCCCACCCGAGCCCCTGGAGCCCACGCCCCTGGAGCCCGCGCCCCTCGTGCCCCCCAGCCTTGTGCCCCCCGCCTGCGTCCCCGAGTCCCCCATGGCGGCCCAGGATGGGGGCAGCCCCGCGGAGGTGAGGTCCATCCTGACCAAGGAGCGGCGGCCTGAGGGCGGCTACAAGGCTGTGTGGTTCGGCGAGGACATCGGCGCCGAGGCCGACGTGGTGGTCCTCAACGTGCCCACCTCGGACGCGGATGGCGCGGGTGACTGGGACAGCCAGGGCGGCGGCGCGGACGAGGGCGCCCCCAGTGACGGGCCCAGCGACTCCACCAACGGCTAGCGCGGCCCCCCTGTCCCCCTCGCGGGCCTGGACCCCGAGTCGCTCAGCCGCTGTCCCCCACTGCACTGCGCAGAATAAAGTGATACTTTTGGATCTGGGGCAAGGGGTGCGTGGGGTCTGTCTCGGAGAGGCTGCCGCCGGGGGGTTCATGGCATGGCCCATTGGCTTCCACCTGCATGGAGTCCTCGCGGATGCACGGGGCGGTGGGGGCCGTGGGGTCGGGGAGGGGGCGGGCAGGGTCGTAGCACTGGCACGGCTTCCCATAAACCACCTGCTGCACCCGCCCGCCTTGCTTCCCACGCTGCGTGCCAGCTGGCAGAGAGGAAGTTCCTCTCCTGGTCTAACCACGGCCCGAGGAGGGGGGCATCTCGCACTGGAGACTCTCCCTCCCTACCCAACACGGAGAGTCTTCGCCTGGAGGAGGCTGAGAGTCACCCTCAAGAAGACTCATGGAGGGCATGGTCCTGGGGACCTTCCAGGGAGTCACACCCAGTGGGGTCCGCTGGGGGTGGTAAACACCTAGTGGGCAGAGAGAGGCACCTGGCCCAGGCGCCCAGACTGTGCTTGCAGGGTGGCAGGGCCATTTGGTGCACAGGCAGAGGCTGTGGCGAACCAGGGCCACCGAGTGGGGGACAGGGCCCCCTCCGCCGGCTTCCTCAGGGAGAGGCCGGCATCAGGCAGGGCTTCCGTGCTGACCTCCACCACACTGTCCCTTGTGGTCCTTGGTGTTTTTCCTAATGAAAGGCATCACAAATTCCTTTCCAAATGTTTTACTTTGGAGGGCATTTGAGTCTTCTTGTCCGAACAATTCTCGCGGTTAAGAAACCACGCGCTGCAGCTGCCGCTGGTCCCTCGCCCCTCATTACCCGCTTTTCCGTGAAAATAAGTGCTTGGTTTTGTTTGGAGCCTGGTTTCGTTTTTCACGTTGGCCGAGTCCCCGGCTTGGCCCACTGCCTCCCCCACCCCCATTAGTGGCCCGGGTCCGCAGTCCGCCTGGTGTAGGGGGCGCTCCTGGAGGGATAAGGGCAACTGGATGCCGCAGGGGCTGAGCCTGGCAGGGCGGCGAGACCGGCCACTCCAGCCGCCCCTCCGCTACCCCCTCGGGGGCTGTCCCCAGACGGGGCCTGCCGCCTCCACCAAGAGCCTGCACAGGGGCTCCGGGAACAGGCCGCGAGCAGCCCCCACTGTCTGTTGGAGCGCGTGACTTCCCCGGCTGCACCTGGAGCCCAGCGGGCCCAGCCCGCCCCGCCGTGGGCCCGCCCCACCGTCGGCCCGCCCCCATCCCCGCCCTCCCCTTAAAAGCGCGCCGTTCTCGCTCCTCCGGCGAGACGAAGCTTCCCGCCCCGGCGGCTCCGGCACCCAGGTACTCGGGACCCTCGCCACGCGGAGCACGAGGGGCAGCCAGTCCGTGACCGGGCGGGGGCGGAGCGAGGGGCGCATGGCCAGCGGGAGGCCAGGAGCCGGGTCAGAAACGAGGGAGTGAGGGGCCGGGTGGCTCGGGGACCCGGAGGTGCCTGCCGCCCGGACGCCCTGCCTCGCGGCTTAGGTTTCGTTTTCCTGCGACATGGTTTCGGTTTCCCGGCGCTCCGCGCCGCCCTCCACGCGACCATTCCTGTCGTGTCTCTGCAGGGTCCAGCCTGAAACCACCCGGCCAGGCCTGGACGCTGGCTTAACACCTGTGACCGCATGTGTGCGCGCCTGCCACATCTGTTGTCACACTCATCGCCACCTTTGCCCTGAAACCCACACCTGGGCAACGTCGTGGCCATAAGCCCTCAATCCACACGTGTGACCCCACCACCTGTGACCCCCTCACCTGTAACAACTGGGCCACAGTACCTGTGGTGACACTTGACTGCCACCCGCGACCACACCTCCTCGCAGCGGAGGGCGCGCCCCATCTCTCCAAGTCCAGTCCTTGCAGAGCGAGCGATGGCCGTGGCTCCCGACAGGTGAGAGCCTGGCCCACGCTCCCTAGGTGCCTGACCCCGCGCACCTTGCCACCGGCGCCCACCCCGCTGGCTGCTCCGCCCGCAGGGTAGCCCCGCGCGTGCTGTTCGGAGACTGGCTTTTGGGCGAGGTCAGCAGCGGCCGCTACGAGGGGCTGGAGTGGCTGGACGCGGCCCGCACACACTTCCGCGTCCCCTGGAAGCACTTCGGGCGGAGGGACCTGGGCGAGGCGGACTCACGCATCTTCAAGGTGGGACCCCAGCCCTGCCCCAGGTGTGAAGGCTAGCTCGGGCCCAGGCCCCCGACCTGCTCCCCCAGGCCCATGCCCTCCATCTCCTCCCTAGGCCTGGGCCGTAGCCCGCGGCAGGTGGCCGCCCAGCAGCAGCGGAAGTGACCCTCAGACCCCCGAGAGCGCCCTCCGCGCAGGCTGGAAAACCAACTTCCGCTGCGCATTGCGCAGCACGCGGCGCTTCGTGATGCTGCAAGACAACTCTGGGGACCTCACGGACCCGCATAAGGTGTATGCGCTCAGCCCCGAGGTGGGGTGGGCAGGTGAGGAATGTGGGGGAGGGCTGCTGGCAGGGAGGCAGACGTTCAGCGCGCGCAAAAGGCGTCGGAACTTGGTTCCGTCGGGGGCAGCCACTGGTCCGATTTAGTTTTAGAAACTGGCCTGGGAGAGGCTAGTGCCAGGTTGTTGGGGGAGGGCAGGGGATCACAGGGAGGCTGATACCGCCTATTGGGACTAATGAGGGGCGGGGCGGTCCAGCTTTGAGGGTCCACCCAGGGGTTCACACCTTGGCGTGCCACTCTGGAGTCTCAGGTCCCAACTCTCCCTCAGAAGATGCAGGCATTAACCAGGGGAAGGATGAGGCCCTTGATGTCCCCCCCAGGACGGTAAGGCTGCTGTGTCCTCCTTGTCTCTGGGTGGGGGCTGCCACCTCGTTGGTGCTGGGGAGCTGCTTATGCTGGCACTGCCTTCCCCTGCAGGGCGGGTTCCTCAGGCCAGCCCTGGCAGGAGATGCTGGTGAGAGGCGGAGGCACCAGCTGGCTGGGCCAAACCCTGAGCCCTGCGCCCCAAGCCCTCTTTCCGGCCCAGCTGACGATGTGGAGGACCTCTTGCTCCAGGCTCTGCAGCAGAGCAGCCTGGAGGACCACCTGCTGGAAGCTACATGGGGGGTGGATCCAATCTCCCCAGAGGCTCCTGGTGAGGGGCTGTCCTCTGCCAAGGGGAGGGGCAGGCAGGACAGCAAAGTCCCTGGAGAGAGGGGGAGGTGTCCAGCAGAGATGGAGCCAGCCACAGCTGGACCAGTACAGCTGTCTCCACTGTCACCCTCTTCAGGCCCAGAGCTCCCTGCGGGGCAGCTGTACCTGCCAAAGCCCCAGGCCCAGACGACAGGTGAGAGGAACATGGGGACATGTGGAGGAGGGAGGTACTGGGGGACCAGGTGCCAACACAGCCCTTCCCTGGACACAGGCCTAGCCCCAGCACCCTGGCAGCCCCCTCAAGAGGCAGAGCCCTGCACTGCGCTGCCCCACAGTGCCTGTCCCCCGGTGGCAGGTGAGCAGGTCCCAGCCAGGCCTGGCTACTCACAGCTCAGTCTGCACACAGAACCCAGCCTGGGCACCCTGGACGTGACCATCATGTACAAGGGCCGAACGGTGCTGCAGGAGGTGGTGGGTCGCCCAAGATGTGTGTTCCTATACGGGCCTCCCAGCCTACCTGTTGAGGCCACAGAACTCCAGTGCGTGGCCTTCCCCAGCCCTGCTGAGCTCCCCGACCAGAAACAGCTTCACTACACAGAGAAGCTGCTGCAGCACGTGGCCCCTGGCCTGCAGCTGGAGCTCCGGGGGCCTGGGCTGTGGGCCCGGCGCCTGGGCAAGTGCAAGGTCTTCTGGGAGGTGGGAGGCCCCCTGGGCTCTGCCAGCCCCTCTAGCCCGGCCCGCCTGCTGCCCAGGAACTGCGACACTCCCATCTTCGACTTCAGCACCTTCTTCCGAGGTGAGTGATGCACCTGCCCTGGGTCTGCCGCCCAACTTGGCCCCACCCCCGCTCACAGAGCCCCTGGTCTGCAGAGCTTGTGGAGTTCCGGGCTCGCCAGCGCCAGGGCTCCCCACACTACACCATCTACCTGGCCTTTGGGCAAGACCTGTCAGCCAGGAGGCCCAAGGAGAAGAGCCTGGTCCTGGTGAAGGTGAGGTGCAGGGCCCCGTGTGGGTGAGGCTGCCCACAGCCCCCACCTGGCTGATACCACCTTCCCCGCAGCTGGAGCCGTGGCTGTGCCGGGCGCACCTGGAGGGTGTGCAGCGTGAAGGCGTGTCCTCCCTGGACAGCGGCAGCCTAGGCCTCTGCCTGTCCAGCTCCAACAGCCTCTACAACGACCTCGAGCATTTCCTTGACCACTTCTTCATGGAGGTGGAGCAGCCCGCCTAGGCCCGGGGCCCGGACCCCACCCTGATCCAATAAAGAAAACCCGAAAACCTGTGCTGGTGTCCTGACCAGGGGTGGGCTCAGGGCTGGGGCTCTGGGGGGCACTGCCGACTGCAAGGCTTGCTCCACTTCCCGGGAGCCCACGGGATCTGCGGGCCCAGGAAGGGAGGCGACCATCCCCCCAAACACACACTGAGGCCTCCTGTGCGCACCCGTTTTCTTCTGTCTTTCACAATGAAGAAATAGGCCACACACTTTAGAGCCAAGAAACTCTACTGGATGAATACAAAATGCCCTTGGGACAGCAGACGCGTGCTCCTGCCAGGAATTCTGGGAGGGTGGCACTGGGGATCCCGGAGTCAGGGACAGCTGACTCCGTGCCGTGCCCAGGGCTTGTCCCTGGCCTTAAATGCGCCAACGCTATGCTCTGCCTGGTGGGAGGCAGTGGAGTGGAGGGCCAATGAGCGATTGTTTACAGAACGGAGGGAACAAAGCACTGACGGAGTTTCTAGATCAGAAACAGGCACACACAGGGCTGCAGCGGGAGCCCCTCCTGATCACCAAAGGCTTCACCTTTCAAGTACTGAGTCAATGGAGAAGTTTCTAAAGAGAATCCATTTTTGATAAATTAGAACACAATGGAAACTGTGAATCTATAATATACATATAAAAAAGTCCAGTTTTAAGCTGTGAGCAAGACAGGTGCACAGACCACGTGTGATCACAGGAACCCTGAAAACAGGAGCGCTAGATGTCCCCACTTTTCTACTTCTGCCACTTCCAACAGAACCGCCTGGGGATCTGGGGAAGTGCCACCACTGCCATCACGGGGCACCAGCTCCCAGGGTGTGCCCCATGGCCTTGGCTGGCCTCAGCCCTCAGCGCCCTGGGCAGGCGGCTCCTCCCCAGCCTCGGGCCTCCGGTGCCTGCGCATGTGCCTGTACTTGTCCACGTAGGCCCTGACCAGGTTGCCCACCTTCACAGGGTTGATCTCCCCGCTCTTGCTGTGGCAGATCTGGGGGAGGGGGAGAGGCACAATTACCTGGATGTCCTTCCACAGCCCAAACTCAGTGACCAAGCTCTGGGGGCCCGCGTCATGAGGGACAGGGGACTCGGGAAACTGATGCATGTCTGCCCGCTCTGCTCACCTTGCAGAGACGTGTGGCCAACATATCATGGATTTGAGGTTACCACCCTGGGCCTGAGAACCATCCATCTCTCAGGTCTTGCTTCCCTACCTGTGAGCAGGTATCTTCAATATTTTCTGTCATTTAGCTTATTTTAACAAGTAAGAAGGATGCTGTTCTAACCCCTGGAAAATGCCAATCCTTACTCTTCCTGAGCGACTCCAAAGTGTGGCTACAGGGAGACGAGGGACTAGCCTGAAGCTGCGGCCAGGACGTGGCAATGCTGCCCTGGCCCTGGCCAGACAACCCTGGGCCGAAGCACCTTCCTCAGTGCTCACAAACACCCTAAAAATCCAGGTCAGCAAGAGACAGCACAGACCCACCCCTCATAACAACCAACCAGGGTGCCGGATGCACACGTGTGTGGGGCCCACCCACCCACGCTCACCTTCTGCACAGCCTTACGAAGGATGTCCTTGTACTCATCCTTCGTCACTTCCCTCTTCTGGTAGAAGGGCTTGATGGCCAGCTTCACCTCCTCCACTGCCCGCTCCTGCATGTGCAGTTTCTTCATGTACTAGGAGCGAGGACATGTGTGTGACCATCCACCAGAGGGGCTGCTCGGCCAGGGCAGAGGCTGGGAGGGCCCCTTACCCAGAGGCACGGCCTCTCTGGGGGAAGGTGGGTGGACTCACCTCTTCGTTCTTGGCCTTGTCCAAGGCTGGCCTGGGAGCAGCCGTGTTCTCCTCTGCGTTGTTGGCCGCGTGGCCAGCTGGCTCTGAGGCTGTGGTCAGGATGGTGGGCACTGGAGCTGGGCTCTGTGCCACCCTGCAGCCCGCAGGGGGAAGGCTCCCCTGCAGCATGAACTGGACTGCAGGCTGGCTGACTGGTGCATAGGGTGGGACACCCGAGGGCAGAGCCGGGGCGGGAGGCAGGTTGGAGTAGTGAACCTGGGCAGGAGGGCAGCTCACTGAGCACAGAGCCCTGACGCTGGCAGCGTCCAGCACGTGTCCCCACCCCACCCCGAAGTATTCAGAGCCCGGCAGAGATGGGGGCACCCACCTGAGAGGGGTGAGTGTCAGGGAAGCCAGGCCCTGGGAGCACACAGCCTGGGGGAGGGGTCTCTGAGAAGGACACCTGCTGGAAGGCTGCTGTGGGGCCCACGTCGTCTGTTTCCCAGACCCCTTCCTGGGGCTTCTGTGGCCTGTGAAGTGGCGTCCCTGAGGGCCAACACAGGGGAGGTGGGTGCTCTGTGGCCACCCTGGGCCAGAAGGCTGCTTCCTGACTGGAAAATTCCAGAAAAGCATCCCAGCAACAAGGACCACAGGCCATGCTGCAGCCGCCTCCCTGCCCTCAGCCTGTGTCACTAGCGTGACCCAGGAGGCACATGTGCGCACAGAGAGAAGGCCCCCTGGCGGCCACTCCATGCCGTCCTCATGCGCCGCCCCGGCCCATGCCCGGAGTGCCCGCGGGAGCACCCTACTCACGCAGGCCTCGGTCTTCCGCTGGGGTACCACGTTCTGCCTCCTGCAGGTTCCAGGTGACCCTCTTCACCAGGGCTTTAGCCCGCAGCAGGGGGGTCTGAGAGGGGCCTTCCTCCTTCCCTACAGGTGCCCCGCCCAAGGCCTGGATTCCCAGGGCGCTGGGTACCGCAGCGGCCTCGTCTGCATCCTGCCAGAGCAAGGGCTTCTCTTGGGGGCCCTCTGCCAGGGGCAGGGGCTGCACAGCATCCTCACCGTGGATCAGTGACACCTCCCTTCTGATGACGGCCATGGCCAGGCTGGTGTCATGCTGCTGGCTGGCCGGGGGCACAGCAGGGTTGGGTGGGAAGTCTCGCTCTGGGGAGGAGTCCGTGCTCTCTGGCGAGGGTGGGGAGCTCATGTCATCCAGCTGCATGAAGATGGCCTCGCTAGAAAAGTCCTCAAAGACATGCCCTGCCTCGACGGAGTCGCCATAGTCCAGGTCCTCAGGTGGACACTCAGATGGCACCTCCAGCATAGGGGCGGCCTTTGGGGGGGCCTTGTGAGCTTCAGCCTCTTCTGGAGAGGTGTCTGCTTCTGCTGAAGCTGGCAGCCTGGCCGGGGGCTCCCTGTCTGGCCTTGCCTCCTCTTGTGGAGGCGGCTGTGGAGAAGCCTCCTTCACGGCCAACTTCCTCTCTGGGGAGCGGGAGCGGGGCCGTGGCCGCTTCTCACGGGAACGAGGCCGCCGGCGCTCCCTGGACCTGAGCTCCACGCTTGGCGATCTGCACTTGCGCTTCTTCCTCTCACGGGAGCCCCGCCTGTCTCGGGGCCGCTCGCGGCTCCTCTCCCTTGGGTGCCGGTGCCTCCGGGCTCTCTCCAGGCTGCTGGGGGGCGAGCACTCCCTCCCCCAAGACCTGGAGCCTGACTCCCTCTTTTTCTTCCTCCTGCTCTCGCGGCGGTCATGGGAGGAGCTGCCAGGGCTGCCCGAGCGGGACCGGGACCTGTGCCGGCCTCGGCCCCAGGAGGCCCTTCTCCTCTCCCCACTCTTGTCCTTGGCCTTCTTCCGCTTGGCTCGCTCGTGGCTGCTGGAGCAGTCGCTGGAAGACCTCCGGCTCCTGGCCTTGGGCCTGTGCCTCTTGGCGTGGTCCTCACCCACTGGTGGCGACACTGACTGTGAGCTCCTGTCCCCAGAGTGGGAGCCGGAGCGAGTGCCTGAGTGGGCCCTCCTGTGCTCCCTGGTAGTGGCTCGCTTCCTCTTGGCTTTCTTCCGGCCACGGGAGCTTGATGTGGAGCGGGAGCGGGAGAGGGACCGCAGCTCCACGATCCTATGGGTGGTTGTCTGCGGGGCATCTGGGCTCGGTGGGGCGTCTGGCTCCACCACTGACACACAGGTCACTGTCCGCTCCTCGGAGTCAAAGAAGGTGCTGCGGGGTGGCGGGTCCTCATCCTCCCAGGGCTCTGGCGGGGATGGTCTTGGGACCCGGGGGACTGAGGCTTGGCCCTCAGCAGGCTCCTCTTTGCCCAGCCCCTCGCGCTCTGTGTTGGAGGCCCCCTTGGTGGTCCCCTCACTCCGGAGCTTGAGCAGGCTGGAGGAAGGCCCCCGAGAAGGCTCGGGCTCCGGTCCAAAGGTGGTTTCCACCGTGTAGGAGGTGACGCAGCGCACAGTCTGCAACGGTGGGTCCTTCGGGCTGTCGATGGAGATGGTGCGCGTGATCTCAGAGGGCAAGAGGCCAGTGCCGAGATGCTCAGGGCTGCTGCCAATAGAACTGGAATCAGAGCCCGTAGGGTCAAAGGGGTCGTAGATCTCGCTCTTGAGCTGCTTCGCCTTCCTGATGGAGAAGAGGGGCGAGGGGTTCTCCTTCCTCTGCACCTTGTTGTCGACAGGCCGGAAGGTGTTACAGAAGCCAGGGTTGGAGAGTCTGCT
This sequence comes from Equus asinus, assembly GCF_041296235.1. Lineage (NCBI taxonomy): Eukaryota > Metazoa > Chordata > Mammalia > Perissodactyla > Equidae > Equus > Equus asinus. Next base: position 49,873,171 of record NC_091806.1, on the reverse strand, counting down.
GGAAGGGGCAGTGTTCCCAGGAATGTTGATCCTGAAGCTCTCAAAGGTTGAGCCGACACCCTTGCCCCTCGAGGATCCCAGTGGGGCCGGGGACTGGGGGCCGCCCCCCGAGTGCGTGCTGGGCTCCTGTGGGCCCCTGCTGCTGGGCTCGCCCTCTGCCCGGGCACCACGACCAGGCTGCCCAGGGCCCTCCCTGCCAGTGAGTCGGCTTATGCAGGAGCTGGGGATCTCGACGCACTGCCCGGTGGGGACCGCGTCTGCCTGCCTGCTGCCGCTGTTGTCTCTCCTTATCTTTGGGATCCTGGGTAGCTCAGAGATGTCAGTTCTCCTGGGAGCTGGTTTGGGGGCCTGTCCTAGCACAGCACTCTGAGATGGCGAGTCAGAGCTGTGATCTGAGACCTTAGAGGACACAAATCTGAGAGGCAAAGCGTGCTTCCCTTCACCATTCAGTCGGGGGCTGTCACTTTGTTTTAAGCCAGGCCGGATGACGTTCGACAAGTTCTGAGCCTGACCCGACCGAGAGGTCCCTGAGGAGTCCAGTCTCACAGCTGCCCCCAAGGTGAGTGCAGGGACACAGGAGTGGGTGGCCGGGGCTGGGGCCGAGGCAGGCCTGCTCTGACAGCGTGGCCCCAGGCTCTGTAGCCCCCTTCCTGAGCATGGTGCCCCAGGCTGCAGGCAATCTCCAGACCCGGGGCCTTCTCCCTCTCTGGACAGACCAACTGAGTTTCGCTGAACAGGACTGGGCGCTAAAAGGGAAAGAGGCAAAAGGCATCAGCCCCCACACTCTCCCTAAAGAGCTCCAAGAGTCGGATAACTTCTACCAAATGACCCTCTCAAGCTGTGCATCCTCAATGCCTCCCACTGGCACCTTGACCTGGACCCTCTCCTGCCCGGGGCACCCCCTCGGGCAGGCTTGCAGCTCGCTGAGGGGTCGCAGACGCTTTCTCTTCTGCTTTACAGTTACACCACTGATGGTCTGAAGGTTCCCACACCAGTCACAGACACAGGGGGGCAGTGACAAGGTGTGGCCCGAGCTCACAGCACCTTGTCCATCTCTGTCCTGCCCTGCCTCCACGTTGGACCCACCCCAGCCCTGAAATCCTGCCAAGGCCCAGCTCTGTGGGAGGGGCTCCATGGAGGCTGGTTCTGGAGCTCTGAGAACACATGCCAGCTCCTCTATGGCTAAGGAGAGTCTGTGGGCTGGCTGGGAACCCCACCACCATCTAGGCTATCAGCTGTACTTCTGCTCAGAAAGCGATGGAAAGTTAACGGAGAAAAACAGCTGAGAAAACTGTCCCCCTTCGCTGACATTTCCTGTGAGTGGAAGATGCCTGTTTAGTGTGGCGGCTCTCCCACTGGCACTCAGAAGCACCCTCTGAGTCCCACGATTGTTTCTACTTCCTGGTGCACAGGGGACGGCCGGGAGCAGATGTCGCCTCACCTGCCCTCTTGGCACTGAGGGAGCCGTCCCGGTGGATGACAATGTCGGCGCTGTTCATCATGAGGAGGCTCTGGCCCGACAGGATGCTCCCCAGCAGGTCGGGGACAGGGGCCTCGTCCACTTCTGGCTCGGGCACCGCGGCAGGAACACTCCTCCTGCAGGCACAGACCCAGGGTGGGCCACTGCTGCCTCCCCACGCCCCAGGCCCTTGGTCAGGCACCCCTGGTGCCCCTACTGTTCCCCGGGGCCCCCAGGTCCTGGCTGCTGTGCTGAGAAGAGGCCGTGTGCTGGGCCCCCTGAAGGAAGAAGGGAGACCCACTTGGCAGCTCCAACTGAAGGACAGCAGTGTTTTGGGGTGACGTTATCTGAGGCTTCTGGCCCCAAATGTCACTGACAGGCAGGAATTGGTGGATAAATGCCATCTTCTAATTTTGTTGGTTTGGCTAATTCTTTTTTTTTGTGGAGTCAAATAGAAGAAAAGATGCAGGCAAGGTGCGGCCGCACTGAACAGCACCTTGACTCCCTGCTGGTGGGCTCTGTGGCTGAGCTGGGCACGCAGAGGCAGCCCCGAGGAGCTGCGGCTCCCCGCACCCCCTCCTCGCCCCCAGTAGCCACCACTTTGTCCCCGCACCCTCAACTCAGGACTGGCTGCAGCACTTCCTCATCAGAGCCAAGGGAGGGGCCACAAAGAGAGGCCGCAGGAGCATGGGTGGCAGGGTGCCAGGCCAACATGGAGCCCAGCTGGTCCCTGCAGGCCTGTGGCCCCACCACAGGACCACTGTCCCCACCGTCCTATCCTTCCCAGGACAGACCTGGAGAGCCCCATGGAGATGGGCCTGGCCACAGGCTGGTGAGACTGCACAGCTGACTGAGAGAGGATCCTCCTCTTGGCACTCAGAGGGGAAGCTGGGTCTGCAGACAGCTCTTCATTGCTGCAGGGAGGACAAAGGCCAAAGGGAACATGTGACCCCACATCCTGACGCCCAGGGAGACATCCCCAGCTCACCCTCAACAGCACCTAGCATGGACAGGCTAAGCACTGCCCCACATGGCAGTATTCGTGACTCAACAGTGAACACAGGACCTGGGCAGCAGCTTCGCGTGGGCAGCTGCCCGAGTCTCTGAGCAGGGATGGCGGGCAGATGTGTGAACAGGCCTCTCTAGGTTAGGGGCTGGGGACGCAGAGTCCTCTGTACACCATCTCACCATCTGAGGACGACTCTGAGGCAGGAATCATTACCCTCGTTTTACAAACGTGGAGTAAGAGGCTTACCCACGCTCCCCATGGGGGTGCCGTGCCCAATGTCCACACTAAGAAAGGAGGGAGGTGACACCTAGCTCCCCAACTCTGAGATGGTGCCCCTGAAGGACTGCTCCCCCTGGAGTCACCTGTCGAAAGGGTCCAGCTCATAGGGGTCTCCAAACAAAGAGAGAGAGGCTGCTCCGATGTCCGCACGCATCAGCCCTAGAGAGGGGTCTGCAGGCTTGTACACGGATGGGATGCAGGCTCCGCGGACTGGCCTCCGGAGGCCCAGCGTCCGTGCAATGCGAGAACGAGCTGTGATTTCATTCTGAACCGAAGTAACAAAGAATAAGTGATCAGTAAGACTGAAATCTAAGGGTTTCAGACACACCATTTCAAGTATCAATTAGCAACACCAACACCAGGTGGAGCACATGCTAACGCAAAGCCAAAGGGCCTTGCATGTATTAATCACGACGTCGTTGAGATTTAACTGAACCACAGAGCGAGCAAACACCGAGACAAGCATGACCCACACACCACAAAGCCACGGGCAGAACCTCCCCAGAGTGCTGTCAACAGGGGGTCCTTTGTTTTGAGCAAAAACTCACAAGGAGGGAAACAAAGCATCCAACTGATGTCTGACTGACAGCCTGTTTTAAAAACCACCTGCGGAGTGAATGGCGAGGGGACAGTGCCACTCCCACCACAGCCCACGGCACCTTGTGCATGGTCCCGGAACCCGAGGGCTCAGGTGGGCGTGCAGGGTGGGAGCCGGCCGCAACAAGAAGGCAAGGCCCCGTCCTGCCAGTGCCCACATGGCTCACAGCTCTGGCCCCTACTCCTGTGTCTGAATGAACACCGAGACCATGTGTTCACATACACCACTTACTAAACTGAGTTTTACATAAACATACCATACGAATTTAATTAGGCAATAGCTACGCCCCTGAGTATAAATTCACATAAAGATGCAGCAAACACCTGAACAGCTTCTTCTACTTTACGTATCAAAATGCTCCAAATGTCCAGTCCAGCAGCTGGAGTGAGAACAGGCCCTTCAGAAAAGGGCTGCATGACGCAGGCTGCTCAGGCACGACAGAGCGGCACTCTGAGAGCCCAGTGACGGGGGACTCTCAGGAGGGGGAACGGCCTGAAGTGGACAGTGTCCACACACATCCCGCTTGAGTCACCTCAGCCAGGACAAGTTGGCTCTGCCTGAACAGCCAGCTGTAGACTCCAGGGGAGGTGCTCCACCCCAGAGGACCCGGTGGCGGCACCTCTCTGAGCCCCCACATGGCTCCTGTACTCCGGGTCCAGTCCTCTTGCCTCCCTGACAAGCTGGCAGCCACAGCCCCGCCCACTCTGCACCCTCTGGCCTGCCTGCCCCTCTGTGCCCACAGGACCCCTGGGGGTTCTGGGAGTCACACACAACCCCTGAGGATGTCTGCCTCCAAAGGGTCCTGGGAAACATCCTGTATCCAATCTGGGCTGTAGAAGTGTTCGTTCTCATCAGTGAGTCTCTAAGCAAACACAGAGGAGAGGCTGCTTCTGTGACCCCCCTCCCCCACCTAACCACACAAAGGGGTCAAGGGCAGAACGTGGACATCGCCACCAGACTACCTTTCTCTTCTTCCCCGTCCTCCTCCTCACGCGGCCCTGGCGTTTCTTAGATCTTGTCCCGGAGCTCCTCTTGCCCGTCACGGATGATTTGGATGGGGTCTTCTTCCTTCCTGACGCTTTCCTCCGTCTTCCTACAAAGAGGACAGACAGTCTGTGCTCACTGTGCACAGCCCCTGCCCCAGGCATCCCCTCCAGGAGGTGCCCCACACCACCAGGACCAGCACACGGACAACCATACACACTGGCTCGGGGTTTTTTTTTTTTTTGGTTTGATTCCTATTCGGATATTTAATTTGTTTCCAATTTTTTTTTATTAATGTTATGATAGGTTACAACCTTGTGAGCTTTCAGTTGTACATTATTGTTAGTCATGTTGTGGATACACCTCTTCCCCCTTTGTGCCCTCCCCCCTCCCCCCCTTTTCCCTGGCTCGGGGTTTTTAAATGGAAAAGTAAACCATAATTTAAAAAATAACACCTCCATGGAGGAGAGAGAGGGAGGGCAGCATGGAGCGAGGACTTTGGAATCTACTTTGATTTGTAGATCTGACTTTTAGAACCGGTAAATATTTCAAATAATTATGAAACAAAATTAAATTAGAACAAACTGTGACAATCAAGAGTAAAATGAAAGGATGAGTATGCATTGGACCCAGTTGGTGGTCTAACCACAGAGAACTCGCCCAAGAGGCCTGAAAACAAATGATTTCACTGGACATTTCCTAAAAAGGAAACTGCAGAATGGCCAGAGTCTGCCCTGCCCGTCAGTCATCCCAGGGGGTGCTGCTCTGGGCTCAGTGGGAACCAGCCCTGGGCGGCCACAGGCATCCTATGATGCTCCAACACCCCCTGCAAATCCACGGGAAGCCCCGCATGGAAGAGGAACCCAAGGCAGACAGAGGGGTTGGCCTTGTGATGTATGCTATTAAGATACATCAAATACATCTAAATCCCTGAGTTCATAATGATGCTAAAAACCCTAACTGATGTCCACTGAAGGATGCTGCTAAGCAACCCCATGGTCCTGAGAAGCAGTCGATAAGAGGAACAGGCGAAGGCATCAGTCAGGTGGCTTTGTGCAGAAGCACCGCAGCACTGGGAAGCAGCTAGCGCAGGGTCAGGCTCTCCTGACCTTCCTCAGTAAGGTCCCAATCTGAGCCCTGAGCACTGACAACATCCCCCCTGTCCCCTGCCCCTGGCAGACACCAAAGCAAACAAGCACCCACTTGAACCTGTGGACAGCCAAGGACAGCTGCTGGCTGCCCATGGTGCAGTGGGCAAAATCAGACCGTGAGGGATGCTCCAGGACAGAAGGCCTGACCTCCTCCACAACCAAGAGGACACAGACACAGGCTCAACAACCACCAATGCAACATGGATCTTGTCTGGCTCTCGATTTAAAAAAAATAGTTTCTAAAATTCTATCACATTTATGACACAATTAGAACTTTCAACATTGACTGGCTATTTCATGATGTCAACAAATTACTGTTGGTTTTCTCAGGCATAACCACAGTACTGTGGTTAAGAAGAAAGATTCCCTCCTTTAGACACACTGTGAATACTGACAGTGGATGTGAAGCATCTACTTCAAAATGATACGGGAGGAGGAAGCGGGGGCAGAGACGAGGCAGAAGTGGCCAGGAGGGCTGAAGCCAGGTGACGGGTAGTTAAGTGGGCTCACTATTCATTTCTTCCCACACTTCCACAGGTTTGACCTAAATCTGAAGAAAGTATAAAAAATTCACTAGCAAAGCAAAAAAAAAAAACCTCAAGCAGAATAAAGCCAATGTGGCCTAACCAAGTGACCTGGACTCTGCATGTTACGCCCTCAGTGGGATCCACATTAGGGACGAGGGGGAAACACCTCCACCCCCGCCTCTAACAACCGCACTGCTAGCAACTCGAGGTTTCTGTTCCGAGACTGTTCTCTGTGCAATGGGATGACGCAGACAAGTAATCACAGTGTTAGGACTGAGAGCTGGGATTTCTGACATGAGAAAAAGAAGACACAGATGTGAGATACAAGACACAAAACCCCTCTAAGCCTGAATTTTAACTCAGGAATTGGTAGGACCTTACGACATATTTCTTAGTTGTAGCCACTAAAAAGGGCTAGAACAATGTCAGCCACCGGCAGGGGAGCATCAACGAGCTCAGACCTGGTCTCTAAGTTCCAGCTCTCACTGGGAAGGCAAGAGCTCCCCGCAGGGGCCCACGGGAGCCACATGAAGAGGGCCCGGCTAACTTGCAGCACATACAGAAGCAACAAAGCTGTCACAGCACCTACGGGGGGGAAACACCGGCAGGACCTGTCGAACAGACCCGCAACCACGAGACCGCTCTGTGCCTGCGGGTGTGGGGAAGACACACGCTTGATTCTCCCCAGCACTGGCGAGAATGTGGTGCAGCTACAGCTCTGATGTTACTCAGGGGAGCAGAAGTCGGCACATGACCTCAAACACACATTCACCCAACGATCCAAGCAGTCTACTCCTCTCTGCTCCCCAGGAGAAACAGAACACCTGCCTGCAAAAAGACTCGCAGCAGGACACGCACAGCATCTTCACTCTCACAGAGCCACACAGAACACAACCCAGATGCCCAGCACAAGCGGCTGGGGAAACAGACTAGTGTATTCAGGCCATGGGATGTTCCTCAATGACAAACAGAAGTTAACCACAGACACACACAGCTACACTGACTCCAGAATCCTTGTGCTGAGCGACGAACCAGAGCACACACTCAGGAACTTCTAATGTCTTGTTACCTCAAGTTTGAGAACAGGCAGAACTAATGGACAGACAGGGATAGAAAGGACACAGGGCCGCCTGGTGGCAGAGGCGCAGGCTAGAAGGACGGGCCATGTGCAGTGGAGGCACTCATTGCACTCCACGTGTACACACTCATTGTACTGCACGTGTACACACTCATTGTACTGCACGTGTACACACACTGTACTGTAGGTACACACTCATTGTACTGCACGTGTACACACTCATTGTACTGCACGTGTACACACACTGTACTGTAGGTACACACTCATTGTACTGCACGTGTACACACTCATTGTACTGCACGTGTACACACACTGTACTGTAGGTACACACTCATTGCACTCCACGTGTACACACTCATTGTACTGCACGTGTACACACACTGTACTGTAGGTACACACTCATTGTACTTTACGTGTACACACACTGTACTGTAGGTACACACTCATTGCACTCCACGTGTACACACACTGTACTGTAGGTACACACTCATTGCACTCCACGTGTACACACACTGTACTGTAGGTACACACTCATTGCACTCCACGTGTACACACACTGTACTGTAGGTACACACTCATTGCACTCCACGTGTACACACTCATTGCACTCCACGTGTACACACACTGTACTGTAGGTACACACTCATTGTACTGCACGTGTACACACTCATTGTACTGCACGTGTACACACTCATTGTACTGCACGTGTACACACACTGTACTGTAGGTACACACTCATTGCACTGCACGTGTACACACTCATTGTACTGTATGTGTACACACACTGTACTGTAGGTACACACTCATTGTACTGCACGTGTACACACACTGTACTGTAGGTACACACTCATTGCACTGCACGTGTACACACTCATTGTACTGTATGTGTACACACACTGTACTGTAGGTACACACTCATTGTACTCCACGTGTACACACACTGTACTGCACGTGTACACACACTGTACTGTAGGTACACACTCATTGCACTGCACGTGTACACACTCATTGTACTGTATGTGTACACACACTGTACTGTAGGTACACACTCATTGTACTGCACGTGTACACACACTGTACTGCACGTGTACACACACTGTACTGCAGGTACACACTCATTGCACTCCACGTGTACACACTCATTGTACTGCACGTGTACACACTCATTGTACTGCACGTGTACACACACTGCACTGTACGTACACACTCATTGCACTGCACGTGTACACACACTGTACTGCAGGTACACACTCATTGTACTGCACGTGTACACACTCATTGTACTGTATGTGTACACACACTGTACTGTAGGTACACACTCATTGTACTGCACGTGTACACACACTGTACTGCAGGTACACACTCATTGTACTGCACGTGTACACACTCATTGTACTGTACATGTACACAACTCAATACAGGTGGTTTTTAAAAGAGCAGAGATTGTAACCCACTGAATAAAACAGGAATCCATGAGTCCATGCTGATTTCAGTGAACAACCGAGGGGAGAGGGAAAGCTCCTCCTCAGAACAGAAAGCCAACTAAGGCAGACAGCTGGAACCGGAGCTAGAAGTGGCCAGCAGTGTGAAAGTGGGATGAAGGCGTGATGAGGAACAAGATGCATCCTCCCTAGACACCTATTCGTTCCCAGGGAAGAACAGAACTTCCAGGGACGCAGTCGCCGAGACTAACACAGAACAGCACTAGGAAACCTGAGTAACTGTACCAGCAAGGACTCTGAGTCACCACTTCAACCATGCCCACAGGGACGAGCTCGGCCCGGGCAACACGGGCGCTTCGTCACGTTAGGAAAAGAAACCCGGCAATTGTTCCACCAAGTCCTCCAGAACAGTCCTCACGATTCAGGGAGGCCAGTGTCACCCTGACACACAGGCAGAGGGTGCTGCTGCACAGACAACACTGCCCTGGGGGTATTTACAGGGATAAACCAGACCAGATCTGCCTGGCCGTGAGGGGCTTCTGCGTGGGATTTTCGGCTCCCTGAGAAAATGAGGCTGCAGAACTGGAGCCGACCACTAGCTGCACTCTGGCGCAGCTGTTGGTGGGGATGAGCACCTGGCCTGCCGCTGTCAGGGACACAGCCCAGGCCACTGTGCCCAGACGTACCTCTTTTCCTTCTCCGTTTGGCGGGGGCTCGAGGAGTCAGGGGGTGCTGATACACGGCAGTGCTCAGACCCGCAGCGACGGTTTCGATGGTCTCGTCAAGCAGGGAAGACATGAGGTACCTTGGGACGTGCTACACAGCAGGGGGCAGCACTGGTCAGTGGGGTGGCTTCTCGTACCCCGCCCTTTCCACAGGGAGGACCCCAGGCAGGGCTACTGCGGAGGCCGGCACCACCTCAGACCCCTTGAGGGAGCCCTCAGCTCCCCGCCAAGCCAACCCCAGAAGCTGGCGGCCCTCGGCCTGGCAGCAGCAGGCCAGGCTGGCACCGCACTCTCGCTTCCAGCAGACAAAGTGCCAAGTGCTTCCCAAGGGCAGCTCAGGCCCTGAAGATGGGCAAGGGGGAAGGGGGTCTGGGAAGACCTCTGGAGAAGAGAGTTCAGGGTGACAATGGAGGATGAGCAGGGCCGGCAAGCCACGAGGAGGAGCAAGCAGAGCCCCAGGCGCGAGTGGAGGGAGCTGCCAGGCCCAGGCCGCCGGGTGCGGAGCAGAGGCGTACACGGCACAGCCGAGGGGGTGGGGGTGGGGTGGGTGGCTGGAGCAGAGAGGAGTCCATTCAAGGGACGGGAGGAAACAGTAACCCAAGGACGAGGGGGATGCGGGGCAGAAGCGTCTGCTTTGGGAACCCAGGTGGTGGGAGGGTGTCTGTGATGGGGGTACCAGGGCCTGAGTCCCCACGGTCTTCTCAACCCATTCTCAGTTCTGTGTCAGGCTTCCCATGGACTAACACCCAGACTGTAGAAAAGCAATGCCCGTTGCCCCTCACTGCACAGCCGCCTGCAGGAAACACACAGGAGTGTGCATCTAACAGTGAGCCATAGGAGCAGCAGCACTAGGTCACTCCCAGGTACGGTGCGCAGACCTGGAGGGAGACTGAGGGAGCTCAAATGGGACATAGAGGGACCCAGTCACCAACCATGCCTTGGCCCCTCCACCACAGGTCAGGCCTGACTACCCGGCACTGCTGACAACGCCCTCCTATGCACCCACTGCCCAGCAATCAGGCAGCTGAGGCGCAGCAGGACAGGGTGCAGCCACCAGAAGGGCCAAGCCAGGAGCGGCCTGCAGTACCTGTGGGCGGCCATAGTGTCACGCACACCTACCTGGATCCTCCTGGCGGTGGAGATCCGGTTCCGGTTCACGGTCGCTCGGACTCTCTCACTCTGCCGTGTCCTGGCGATGGCCCGGGTCCTCCCTGCTCGAGGCCGAAGTCGGCTGGTGGTGGGCACCACATCGGCCAAGAGCAAGGAGACCTCCTCCTCACTCACAGGACCCGCATCTTGGAAGAAAAAAGTCTGGGGCTGATGTGCATGCCCTCTGAGTGACAGGACGCAGAGGGTCTCCCTGGAGCCTGGGCCTCCAGACCTTCAGGGCGGGAAGCCCTGAACCAGCTGAACCAAAACGCAGCTGGGATCAGTTGTGCTCCTCCAGCTCCCACCCAGCAGCGCAACAAAAAGCCATCCCCCTGACGGAAAGCCCTAGAAGTTCTCCCCATGAGACAATAAGGCCCACCCCGGCCTCCTCGGGGCGCTCTGCCTGAGAGGGAGGCAGGGCATACCGGCGGCAGGGGCAGCTCCAGGGGCAGCACACTCCAGACAGAACCACTCGTCCACTGGCACCTCCTGGAGAGGGGGGTCCAAACACTCCATGTGGTACCTACAGGTAGAGACGGTGCCAGTCAAACAAGCGTCCCCTGCCTCACTGTCGCAACCCAAGAGCCACAAAGCAGACCTTCAAATGCGCCCAAGGCTGCACTGTGCCCTGCCGTGGACTGAACTGTGTCCCCTCAAAGCCATATGCTGAAGCCCTAAAGCCCAAAGTGACTGCATGTGCAGACAGGGCCTTTGAGGAGGGCGATTAGGAGGTTCAACAAGGTCATGAAGGTGGGGCCCTGATCTATGTACTGGGATCCCTGGAAGAGTTTGGGGGGACACAGGGCTCCCTATCCCAGTGAGAGGAAAGCCAGTGAGGACAGCAAGAACGCGATGACAGCAGCCAGGAAGAGCCTTTGCCAGACTGCGACCTGCCAGTCCCGCAGGCTTCCCCCAAGCCGACTCCAACATCCCACCCAGAGGACACGGCGGTGCCCACCGGCCTGCTCAGAGGTCTGTGCACTTCGAACTTGAGACCCTTCTCTCTACCTTTCCCGTAGTCCTTCCCACTGGCAGTCCAGGTGGACAGTCTGCCACTGCAAGCTTTGGGCATCTCTGCCCTCTGAAGGGGGTCCTCACGGCCTGCAGACTCTCCACAGGAGCCATACCACACCAAGGGATTGAGCTAAGAAAGCGGGAGTGCGGCCCAGGGTGGCTCTGTAACTTCCGATTGGGGCAGGTGCTGTGCGCCCACCATCCCCTGGGCAGTGGTCTCTGATAAGCTCCCCTCCTCCCTGGCCCACCAGCACTCAGGGCGCCCAGCAGTGTCAAGCACTGGCACCCACACTTCACCACCCAGTCTAGGGAGCTAATGAGGGAGAAAGATGTTTGCTGCAGGGAAGTAGGAATGGCCTGACGCGCGTTATCTGCTAGTGGCTTCTAACCAGTCCTCCAGCAAAGTCTGAGAGGAGCCGCCGCGGGCATGGGCTGTCTGTGCCAGATTCTCCAAACTTCATCCCAAGACTGCAGAGAGCCCTGAGCCAGGCAAAACCCAACGTGGACACCACGCTAAACCCCCTGAAGACCCCAGCCCCAGTTCAATCCAGCTTAATAACCATGGACTACACTTGAGCCCCAGTTCAATCCAGTTTAATAACCACGCACTACACTCGAGCCCCAGTTCAATCCAGCTTAATAACCACGGACTACACTCGAGCCCCAGTTCAATCCAGCTTAATAACCACGGACTACACTCGAGCCCCAGTTCAATCCAGCTTAATAACCACGGACGACACTTGAGCCCCAGTTCAATCCAGCTTAATAACCACGGACTACACTCGAGTCCCAGTTCAATCCAGCTTAATAACCATGGACTACATTCGGTGCTGAAAGGCCTGACGATCCCAAGACACAGAGGGGACCCTGCCCCCATGAACTCCTTGCTGGGACCTCAGCAGAACCAGGGGGAATGGATGTGGGGAGAGGCGACTCCTCCTGGAACACAAGCCAGGAAGCCTAGGCCAGCGCAAATACTGGGGAGCGTGCCAGAACCCGAAGTAGATTCCAGCCTGAGAAGGTCCTCCCTACGTGGTCTCAGGAACAAAGTCAAGAACTGAGCAGTTGCTTCTTACAAAGCACTCCAAGGACCCAACATAGTTCAACCGACGTTCCCACACCAAGCTTCAGGGCTTCCAGCAGAGGCCACCAGTGCACGTGACAGGCACCCAGCCCGGCCAGTCTGTGTCCACTGTAGGTCACTCCAGAAGGAGACTGGCTGTGGACTCAAATGTGGGGGAGCGCGAGACTGGTCACCAGGACAGGGCTCACAGTGCTCATGCAGAGCACCCCACTCTGCCGGGGCCCAGCCGGCCCGGAACCAACCTCCTACGCAACGGGGACAGCCACAGCTGTATGGCATGGTGAGGTCCTGAACTATCTCCCTAGTGAATACATATCTTTAAACTAGATTCTAAACTTTTAAAAAGTCAGAAATAATCTGGGCTGGCCTGGTGGCGCAGTGCTTAAGTTTGCACGTTCCGATTCTCAGCGGCCCGGGGTTGGCCAGTTCGGATCCCGGATGCGGACATGGCACCACTTGGAACACCATGCTGTGGTAGGCGTCCCACATATAAAGTAGAGGAAGATGGGCACAGATGTTAGCTCAGGGCCAGGCCTCCTCAGCAAAAAAGAGGAGGACTGGCAGTAGTTAGCTCAGGGCTAATTTTCCTCAAAAAAAAAAAAAAAAAGAAGGAAAGAAATAATCTGTATTTTATTCATGTAACAGTGAAAGAATCTGGCATATTTATGGGTCTTCAGATAGCCTTGTGATTCCATTTTAAAATGAGTCAATGAAGTAATTTTAGACTTGTGATTTTTAAGTTGAAAGACAACTGTAAGAAAATTTAGCAGACTGCAAATATTAAGAGTGTGAGGATGTTCAGAAGTCTAAGAATCACTATATTTATCAGTTTTAATGTTTTAGATCCATCAGGATTTTTATGTACTTGTTTCATCTGTTAAATAATTCAAGCACATAAAAAAAGTCAATGTATTTATAAATGTATTTTACAACAGCAAAAAATATTTAATGAAGCTGTAAAAGTCCTCAAGAGTCACTGTTAAAAGTTAATAGAATTAGGGGCCGGCCCTGTGGCTGAGTGGTTAAGTTCGTGCGCTCTGCTTCGGTGGCCCAGGGTTTCACCGGTTTGGATCCTGGGCGTGGACATGGCACCACTCATCAGGCCACACTGAGGCCACAACTAGAAGGACCCACAACTAAAAATATACAGCTATGTACCAGGGGGGTTTGGGGAGAAATAGGAAAAATAAAATCTTGTAAAAAAAAAAAAAGTTAACAGAATTAAAAACAGACCTGGATGTCAAGAATTAACAGAAGTAAGAATTGTAGGCTTGATTTAAAAGCATAAGGAAAAAACTAGGCTTTTTGAGTGAAAGCTCCAACAGCCTCACCCTGGCCCACAGGCTGCCCCAGAGCCACCAGAAGGCACACAAGTTCATGGGAACGGGGGGTGCAAAGGCAGGGCCAACAATGAGGGCCACGCAGGGGTGGGGACCAGGTCTCTCCTTCCCACCACGTGTGGCCTCTCCTGCAGCGTCCAGCTGTTCCAGGCTCTTCCTTCGCATGTCCAGAGTGGCCACAACACGGAAGGATGCATTTTGTGTGTGAGCAGTGTTCTGAGTGCTAAGCCCCGTGTCCTCTCAGCCCTGTGTCCCCATGAGACCATACTTAGCCTCCTACTCTCAGTCACGAAGCACAGCAACGGCAAGCAACAGAGCACTGGACTCACAGGGCTGGGGACCCCCAAGGCACCACTCCTGTCCTCCAGACTCACAGCGACAACGTGCTAAGGGGGCAAGAGTAGACATGGAAACCTGTAGGAATCCTAAGAGGCCAAGATCGCCAAGGTTGAGCATTCACAAAATGTGGGTGCAAACTAAGACTGTGAGAAAAGAGGGAGAACAAGGAATGTGTGAGCCTAGAGGGTTGGGGCAAGAACAGAAGGTGGGAGATGCTGCTAAGGCCCCTGAAATCCAGAGCAAGAGGTCAGGATTCCTTGCCACAGGCTCTGGGGAGGGCGGACGGATGAAACAGGGTGTTAGGAAGATAAATGCCAATCGCAAACACACAGCCAGGGGAGTGAGCCAGTGACCCACAGTGCAGGTCACAGGCGAGCAGGCCCTGGTCAGGGGGCCAAGCCAAGGCGGGGACCGTCTGTAGTGGAGCAGACTTGTGCTTCCACGGGCACCCGTCCCCCATGGCCGGCACCCAGACACCGGGGCTCACGCCTTCCTGCCTCTTGCTACCTCACAGCCCAGCCCTCAGAACTGCTAGTTTTTGCCAAGAGAAAGTTTCAGATCTACCAGCCTCACTGGATTCCTTCACTACCTGTTGGGGTGCATGTCCCAAGGGGACGGTTTCCACAATCCTCTCACCACAGTTTTACAGCAGAAAAACTC